>NC_135769.1:14661927-15174427 GCF_052425735.1 Oculina patagonica | reverse complement strand
CGGGTTCAACAACCCGTTTCATCTTATTATTTTAAGTTACCTTATGTAGGATCCTTTTCTGCAGAAGCTCGGAAGAGATTGCGTAAACTTGTCTACCGTTATTGTAGTATTAAAGTTGTTGTTCATTTTTTAAAAATAGTAATTTGTCTGCTTTTATCCAGACAACTTGCTATTTCCTAAAACATTGTGCACGTGAGTGATTATCCGACCTATTCGGTGAAATAAAATAATTACAACTTATTCCTCGACAGATCCTCATTACACCGCTGACATAAAATACAGCCGTCCGACAAAAGTCATTTTCACCAGCGCCATGCTGTTCACCTTCCTGGTGTCTGTGATCGGCAACTCTCTTGTGATCTACGTCATAACCAAACATCACTCCATGAGAACATCAACGAATTGTCTCATAATGAACTTGGCGGTTTGCGATCTTTTGACAACCATGTTTCTGACCCCTTCTTTTATTAAACATCTTTTCGCCGGAGACACGTGGTTTGGAGGGATGGCAGGGAGCCTCACTTGCAAAATATTTGCGGCGTTTGGGCTCTCTGTGTTGCTTTTCTGCTCTGTTTTCAACTTCATTGCCATTGCAGTTGATCGATTTCTTGCCGTCACTCGACCACTAACGTATAAATTGCAATCAAGATGGCTGGTAAAAATAGGAATTCCAGTTATATGGCTGATTTCAGCTCTTTTATCTATCAAATCGATAATGTCAGCAAAAATTGACTACTACGGCGAAGACGTAACGCCGAGATGTACAAATGTTGAAAGCCACTCTGAAGAAGCGTATATGTCTGTGTCTTGTTTAGTCGCATCGCTTGTCGTTTTGATTGTTCTGTATTCCATAATTGCTTTTCGTCTTTGGAGAAGAAACATTCCTGGCGAAGTTTCCAGCAATCAGCATGCCCTTGCTTTTCGTACAGCACGAAAGGTCACTGTTTTAATGATATCAGTTGTACTAGTGTTTGTTGTTTCATGGGCGCCAGCTTTTGCTTACATAATCTTATACTACATAAATGGCAATCCTATTTCTATTACAGCCATGCAATATCCCTTTTTATTTACCTTCACCTATTGGTTGGTTTCAAACAGTAGCGCTTGTAACCCAGTCATTTATTTTATATTTATCGAAAGCTTCCGTAAACGTCTGAAAACTGCTTGTTCAAGATGCTGTGCACCTCAGTTAAGACTGTCCCGTATTGGACAAGAAAGGCGATTTGAAACTGCAGAATCAATCGGAAACAGACAACCTTCGAACGTTTTCACTAAGGAAGAAGGAAATATTGAGTTGACAACTTACCGGCCTATCAACCATAGGTTTGCACCGCTATAGGTTTGCGCACAAAATGAGAATCGACATCTGCTACTAATGAGTCACATTTTTCCGCTAAATGGTCTCGGGTGCGAATGTACATGGTGTAAATTTTCACGAGCATTTTCAGTGACGTTAGAGATGGCTTATAAATCAAACAAGATACTTTTGGAAAAACTAAGGAATTATATTGCAAGAGGTTGAAAGAACTGGAAGATGGCGAATTTTCCCGTCATGCTTGGCTACGCTGTGTCACGCAAAAGAAAGCAAGAAAGACTGGAGACCAATCAGGAAATTATAATTTGATTACTTATAGTTACTTAACAAACTTCTTGAGCGTAGAACACTTGTTGTGTATGTATTGTAAGATATTCTGTGATCATTTTAGTCCATCACACAATACCAGCACTCGCACATGATTATCTTAGTCTCTACAAATACAAATACAACAACTTTATTTAAACACGGTAAAAAAGTTTAAAGCTAAAAGCTTGTGGGGCCGTGTACAAATTAAAAATTTAAAAAGACATATAAAGAGACATCCTATTAAATATTGAGAAGATAGAAAAAATTCACTATTATAATAACAATTTAAAAATTCAATAAAATTTGAAAACATCATCGTTCAGTCTGACAGTCTGCGTGGATAACGCCTCGAAGCTAATATTTTTAAGAATGTTCTTGCCTTTTACTATGTTAAAAAACGACTTAAAATTACTAGTTTTACCGCGTAGTCGTTGTGACAGGGCGTTCCAAATAACGGATCCCCTGTAAGCGATTGAGTTTTTCATAAAGTTGGTGAAAAAGCGCGGTACCACTACCTTGTAACCGTTCCTTAGTCCATGCTTGTTTTCCGCTTTTACAATGATATGGCGCATATCTGGTGGTGTTAAATCGTTGTAGACCTTGTATACTAATTTCGCTAAAAACCGAGCTTGTACTTATAAAAGATAGAGTCCCATTTCGCCTTTTCTAAAACTTCCTCAGAGGGCATATCACGCAGGAAATTAAAAATAATACGTGCGGCTCTATAATGTAAAGATTCAAGTGACTTAAAGCCGTCTTTGTTACAGTGACCACCCCAGATGGGCACTGCATAGGTCACGCCGGGCAAAATGATCTTAAAATACAGGTCTAAAAGCATGTAATGTCAGTCACAAAAAAGGTGGTAATCCTAGTCTGAAATTCAGCCGTCCTCTCGACCCAACCCCCCAACGAAGCCCCCCCCCCCCCCCCGTTGGGTCGAGAGGACTGCTGAATTTCAGACTACCGTAATGATTCGATTTAGCGCCCGAGGCGCTTATTTACTTTTGGCACCTCAAGGAGGGCGCTTATTCGAGACAGGGCGCTTATTCGGGACAGGGCGCCTATTTAATTTTTCGAGAAACAACTAAATCTTCAAAACAAAACTTTAATAAATATTAAGATAACTAACAATGACAGAAACTGTAACAGTAGCAAATTGTTGAAAGTTCACTTACTTTTAAAAGAATTGTTCGTTTTCGCAGTAAATATATGACGTCAATGACTTCAGTAGGGGCAGTTATCCACAATAGGAGGCGCGTATTGGAATAGGTGCACTTATAAGAATGGGGGCGCTTACTAGAATGGGGGCGCTTATTGGAATAGGGGCGCTTATTGACAAAAACACATTCGAATGGGGGCGTTTATTCGGAAGGGGGCGCTTATTGGAAGGAGGGCGCTAAATCGAATCATTACGGTAGTGGTAATCCAAGCAACCGAAAACATGCGGTAGTCGAAGAAATTAACAAACTATGCAACCTTTACGACCTAAATGACATTTGGCGTTCTGTAAACCCAGATGCAGAGGAATATACGTGGAGAAATAAATCATTTAAAATTCAATGCCGCCTTGAGTTTTTCCTAATTTCTAAAAAACTAAATGATCTAACCGAAAATTGCAAAATTTTATACGCACCCGAAACAGATCATTCAGCAACACTGATACACGTAAAATCCGATGAGCTGAGACATAAGAAAGGTCCCGGTTTCTGGAAATTTAACCAATCGCTTCTTAAGGTGATTCCACTGAAATAGAAGGAGTATTACAAAATTTCTGAAACTTGGTCAAGGTTACAATTATGATATGAGCATTAAAAAAATGAAATAAAAAATGGGGGTCACCGCGCTAGTTTTTGTGTAAAATGGATGGACATTATAGTAAATATACGACCTGCGAGGTATATATTAGGAACCCCAGTAATCCGAATGGGGAACTAACGTTTCTAGAAAAAAGTCATTATAACATTACAGTATTACTCTAGCTCAACAAAATAGACTTTGTTCTTATATTAAAAACTATTTTTAATGTACAGGAATTAAGATAATGAAAGAAATTAAAGATTTTGCTTCGTGCGCATGTAAACAGCACTACCTGAAAACGTGTTTTTAACGGCATTAAAATTAAAATATCTCAATGTAGAATTTTAAACTTTTCTTTAAATCGCGATATATTGTAGACAGCCGTATGAAAATTAAATTAATGCATTAACAAAAGGGGGTCACCGTGCTCGTTTAAGATAAAACGACCACTTATTTCCCTACGGACCTTAGCCTGAAGGGAATCTCGTAGTGTTCTGTGTGCGCGCGCGCTCGTGCGCGCACTAAATGACGTGAAAACGTATGCGCAGCAAGGATGCGCAATGCAATTCAGTGGAATCACCTTAAAGACGAAATCTATGTCTCCAGATTGCGTACAGAAATTCCCAACTTCAGAGAAAAATAAAGCAACGTCGAGGACTTAACCCTCAAATGGGATTTAATTAAGATGGAAATAAGAGGTTTTACGATTAATACTCCAAAAATAAAGCAAAAAAAAGAAAATTAGCAGAAATTCACCTCCAAAATGAAATCAATGAACTCTACAAAAAGGCTGAAAAACAACCAAATAACAAGCAAGTTATTAACGAGATCTATCATATCAGATCCCGCTTAAAAAATATCATGCATCATAAGACAAATGGGACGATTCTTAGAAGCAAAGTCAGGTGGCATGAGCACGGGGAACGAAATACGAGATATTTCTATGGTTTAGAAAAACGAAATTATGAAAAAAAGACAACCACAAAATTGAAACTTTCAGATGGCAGTTTCACCAACGACCAATCCAAAATTCTACAGGAACAAATGCACTTTTATAAAGAAAACATCATTCCATTAGAGAATGACGACATGTTATCGTGCGAAGGAAAAGTGACTCAAGTGGAATGCTTAAAAGCTTTAAACGAGTTAAAAATGAAAAATCCCCAGGTACAGATGGGCTACAAGCAGAATTCTACAAACACTACTGGAAAGAACTGCACACCGATATGTTACAATGTTTTGATTACGCCTACGATAGCGGTAAACTATCGATATCTCAAAGACGGGGAATTATAACACTCATCCCAAAACCGAACAAAGACACTACTGTACTCGATAACCTAAGACCAATTTCGCTTCTTAATACTGATTATAAAATATTAAAGAAAGTCATTGCAAAACGGCTAGAAAAAGTACTTCGAAAAGTTATTAATCCCGATCAGACCGGCTACATTAAAAATTGGTGAAAATGTTCGTTTAATTTCCGACATCATGAACTACACAGAAGAGAATAATATTCCTGGAATCGCTCTTTTTATAGACTTCAGAAAAGCCTTCGATACCATTGAAAGGGATTTTATTGACAACTGCCTTGAAAAATTCAATTTTGGGCCGAACATCAAAAACTGGGTTAAAATTTTATACAACAATGTTTCCAGCTGTGTTCTTAACAATGGATTTGCATCGGAATTCTTTTTAGTAGAACGAGGTGTTAGACAAGGGTGTCCGTTGTCCGGACTTTTGTTCGTCATTGGCATAGAAATACTCGCAAGAGAAATTAAAAATGATACCGGCATAAAAGGCATTAATGTAGGTGAGAAAGAAATTAAAGTCTCTCTATACGCAGATGATACCACTGTTTTTGTTCGTGACCTGGATTCTGTTGACCACTTACTAACTCTACTTGATAAGTTCAAAAACCTCTCCGGTCTAGAAATTAACACAACAAAGTCTGAGGGAATGTGGCTTGGTCCATGGAAAAAGAAAGCAGGTTGATATGATACCAGGCAGTTAAAAGCGAACGTAAAAACATAGATATTTCCGGAACTTTTTAATTTCAATGCAAAATGGCGGATGTTTAGTTTATTAAAGATTTTCAAGCCAAAGGAGATGGAAAATACTGGCTTGATGTTATCTTTGTCAACGAAAACGATATTTGCTACCACAATTTGTGTTGGTCTATTGGACAAACGGATCATTTTCAAACTACATGCACTAATAAGCGAATTGGAGTACATACAAGCCATTTTTGGGTTGTAAGCCTGTTCAAAACTTCACGCGAGTGCGGTGGGGGAGGAGGGGTCAAGAGTTGGCTTATGAATTAAAAAAAAAACGTTTTTTTAAAATGCTTCAGTTATTCGATGGCTTATATATAAGATAAAACACTTTACATTTTATTAAGTATCCTCACATCTTAAAATTCTCTGCAGCTAAATGCAACTTGATTTCAAGTTGGAACGGACTGTTACTATAAGGTTAATGTTGGAAGTTCTATGGAAATCCGCCTTTCTGTCAATGCAGCAAAGCGAGAGCCTTGAATCGTTCTCAGTATTTTTATTGTTGCACGCAGATGGGTCAGGACTCTGCGCTTTGCGCTGAAAGAGCGTACGCAGGTTGCAGTTGAAACAGGTATTGTGAGGAGGATCGTGAGGATTGCATTTACGTTTGGATAAAGACTTGCATTAGTACACTCGAGGGTTTCAGCCAGAGTCACGGGGCTTTCTCCGGAGGAATGCAACCACTCTGTTTGCCACTTTAAAATTTCGTTGTCGTACACTCTCATCAGCAATGAAGACACTGAAGACTGCAAAGCGCGCGAAAAAAATGCGTTCAGCCACATTTAATGGCACCAATGCTTTTAAGCAGTTGCACAAATGAACGATTTCTGTAATTTACTCTCTTTCTACAATAAACATGTCAGAAAAGTTTGTAAGCCCGGGCTTACTGGCTTACCCAAACGTAACAGAGCTCTTAGAGAAAGGGGCCATGACTTCATACTCCCTAAAATAATCAAAGGGTCTATGAGCCACTCGCGAATGCGTTACCTAATTTGCATAATGTTTACAACACATCGATGGAAGGATGGAAGAAAGGAAGGAAGGCTAAACTTCCCCACTATACTCGTTTATTACGCATTCACGAGTAAAAACGGAATGATTCAAACGGGCTTTTTTAAATAGATGCCTTTTTGAGAGGTGTGAAAGCCAAGATGGCCGACGGACGCGTTGTACGAGCTGCGTAAATTTTCACTCCGGGGAAGCCCAGAAAGGCTTCGACATTCAAAAAAAAGCGCCGCCGAAAACTGAAATAACTCAGTAAAGCCTAATATGGAAAATATCGTGTGCGTTATCCTGGCCTTTTGATGTCGAAACGGCAGGTTCGCTCGCCGAGTTGTGTAGAAGACCCGACTCCGAAGAGAAGACTAAAAAACCAAGAAAAACCCGACATGACTTCGAGCAAGGATCCCGAAGACCAAGTCTCTTTGAGGATGATTATGGACAAGCTAACCTCTTTAGTATCAAGAATGGAAGACAACTTTTCACAAATGCACTCCCAAATGTCCGAACTAAGATGCGAATTCAAAGAACAAATTGACGGTGTCAAAGTCAATATCAAAGAGATCGAAAAATCCCTCGAGCACGCGTGGGCAGTGATCGAAGACGTCCAGCAGGAGGCGAAAACGAATAAAGATTCAAAAAGATCTCACCAGGACATGCTGGACAAGCACACATCGACCATCCAAGAACTCCAAGCGGAGATAAAGCAAATGCGTGCTGAGAACGATCAAATGCGACCATCACTCAAAGAGACCCAAGAAAAACTTATCGCTTTAGAGAACTACACCAGAAGAGAAAATCTGAGAATCATGAACATTCCAGAAGCAAGAGAGGAAAATTGTTGGGACATAGTTTATGACATTATAGAGAACGAGCTAAAGTTAAGCACCGAAGATATCAAGTTTCATGCAGTACACCGTGTCGGTAAAACAGCGTCCCAAACTGATCAAGACAACTCTACTCCACCGCGCCCGCGACCGATAATAGCTAGATTCGTTAGCCGAGAACACACAGAACAAGTTCTATTAGTAAAAAATCGGCTAAAAAGATCAGAAAGGTATGAAAACGCCTACATCACCAAAGATTATGCACGGGCAATACAGGAGGAAAGAAGATCTTTAATTAAAGCTATGTTTGCCGCAAAGGAAAAGGGACGAGAAGCTAAAGTCATCAACCGAAGCCTGTTTATTGACAACCAAATGTATGACATTAACTCTATTCCGGCCGAATTTAGACCAGTAGTCGTTTGAAATCCGTGCCAACCAAGGTATGTTTTGTTTTTCCCTTTAATTCCATCGCCGAACGGCGAAAGATTCCATACAGCCAAACGAAGTCGCTGGGTATTCCCTGGACTTCCAACCTCCGCGAAGAAAATGTACGTAAATGTATTTGTGTTTATGTGTAGTTTTTTAAGTTTGCATATTTTGTGTTTATTTAGCGATGTTTCTGTACCAACTTATTTTCGAAATGTTTTTTTTTTGTTTACCCACAATGTATTCCTCGGATCTCTCAGCTCAGAGTAATAACAATGTATTTACGCTTTCCAAGTTGCAAAGGGTAATTGCTCTGTACTGACGTTAAAGGAATCAGATAAAAAGAAGAAGCATCTTTAGCTATCTTAAAGACCAAAACTGTCATTTTTATTTTTTGCAGGAAATTTACTCCGAGCCAAACGATGAAAAAATTTGGAAAAGCGAGTGGGGTGGTGACATTTTCTTTTCACACGGTTCTACACATAGCAAAGGGGTCTGTATTCTTATAAATCCTTCACTCAGATTAGCTTCACCAATCAAAAAGTCCAGCAAAGACCAAGAGGGAAGGATTGTTTCAATCAATCTAACCCTGGAAAAAGTCAATTTCTCGCTGTGCAACATCTATGCTCCGAACAATTCACAACAACAACAAGTGTTTTTGCATAACCTGAATGAATATTTAATGAACAACACGGATTTAGAGAATCTCATTATAGGTGGGGACTGGAATGTCACACTGCAATCACTAGACAAAAGAGGTGGCATCTCATGGAAAGCATCTACCTATAGAGACAGCCTAATTTCAATGATGGAAGAATTAGAACTAATCGATGTCTTTAGGAAACAATACCCGCGCAAACCGTGTTTTTCCTATATGAATCAAAAGCGTTGAAAGTAAGTTCAAGGATAGATTTTTTCCTTGTCGCACGACCCTTGGCCAATTGGGTTTTGAACATTGAAACCAAGGCGTCTATTGCGCCGGATCATAAAGCAATAAAACTCACTTTAAAACCTCTAGGAGTGAAGCGAGGACCCGGATTATGGAAGTTTAATAATTCGCTTGTTGAAGATGAAGAATGCGTAAAACTGATAAAAGAAAATTATCCTATTATAGGTGAAAAATACCGACAACTGGAAGATAAAAGATTATGCTGGAAGCTCATTAAAATGGAAATAAGAGGCCTTACCATTGCTTTCTCGAAGAACAAGGCTAAAAAGCAACGCAAAAGCGAATCAGACCTTCAAATCCGTCTAGAAGAGCTAGACAAACAGATTGCCGATAGCACCGACTCAGCGCTTACGAACAATGCACTAACCGAAAAGGAAATCTTAAAACAAAAACTTCAACTCTTCTACGAGAGAAAAGCGAACGGTTTAATACTGCGTTCCAAAGCAAGATGGACCGAAAAAGGTGAAAAACCAACCAAGTATTTCTTTAATTTGGAAAAGAGAAATTACATCAGAAAAAAGATATCAGAATTAGAACTTTCGGACGGGAAACCTTCATGTAAGGAGGATGAAATATTGAAGGAAATCGAACGTTTTTATGAAAAACTGTACACATCCAAAGGGAATATTGATGGCAATCGGTTCGAAAATTTCGTTCGAAACTTAGAATTACCTAAGCTGCGAGATTCAGACAAAGAAGAGCTAGAGGGTGAAATTACCATGGATGATGCAAAGAAGTTCTGAAGTCGTTTTCTAGCGGAAAATCGCCAGGAGAGGATGGTTTTACCTGGGAATTTTACAATTGTTTCTTTGAATTATTGGGCGAGGATTTAATCAATTGCTACAATGCAGCATATAAAACGGGCGAAATGTCAATCTCCCAGCGTAGAGGTACCATCACTCTTATACCAAAAGAAGACTCAAATTTACTTAATCTCGCAAATTGGAGGCCGATCACTCTATTAAATTTGGACTATAAAATCGCGTCAAAAGCCATAGCTAAAAGAATAGAAAAAGTACTGACACTTCTCGTCAATCCAGATCAAACTGGATTTATAAAACGAAGATACATCGGTCAAAATATTAGACTGCTTAACGACATCTTAGAGCAAACAGAATCCCAGAACATCCCTGGGATACTCCTTCAATTAGATTTCCGTAAGGCATTCGACACCATTGAATGGGAATTCATACAGAAGACGCTAGCTCTTTTTAACTTCGGTGAGAGTATCCAACGATGGATCTCTATTTTTTACACTAATCCGGAGAGCTCTGTTTTAAACAACGGATTTTGCACCAATTCCTTTAAACTGTCAAGAGGAGTGAGGCAAGGTTGTCCCCTGTCTCCTTATTCCTTATTTATTTTGTCGGTAGCATTATTAGCATGCAAAATAAGACAAGACAAAGAAATAGAGGGGATT
This sequence comes from Oculina patagonica, assembly GCF_052425735.1. Lineage (NCBI taxonomy): Eukaryota > Metazoa > Cnidaria > Anthozoa > Scleractinia > Oculinidae > Oculina > Oculina patagonica. Next base: position 15,164,328 of record NC_135769.1, on the reverse strand, counting down.
CGAATCTTCAAAAAAGAAATCAAAATAAGCCAGTTCGCCGACGACACCTCACTATTATGCAGTTCAGTCCTGCAAATCGGTTCAAAGAGCGATTGAAGTGCTAAATGACTTCGGTGACGTTTCCGGTCTGAGACTGAACCCAACTAAAACTAAAGCTTTGTGGCTGGGGCCATGGAGAGACATCGACGATGAGCCTTTTGAATTCCAGTGGCCAAAAGATCCAATTAGAGCGTTAGGAATATTTATATCCTACCATCAAAAACAAAACGAAAAAAAGAATTTTAAAGCGAAAATCGACAAGTTAAGTACTATTCTCGATCTCTGGCAGTCCAGGAGTCTTACTTTATTCGGCAGAAGTCTTATATCTAAAAGTCTCGGAATTTCACAACTGGTGCACTCCATTTCGATTCTTGATACACCCCCTGAATATATCAAAGATATTAACTTTCTTATCTTTAGGTTTATTTGGAAAAAAAAGCAAGATAAAATAAAACGTAAACTAATGGCCCTCGACTATAAGAATGGAGGTCTGCGTGCACCCAGTATTGAGGTTATGGTCAAATCACTTAAACTAGCATGGATCTCAAGACTGTTAAAAAATGAGCAATCAGGCGACGAATCCTGGAAGGTGATCCCTAACTACTTCTTGAACAAATATGGCGGTCTTAACTTTTTGTTAAGATGCAACTACAATGAAAAATTTCTGAAAGGTACCACGTTACCTCTATTTTATAGGTCTATCCTGCAGTATTTTTCGGAACTTAAAGCAGTCCACAAATGTATGAACGGGCAAGAACTAGTATTATTCAACAACAAAGACATTTTAATTGGAAACCAAACCATATTTTACAAAGACTGGTTCCAAAAAGAAATTTTTCTCATACAAGATCTTTTAAAAGAAAATGGCAAATTTTTTACTTATCCGGAATTTGTCCGAAGATACGAGCTTAAATGCAATTTTCTAACCTATATGCAAGTTGTCTCAGCAATCCCAAAACATTTAGTCAAAAAGGCAAGGGAAAAACCTCTAGACAAGAGCACCTTTCTAGCCGTAGATGCTTTCCAACTCTCGCCCAATACTGTAATAGACCTACTCAAAATGAAAAACAAAGATTATTACTGGCTCCTAATTAACAAAGACAATCACGAGATAAAAGCTGAAGTGAAATGGTCTCGAGACTTACATTCGCAAGAATTTAGACTAGATGATCTCTTCAGCCGTGTTAAAAATGTTTGCAAAGAAAACAAAATGAGAGCATTTTATTTCAAACCTATTCATAGAATAGTGGTGACCAAAAAAGAGCTTTTTTCTTCGGTATAGAAGACGACATGTTTTGTTTATTTTGTCAAGAACCTGACTCAATAAGTCACACTTTCTTAAATTGCCGCTGGTCAATTCAGTTCTATTCGGAGGTTATCAAGTGGTTTAACAAAGAAAATGACACCACCTTCTCGCCAAGCCCCTTAGAAATTCTGCTTGGGAAAAAATCAAGCAATTGCTCTCAAGGCTCGTTTAAATTGTTAAGGAAATTTAATTATACACTCCTGTTCGCCAAATACTATCTATATACACAAAAACTACTCAAAAAAGAAATAAACACGAAAGAGTATATTAGGAAACTCACTTTCAAATATCAAATTGAAAAGCTATTTTGAACAGTTATCGACGCTGTTCTCCAGCCCTCCCCACTACTCTTACTGTTAGTCATAAGAGGAATACTGTGTGAACACTCCCTTTTTGTCTTTCGTTAAGGTGTTCATGTATGTATTCTTATTTTAGTGACGTAGGTGATACTTTAACTGGCTATCTCTTAGAACGCAGTAATTTTTGCATTAGAATTTTAAAAACATTGTCAATTAATCAATGGTTGTAAAACAAAAAATAAAATAAAAAATAAATAAAAACAAGTAAATAAATAATTACTGTAAATACTAGTGTAAACCGCTGCTGTTAATGTAATTCCGCTCCAAGTATGTAATTTTATCTTATGTAATTATGCATCGACGCCAGATACCGCTAGAAATGTATTAAGTAATTCTACTGTAAATAGTGTCACTGTATTGTATTTTAACAACCGTGTTGTCTTGTAATTTAAGAAGTATTGTTAATGTATTTATAGGTTTTCTTTTCTTTGTTTTGTCTTTGTGTGTACTGAAATGAATAAAAAAAATAGATGCCTTTTTAAATTTATTTCTTAAAATCTTTCTTGTAATACAAATGATAGGTTTTCTTTTGCTAGTTTACCTTTAATAGTTTGTAAAGCCACACGTATGTTGTTACTGATTTCTTAATAAAGACTTCTACTAAAGGCAGCAACACGCCTGCAAGATTTTCTTCTTCTTCTTCTTTCCTTTAAGCCATCGGTAAACAATTGATTTACTTTCACGGTCATGGAGGGGGAATTGCGAGCGCATCCGTCGCACCTCCCCTTCCCCTTCCTACGGGCATGCGTCAATTAAAAAAATCACCGAGGGAAAAGCCCTGGGAACGATCGCGAGGTCTACAACAAGAACAAAATAATTCGATTGAGGTGCTGCTGCTGAGATATTTTTTACATCGTCTACAGAAGTTCAGATCAACAATGAATTTATTCTAGGCTTTCTAGAGTTCGCATAGAATTAAATGGTCCCGAACATTTTATTTAACGGCAGGAGAAGTTTCGAAAAATACTCATGTTCCACACATTTTTCTTATAAGCTTTGTTAGACTTTTTTAAATATCAAAATTGAATTATAACTGGAACATCACAGACATTTTCATGATTTTTACGGTTAAGTGTGAAATCCGAATATTCATTTATACCGAACATTAATTTACTCCTAGGGGAAACATACAGTAGATCGGCTATCTACACTCAGTGTGATAAAAGTCATAAACTGAACACCTCATGATCATGATTTATTTTTTTAAATGGCAATGCCGAAAAATTTGGGATGGCACATAAAAATAGTTAAATCCGCGCCCTAATGATCTTTGTTTGCCAATATGACCAGAAGACATGTTTTGTCAGTTCAAAATTTATCACTCCTTGGCGAGTAAGGTCGGTATAAAAATGATCAAAGGCTCTTCGTGCAACCTTATGGTAATTCGATGAAGTGCCGACCGTCGCATTTTGTTCCAAATATTTAGGTGTCTAATTAAGTAATGCAATCTCACTTTATTTGCGTTGAATGTTTTATTTTTCCACATGAGTTGCGTCATTGATGGTTCGTGCTCTCACGTGTCGTAGCGCTATTCAGTTTTCACCACCAAAATATTTACTGATTAGACCCTTTTCAGCATTAAGCAAACTTGTTTTGTGAATATGTTTACTTTTCTGTCAGCACGTATAGCGTTATTTTTGAACAGCGGATAAAATTTGAAAGAAAGATACGCCAGAGCACTTCGTGTTTCTGCTCGACTCAAAAAGATAGAAAAGGGAGGACGTGACACGAGATGACGTGACGCGAAACAAAAACGTGCTGTGGATGTGGTGTTAACTAGAACACGTCACATGGCGAGCTAATAATTTTTGAAGCGTAACTACATGTAGCTCATAGCTGATATCAGTAATGTCACAATCTCACTTACTTTGCCTTTGAATGTTTTCTTGAATGGGTCATTGATAGTTTTTTCTTCAAATAAGCGTTCAATAATGTAACACAGTCTCACTTTATTTGCCTTTGAATGTTTTATTTTTCCATGGGAATTGCGTCATTGATGGTTCGTGCTCTCAGGCTTCGTAGCGCGAATTCTATTTCATCACAAAAATATTTAAGTGTAACCTTTGATCCTTTTTAGCATTAGGTAAATTTGTTTTGTGAATATGTTTACTTTTCTGTCAGCAAGTATAGCGTTATTTTGAGCAGCGAATAAAATTCAGGAGAAAGATGCGCGTTTCTGTCCAGGGGGGTACTCCGGCTTGTAAATGACGGGGATGATCGAATGGAGGCAAAACTCAGGACCCAAAAAATCCTTCAGTCTTCCGACATTACCCAAAAAAATCCCTGGACCAAAACTAACCCCCCAAAAAATCCCTTGTCAAATTACCCCTAAATTGCCAGAAGGGCAATAATATAACACAAAGAAAATCATAAAAAATTGAACGCTCGTGTTTGTTTATTCATCATACCATAAATACGCCAGGGCCGCACCAAGACACATTAGTTCATTTTTAATACACAACAAAATCCCCTATTTAAATCAAGTCACCCAAAAAAATACTTGCCAAATTTTCCTACCCAAAAAAATCCCGGAATCGAAAATTTCAAACCCAAAAAAATCCTTCGATCATCCCCGTCATTTACAAACCGGAGTACCCCCCCCCCCCCCCCCCTGGGCGTTTCTGCTCGACTCAAAAAGATGAAAAACGGATGACGTGATACGAAGATAATGTGACGCGAAACAAAATCGTGCAGCATGAATGTTGTGTTTACTAAAACGCGTCACATGGCAAGCGTAACTACATGAAGCTTATAGCTGCTATCAGTAATGTCACAATCTCACTTCATTTGCTTTTGAATGTTTTCTTACGTGAGTGGGTCATTGATATCGCATGCTCTAAGGCACCGTAGAGCGAATTCTATTCTCTTTTATCATCAGAGGATAAATTCATGCATTTAACGGTGAACGTGCATTTTTATCTTGTTGAAGAAGGCAACAGTAGTGGCCGAAACGTCCAAAAATAATATTTTTAGCCAGTGTCAACTTATTAATTCGAATTTTTAACATGCATGGCTACAACCCGAACATTTTTAGGTGCATGTGATCGTCTTTCGTTTTGTTTTGTGAAAATTCAACCTTGTTCCCTGAAAGAGAGAGACCCTGGGAACGAGGTTGTAGAGTAATTTGTTTTTGATTGACATGTGCTGAATGGCGTTTTAAGGAACCTTTCTGTCAGCACGTTCACCGTTAAATGAATGAATTAATTGCGGTTTAATATCAGAATGGAGTGAGTGAGTGAGTGAGTAAGTGAGTGAGTGAGTGAGTGAGTGAGTGGTCGAGTGAGGGAAACACGTGACTTCGCGAATGATCACTACAACCTCATTACCATGAGGTAAAAATTGCGAATAGTGGAAACTTTTTCGTCTGGCCACAATGAAACAGACTCAACACAGGTATGTATTAATTCCGCATTCTGTCTCTGAATAAACAACAAGAATGGTTATTCAAAATAAAAACTCTTTGCCTTCACTGAGAGGAATCGAAAGAAGATGACACTGAATAATTTGCGGAATATTATTGCTTTCTATTTCTGTTTAAGTTGGAGGTTTTTGACACGTTATTAATTGTTATTCAAGCTTGTGAGAAGTATATATACTTCAGTACAAAATGTTTCTAAACGACTTTTGGGATTTTTTTAATATAAAACAAGACAGAGGCTGAGCTTTTCCTCGAGTACTTTTCAATTTGCATAACAGTTGATCAAAACAAAGTCTCACAACAAAGACAGAGAGAAAGCTATTTTGTTAACTTTTTGGAGCCGTGGAGGCCTCAACTTACCTCTAGAAACGTTCGGAAATCATCATGTTTTTTTTTTCATTTTGTTCGAAATGCTGAAAGCAACAACGAGTATCATCATCCTCTGCTTATAAATCTTGCACAAAAAATATCGTTAACCTTTTCAAAACTGTCTCCAAAGGAAGTAAATTGCCATAAGCTTATTTTTCAGAAATATATACGAAATCGCTGAAGCTCAAGAAAATGACGTTGATATCATCAGTTGTAATCGTTTGTTTTTTATCATGATATTCCGTACGACTTTCAATAGAGACTACTACACCTTCAGTTTGTGTACTTGGTGTCTCTTTGGTCTGAAATTAAAAAGAAATGTTAACTATTTAGGAACAGTATCTTGTAATCTTGAAAGCTTCAGAAATCCTTATTCCTTTTACATCGTTTGCTTGTAATTTCAAGGTTTCCTGTGCTCGCGTCAAAAAAGGCCCGATAAGAAATACCAGTACTGAGGGTGAATAAGCTCTTATAGAGAATATTATTTTCTCTTTCAAGTGTTTAATTATATTACGTTTTTCATTGGTTATATATTCTGCTACGTTAATTTTCAAATTCTCAACCTGAGAGAGTTAGCCAGTGCGGTTCATCCTTCATTCGTGCTCAACCGAAATGTTGCGCAGTAAATCACTCAACGAGAGATCCGCACATCATGCAACGCGCAAGGAAAATCTACGTGGGGCACTGGTAACGATAAAATATAATCTAAATAAATATAGAGGAATTCGATGGCACCGACATAGATTGTTTATCCCTAGTTACTTTATCTTCTCAATAGTGTGACGACCGTAGAAAGCCGGGCACTGATTTCCACATATTGTTGTAACTAATTGCAATTCATCTCAACAGATCCTCAGGACACCGCTGACCTAAAATACAGCCGTCCCACCAAAGTGATTTTCACCAGCGCCATGTTGTTCACCTTCCTGGTGTCTGTGATCGGCAACTCTCTTGTGATCTACGTCATAGCCAAACATCGCTCCATGAGAACATCAACGAATTGTATCATAATGAACTTGGCGGTTTGTGATCTTTCGATCACTGTACTCAGACTCCCTCGTTAATTGCAGCGCTCCACACAGGAGACACGTGGTTTGGGGGTACCGTGGGGAACTTTACTTGTAAAATGATCGCTTATGCAGATTCTCTTTTGCTCTACTGTTCTGTTTTCAACTTGGTTTCCATCACCATCGATCGATTTCTTGCCGTCACTCGACCACTACAGTATGTGGTCCTTGGTCCGTGAGGTCCTTGGTCCGCGACTTTTTCGAATATGATTTAATATTTCCTCGATAACTAAACTTCGGCAAAAAATGAATGTTTCCAATGATTTTTTGACTATTCTTCTTTGGTATGTCAAATTTTCAGCTTTTGTACTGTCGATTACGGTGCGAAATCCACGCTTGTCAACAGACAGGTAAATTTGCCTTTCTTGAAATTTCAACTTTTCGCGGGTCCGTGAATTACATGGTCGCGTTTACTAAGCTAGTGCGTAGATAAAACGCAACGGGAAAACGTGTTTTTTTGGAGAACAGGTTAATAGATCAACTGATTTCAGCAGCTGTGAAGAGATTTGCTGCAGAGTTGCAAATTTTCGATTTAGCGACTAATGAAAGTTATAAACAATTTTCGCACATGGGTCCTTGGTCCGTGACCTTTGACTGTGAATAAAAAAAATTGTTTTAAAACAACGATAATTCAGTAAAGTAATAAGCACCGGCTGCACACATTGGTCCTACGGCATTTATCCTCGCGTCGAATGTTTCAAAATAAATTTGGAAAGTTTTAAAATGAAGAAATAAATACGCGGGTTTGTGTCGGAGACTTCTGTCTGAAAGAAATCTCAAGAATATACGGGTGGTTTTATACTCGCACCTCACAACGACTTCCAACAAGACTGAAGCTTAAAAATGTCAAAAATAGTAAAGAATAGATTAAATATTGCTAAAATGTTGTATCTTTTTTGAAAATTATCGCGATTCATAGTAATTTTCAGGCTGTTTACGTGACTCGCGGAACAAGGACCACATCTGCGGACCAAGGACCTGCGAGCACGTTCACTGTTTTTTGAATTACACGAAAACTATTTTAGTTAAGACGTTGTCACTTTGTAATTATAAAGACAGACATAAAATCTATCTTCAAGAAAAATTTCAGCCCATCGGGCTTTGATTCAGGTAAGATATTCAAGTTTATAACTTTTACTCGCGGACCAAGGGCCACATACTGTAACGTATAAATTGTCATCAAAATGGGTCGTAAAAATAGGAATCCCAGTTATTTGGCTAATGTCAGCTCTGTTATCGATTAACTCGGTATTGATAACAAAAATTGTTCATGACAGAACGCCGAAATGCATTATGTCTGAAGACAGCTATCAAGAACATTATATATCGACGCCTTGTTTCATTGTCTCGCTTCTAGTTTTGATCGTGCTTTATTCTATAATTGCTTATCGTCTTTGGAGACGAAAAATTCCAGGCGAAGTTTCCAGCAATCAGCATGTCCTTGCTATTCGTACAGCACGAAAGGTCACTGTTTTGATGATATCAGTTGTAATAGTGTTTTTTGTTTCATGGGCGCCAGCCTTTGCTCTTGTATTCTTTAACTTCATTGATTCAATGTTCGCTGAAATGTTGGCAATGAAATACCCCTTTTTGTTTGCTGTCAGTTATTGGTTAATATTAAACAGCAGCGCGTGTAATCCGTATTTGTATTTTATTTTTATTGAAAGCTTCCGTCAGAGCCTAAAAAGTGCTTGTTTCAGATGTCGTGCTCCCGAATTAAGACAAGAAAGGCGAATTGAAACTGAACAACCAATGAATAAAGGGCAAACTTTGAACAATTTCACTCGGAAGGAAAGAGCTATTGAGTTGACGGCCTACACCACTGTATAACCGTCCTAAGTTGCGCCCCTCAAAGAATCCCCGGCTTATTTGTAGTCATAAATAGACGGTGGCAACTATTGCTGTCAGACACGCTGCTCTCGATTCAAGGTCACACACAGACCTCTGAGCTTGATTCCTCACATATCAAGAGTCGATCAAATCCTGGTCGAGTAGTCGTAGCCAGACGCATGGACCCCAGATTTCTAAACTCGCTTTTTGTCTTGTGACGTCATGACTACGTCATGACGACACAAGATAATACTACAGGGGACAAGGTGCATTCCATGCGTATTTGCTTTCTGAGGCCGCGGAATTTTCCCGCCATGTCAATATTTTTCCCGCCATGTCAAAATTTTCTTTTTTTAGTAAATGCCGAAAAATGCGATCATCAGATTTAAACAAAACAGATGCAGACTTCTCAACCTCAAAGCACTGGAAATCGGACAAAAATAACTGAAAGAGTCCTTAAACCAGGCGCTAATCAAATGACTTGTTACTCTGTTTTTTCGTGAGATTTCTGTTTCTCGTCGTGAGATTGAAGTGAAAACCGTGAGTCTCAAGACAAAATCGTGAGACTTGAGAGGTCTGCAGATGCTGTTTACACTGACAGTTGCGTTTTTTTTAAGCTTTTTGTTTGTTTTTCTTAGTGATAAAAGCAATCACACGAGATTCCCACCATTCTAGTCATATTAGTCAATCTGATAATAGCTACCGTTTCGTGAGAACAATGTGTTTTATGATTTTGATACAGCAATAGGGGAAAAGCATGTCTTAAACAGGATTGCGCCTTACAGAACTGTAGGTATGTCGACCGACAATATGTCAGGAAAACCTTTTTTTGCCGTTTCCATTTTTGATTAGATCCTATTTCAAAGATGTAATCCGTAGTAGTCGAACCACATGTGTGCTAGCTTAGGCAAGTTAGAATTTGTGCTGATTAAACTAGTTCAAAACAACTGATCCCGTGGACATTATTTTCCTTGTGTGTCTTCAATTTGAGTATTACTCGAAGACACACGCGAAAGGTCAACCATGAAACTTTGCTTGGTAGTGTGCGTAAGTTTATTGAAACGTGAGGCTGAAAACGTTCTTATCAGTCACAGACACAAAACAACAAAGGAGAATATGTGACTTTGTTGACCTTTTTAAGATATTTAAGAATTATCTGTGACAGATAAATGCTTATGAATCTGTGTGTGTCTGTATTCTTTTTGTGCTGTTATCGGAGTCCTATAACTGTTCAACGGCTACATGCTGGAGTGTACTTTGAATTTAAGTCAAGCCTACTTTCGGCTGCTTGGAAAAATCGCTTTTGATAAGGTGTCGGAAACAAGTCGCGTGACAATAATAAGTACAAACATTATCCGCCTGACAGAAATAGCAACGATCAATTAGTATGAATCAAAATGGACGCTTAATTACCGTAATTGTGATCGGAATGGATACTATTAAGTCATCGATTTCAAAACTTTAAGCATGTAATCTTATACAATAATTAAAGATAGAAACTTCATGGACAGTTACTCAGAGTTTCACGCACGAAGCGATCATCAGACTGTGTCGTTAGATGTGGTGAAATACAATTTAAACTACGTTCATGGAGGACGGTTGGAACGATCCTGTCTCTGATTGGCTGTGTAGTACTTGTTTTCGTGCCTGCACTTGGTAACAAGCTCAGATCTTTTGTTCAAGAAGGTGGATCTGTCAGCTGATAGTATGCAGAGCTTCTCCGTCAGACACAAATTGCAGCGTGACGGGTTTCCCCTGTAAGCGCTTGCTCTCGTGACAATGGACCACTTGATCGAAAATTCGGTGTTGTTGTCTTTCAGGTCCCAAATCTTATATATATTTTTTAGTTGGATTTTAAGCCTTTCGCGTGAGAACCTTTTGTAGTTGGAATAAACCTTTGTTTTTATCTTTAGCTGTGGAATCGTGAAGTTCAGCGCAAGCATTCACGACAAAGGTTTCTGAATTGACAAGTGAATCAAGAGTTTCGTATATCGTGTTGTGAATGTCACAACTTTTATCGAGCGACAAAAGTAGCTTTAGTTTTAGTTTAAATTTTAGGGGTGAGGAGTCTAAATGTTTCTTTATTTTAGATGCACGCTTTTTAATTTTCGATATCTTTACAAGCAATAAATAGACGTGAAAAGCGGTCTATTTTCAAATAAATTAAACTCTGAAAAGAGTCACAAGACACTAAGCCCAGAGGGCTTTTGATTATCTTGTTGGTGATCAACTTTGCTCAAGTTTGAGCGAGCGTTACACCACATACAGCACAAACTGCGCAAACTATAATAAATATAAAATAATATCTGTAATATATAAATATAATATCTGTAACTACTAAAATGTTACAACTTTATTTAAACTGAAAGCGAATTGTAATAAATCCCTTTACCCACAATGTAATAAAGATTTGACGCAAAATGTAGTCTGAAGAAGGGTAACGCACTCATTTCTAGTACTAATATCGTTTTACTTGGACTCTTTCTTTTTTTTTGATAAGAAGTGTAAGAATGCCAATCTTGCTTTGCTTTGCTAGGCCTGTTTCTGGTTGTTATTGAATTAAGTATTAAATAGTTTTTGCTAAAAAAAAAAAAGGAAAACGGGGTTACACACACACACATTTTTTTGATATTGCTTTGGTCTAAAAGAGTGCTGTTATTTCTAAGAAGGCTAAGAATCCACTAAGAATCCACTAAGACCACTTACAAAACACACCGTGATACATATCTGCGTTTTTGTCAGTACATGGGATACAGCCCTGTACCTGCCCAGCCTGATCACTTGCTGCAATATGCCGCTTTTCTCGCCAGGAGCCTCAAGGCTGCTTCTATCCGGAACTACCTTAATATTATGGGCTTACTACATAAAGAATTTGGCCTTCCTAACCCGCTACTTAATAACTGGCCTCTTAAATCGCTGCTAACTGGTATTAACAGGGTCAAAGGACTAATGCCTAACCAAAAACTACCTATAACACCTGATTTATTGCTACGCCTTCACAGCAAGTTAGATTTTACCGCTAGCCTTGATGCCTCATTTTGGGCTATCTGTCTAGCTGCTTTTTACGGCATGTTTCGCAAATCTCACCTCCTACCTTCAGCCGCTAATAAATTTAATCCTTCTAAGCAATTAACAAAGGCCAATTTTAAGATCTTCCCTTGGGGTGCACTTATCACTATTCGATGGAGCAAAACTATTCAATTTCGAGAACGAATAGTGGAAATCCCGCTACCATACATACCAGGTTCAGCGCTATGTCCAACCACAGCCATTATCAATGCCTTTCGGTTTACATCGTCTTTCTCTACTGCGTCTTCGCAAGCATTCAACTGGGTTGACGACTCTCGCATGATCCATAATTTTACCTATAGCCCCTTCATCTCCAAGTTGCGGCTCCACCTCTCCTCGCTGGGGTTCGACCCTAAACTTTACGCTGGTCATTCATTTCGCAGGGGGGGTGCTTCCTTTGCCTATCAGTCAGGCGTCCCCATAGAACTAATTAAGGCTCTTGGCGACTGGCGTTCCGACACTATTCTAATCTATTTAACCATGCCTTTAACAGTTCGTTTACATTCCGCTAACATGCTCTGCAAAGCTATTTTACAACATAACTCACATCACTAACTAATTTTATTTTATTTTATTATTATTATTATTATTATTATTATTATTATTTTTTAACCTTTCACATTCCACTCACCCTCCACCTTGGGTTTGGGCCTTTAGTTATCTTATTTAACAGTGATTGTAATATAGTTAAGTGAAGTTATGTATAATTATAATAAACTGCCTTATAGCGAAAATAGCGAAGTAAAAGCGAAACTGGAAACTGCTAAAGGCCGAGCTCTACGGCACTGCTGCTACGATAGTTAGAAATGTACAATACACTAGTCACAAGAGCTTTGTAAAGTACAAGTATGTCGACATAACATTGTGTAATCATGCTCGTGGATCTATTTTATTGGCTAGTTTAATGTCTTGTGATTTTCATGACATTTACAAAACTATTGCTCAATAGAACTGCATGGTCCGACCAGTGAAACTACTGAGCCGTCTCTTACTGTCTAGATTTATATTAATGGTATTAATATCCATTATAATTCTCGGCGGCTACCAAAGTCCAACCCCTCGTCCTCGCCGTGGTAGCTGGTAACAGGAAAGTAGGGGATTGCCGTCCAGGGCGAAGTATGGTGGAGGATTCGTTCCTCCGGGCCGCTACGGTAGCCATGAAGGCCTGCACGGAACCCTGAAAACCCCTGGCTAACGGGGCTCTGGTGAAGTTTGAAGGGCTAATCACCCATCAAATGGATATTAATGATTACAGAAACCATGGGAAACATGCACAAAATCACATCTGTCTTTGGAGGAGAGAATGCCCCTTCGGGGGCTAGTATGACGCATCGCTGTGAAAGCCGAAGGGAAGCAGCGATGCCGACCCCTCTCCTTACCCCGAAGACAACCACACTATTTGGCACGTGGAACGTCAGGACCATGTACGAAGCAGGTAAAGCTGCCCAGATTGCTGCTGAGATGACCACTTACAACTTGTCAATCTTGGGCCTTTGTGAGACAAGATGGATCGAGTCAGGCTGCATAAGGCTGTCAACAGAGCAGACTGTCCTATACTCAGGTCATGAGGATGCAAATGCTCCCCACACAGAGGGTGTTGGATTTATGCTGACTCCACAAGCTGCGAAGTCACTCATAGGATGGAACCCAGTATCATCCAGGATAATAACAGCAAGGTTTCACACTAAGATCGGAAAAGCCACCTTCATTCAGTGCTACGCGCCGACGAACGAAGCTGATGATGAGGCAAAGACTGACTTCTATGAGAGGCTGCAAGGTGTCATAGACAGAATAGCTAGAAAGGACTTGATAGTGTTGCTCGGGGATTTTAACGCAAAGGTGGGGAGCAACAATACAAGTTTTGAGACAGTTATGGGAAAGCAAGGTCTTGGTGAAATGAACGAGAGCGGAGAGCTGTTTGCCGACTTTTGCTCCTTCAACAAGTTTGTCATCGGCGGAAGCGTTTTTCCGCACAAGAGGGTACACAAGGCGACTTGGGTCTCTCCAGACGGCAGAACTGAGAACCAGATTGACCATATCTGCATATCATCTAAGTTCAGAAGGTCATTGCTTGATGTTAGAGCAAAGAGAGGGGCCGATGTTGCTTCAGACCACCACCTTCTTGTAGGCAAATGCCGTTTGAAGCTGAAGAGCTATAACACTGGCATGCAGAAAATAAGCCATAAGTACAACATCAGGATGCTGAAGGACGATGAGATAAAGAACAGATTCCAACTCACCATCTCCAACAAGTACCAAGTGTTGGCAAGCCTTCAAGAAAATGAAGAGCATCGGGAGGAAAGGGAGAACCAAAGCACAGTCAACGAAATGTGGCAGGCCATGAAAAATGCATGGAAGGAGACGTGTGAGGAAACGCTGGGAAGAGAGCGCAAACAGCATAAGACCTTTTTGAGTCTAGACACCCTGAAGAAGATAGAAGCCAGGAAGAAGGTGAAGGAGACGTTGAATCACAGCAGAACACGAGCTAAGAAAGCAGAAGCTCGCATCAGATACTCGGAAGTCAACAAGGAAGTTAAACGTAGCATCAGAAACGACCGAAGGAACTTTGTGGAAGACCTCGCGCGACAGGCAGAGGAGGCATCAGGCAGAGGCGATGCAAAAGAGCTGTATTCCATCACAAGGAAACTGGCAGGTGATAGAAAGATCCCGGAAAGACCTGTCAGAGACAAGAGCGGAGAGTTGCTCACTGACCAAGAAGAACAGCGAAAAAGGTGGGCAGATCATTTCAAAGAACTACTCAATAGACCTCCGCCAAGCGAGCTGCCTGACATACAACCAGCCAACACACCTTTGCAGGTCAGCGAGAGTAAGCCAAGTGAAGCAGAGATCAAGAGAGCCATCAGACAACTGAAGAATGGAAAAGCAGCTGGTCCCGATGGCATACCATCAGAAGCCATCAAGGCAGATCTAAACACCTCGACCAAAATGCTGTATGAACTGTTTGGCAAGATCTGGGAAACGAACGAGATACCAGATGATTGGAAAGAAGGCTACCTAATCAAACTTCCAAAGAAGGGAGATCTGAAGGAATGTAAGAACTGGAGAGGAATCATGCTGCTGTCAACGGCCGGAAAAGTACTGAATAGGATAATTCTGGAGAGGTTGAAAGTAGAGGTGGACAAACGGTTGAGAGAAGAACAGGCTGGGTTCAGGAAAGATAGGTCATGCACAGATCAAATTGCTACCCTGAGGATCATCTTGGAACAGTCTTTAGAGTGGAACTCTCCTGTTTATGCGACCTTTGTGGACTATGAGAAGGCATTCGATAGCGTTGATAGGGAAGTGTTGTGGAAGCTGCTACGCCACTATGGCATCCCAGAGAAATACATCACTCTTATACAGAAGACCTATGAGAAGTGCACCTGTAGAGTCATCCACAACGGAGTTCTTTCAGAACTGTTTGAGATGCTCACTGGAGTGCGCCAGGGTTGCTTGCTGTCGCCCTTCTTGTTCCTGCTTGTCATCGACTGGATAATGCGGAGGACGACAGAAAAACATCAGGATGGCATACAGTGGACACTCACGACCCGGTTAGAAGATCTTGACTTCGCCGACGACATTGCCCTTCTTTCACATAACCACAGGAGCATGCAATCCAAGCTAACAAGACTGGCAAAGATCTCAATGCAGACGGGCCTTAGGATCAGCAAATCCAAGACGAAGGTGATGAGGGTTAACACCAAGAATGCAGATAGGATAGAACTAGATGAGGATGAAATCGACGAGGTGGAGGACTTTGCGTACCTTGGAAGTAACATCAGCAAGGACGGTGGATCTGATCAGGACATACGAGTGAGGATCGGAAAGGCAAGAACTGCATTCACCATCTTGACACCTGTTTGGAGATCAAAAGTGATTTCCAGAAAGACCAAACTACGGTTATTTAATACCAACGTAAAGTCAGTCCTCCTTTACGGCTCTGAAACGTGGAGAGTAACAAAAGCGAACTCCACCAAACTGCAGACCTTTATCAACAAATGCCTGAGATCCATCATGGGCATCCACTGGCCAGAGGTCATAACAAATGAAGAGCTTTGGACAACAACTGAGCAGGAAAGGATCAACATCCAGATAAGAAGGCGAAAGTGGGGTTGGATTGGGCACACCCTCAGGAAAACAAACTGCAATGTCACCAAGCAGGCACTGAGATGGAACCCACAGGGGAAGAGGAGCCGAGGCCGTCCCAGAAACAGCTGGAGGAGGACGGTAGATGACGAGGCGAGCAAAGCAGGCTACACCTGGACGCAGATTGAAAGGATAGCCCAAAACAGAACACGATGGCGAGCAGTGGTTTCCGTGGACCTATGCTCCATGGGGAGCGAAAGGGTTTAAGTCAAGTCATAATTCTCGGCAGGAGAGCGCATTTCACTGCTTGTTGAGAGCTCTCGTCACTTCAGTGTTCACTGACTCCCTTACGCCTTTTGAGAGCAAAAGCAAAAACTCAGTTGCCTCTGTGTAACTGGGCAGTTACGTTTATCCAATAAAACAGAGAACATCCACACAGAAAGTAAAGTAATTAAGTTTGAGGAAGTTTTTTTTGTGATCAAGTTTTGAGTTGATGTGCGTGTAAGTTACTGTTTTGACATTTAATAAGGTCCCCGCACACATCGTATATATCTTATTATCCTCTTCCCTAGAGCTTTTCAGGGTTTACAACACTGGTTTTTACTTTGCAGTTTACAAGTAATGAAGGAATAAGTAATGATGCCCCCTTTGTGAGCGTGAAATTGAGATAGACTCCACTACACCGAGGACTACGTCCCCTGTTCTTTACGAAGAGTGCGTGGGTTCTTCGACGTCCCACAGAATTTAGTACATGTGCAAGGCTTGTGAGGTGGGGCTATGGTTTATTGTCCTTATCTGAGAAGACTATATCTAACCATTTGCAGATGTCATTGCAAAGGCAGCATATTGTTTTCAATTATTTTAAGACCCTTAGTGTTGGTCCAGTCTGTGAGCTAAAAAGGAAGGACTGAGGAACATGTCGCAGGGACATGTGGCAGCAACATGTAGCAGGGACGTGTAGCGGGGACATGTAGCAGCAACAAAATCACAATGTGTACACATGCAAAGAAGAAATGTAGCGGGGACATGTCCCAGAGACATGTCGCAGCGACACGACAAAAAAAGGCACGTCTCCTCATGTGTGCTGATAACTTTTGGCTCTTGCAAAGACTGTTGCAAAGTTCGTGTTGCATGAGCCAAAATTATCAGCACACAAGAGGGGACGTGTCGCCGCGACATGTCCCTGGAACATGTCCCCGCCTAACCTGAATTTCAGACATCCCTCTCTGGTCGCCTACTCCCAGAGAGGGATGTCTGAAATTCAGGCTAGTCCCCGCCACATTTTCTTGCGTGTGTACATATTGTGTTTGTTGTTGCTGCTACATGTCCCCGCTATAATAATACGTCCCTGCTACATGTCCCCGCTATAATAATACGTCCCTGCTACATGTCCCCGTTATAATAATACGTCCCTGCTACATGTCCCCGCTATAATTATACGTCCCTGCTACATGTCACCGTTATAATAATACGTCCCTGCTACATGTCCCCGTTATAATAATACGTCCCTGCTACATGTCCCCGTTATAATAATACGTCCCTGCTACATGTCCCCGTTATAATAATACGTCCCTGCTACATGTCCCTGCTATAATAATACGTCCCTGCTACATGTCACCGTTATAATAATACGTCCCTGCTACATGTCACCGTTATAATAATGCGTCCCTGCTACATGTCCCCGTTATAATAATACGTCCCTGCTACATGTCCCCGTTATAATAATGCGTCCCTGCTACATGTCCCCGCTACACGTCCCTGCTACATGTCCCCGTTATAATAATACGTCCCTGCTACATGTCCCCGTTATAATAATACGTCCCTGCTACATGTCACCGTTATAATAATGCGTCCCTGCTACATGTCACCGTTATAATAATACGTCCCTGCTACATGTCCCCGCTACACGTCCCTGCTACATGTCCCCGTTATAATAATACGTCCCTGCTACATGTCCCCGTTATAATAATGCGTCCCTGCTACATGTCACCGTTATAATAATGCGTCCCTGCTACATGTCCCCGCTACACGTCCCTGCTACATGTCCCCGTTATAATAATACGTCCCTGCTACATGTCCCCGCTATAATAATACGTCCCTGCTACATGTCACCGTTATAATAATACGTCCCTGCTACATGTCACCGTTATAATAATACGTCCCTGCTACATGTCACCGTTATAATAATACGTCCCTGCTACATGTCCCTGCTATAATAATACGTCCCTGCTACATGTCCCCGTTATAATAATACGTCCCTGCTACATGTCACCGCTACACGTCCCTGCTACATGTCCCCGCTACACGTCCCTGCTACATGTCCCCGTTATAATAATACGTCCCTGCTACATGTCCCCGTTATAATAATGCGTCCCTGCTACATGTCCCCGCTACACGTCCCTGCTACATGTCCCCGTTATAATAATACGTCCCTGCTACATGTCACCGTTATAATAATACGTCCCTGCTACATGTCCCCGTTATAATAATGCGTCCCTGCTACATGTCCCCGCTACACGTCCCTGCTACATGTCCCCGTTATAATAATACGTCCCTGCTACATGTCCCCGTTATAATAATGCGTCCCTGCTACATGTCCCCGCTACACGTCCCTGCTACATGTCCCCGTTATAATAATACGTCCCTGCTACATGTCCCCGTTATAATAATGCGTCCCTGCTACATGTCACCGCTATAATAATACGTCCCTGCTACATGTCACCGTTATAATAATGCGTCCCTGCTACATGTCCCCGTTATAATAATGCGTCCCTGCTACATGTCCCCGCTACACGTCCCTGCTACATGTCACCGTTATAATAATGCGTCCCTGCTACATGTCACCGTTATAATAATACGTCCCTGCTACATGTCCCCGTTATAATAATGCGTCCCTGCTACATGTCCCCGCTACACGTCCCTGCTACATGTCACCGCTATAATAATGCGTCCCTGCTACATGTCACCGTTATAATAATACGTCCCTGCTACATGTCCCCGTTATAATAATGCGTCCCTGCTACATGTCCCCGTTATAATAATGCGTCCCTGCTACATGTCCCCGTTATAATAATGCGTCCCTGCTACATGTCCCCGTTATAATAATGCGTCCCTGCTACATGTCCCCGCTACACGTCCCTGCTACATGTCACCGCTATAATAATGCGTCCCTGCTACATGTCACCGTTATAATAATACGTCCCTGCTACATGTCCCCGTTATAATAATGCGTCCCTGCTACATGTCCCCGCTACACGTCCCTGCTACATGTCCCCGTTATAATAATACGTCCCTGCTACATGTCCCCGTTATAATAATGCGTCCCTGCTACATGTCCCCGCTATAATAATACGTCCCTGCTACATGTCCCCGTTATAATAATACGTCCCTGCTACATGTCACCGCTATAATAATACGTCCCTGCTACATGTCACCGTTATAATAATACGTCCCTGCTACATGTCACCGTTATAATAATACGTCCCTGCTACATGTCCCCGCTATAATAATACGTCCCTGCTACATGTCACCGTTATAATAATACGTCCCTGCTACATGTCACCGTTATAATAATACGTCCCTGCTACATGTCACCGTTATAATAATACGTCCCTGCTACATGTCCCCGTTATAATAATACGTCCCTGCTACATGTCACCGTTATAATAATACGTCCCTGCTACATGTCCCCGTTATAATAATGCGTCCCTGCTACATGTCACCGTTATAATAATACGTCCCTGCTACATGTCACCGTTATAATAATACGTCCCTGCTACATGTCCCCGTTATAATAATACGTCCCTGCTACATGTCCCCGTTATAATAATACGTCCCTGCTACATGTCACCGTTATAATAATACGTCCCTGCTACATGTCACCGTTATAATAATACGTCCCTGCTACATGTCCCCGCTATAATAATACGTCCCTGCTACATGTCACCGTTATAATAATACGTCCCTGCTACATGTCACCGTTATAATAATACGTCCCTGCTACATGTCCCCGCTATAATAATACGTCCCTGCTACATGTCACCGTTATAATAATACGTCCCTGCTACATGTCACCGCTATAATAATACGTCCCTGCTACATGTCACCGTTATAATAATACGTCCCTGCTACATGTCACCGCTATAATAATGCGTCCCTGCTACATGTCCCCGTTATAATAATACGTCCCTGCTACATGTCACCGTTATAATAATACGTCCCTGCTACATGTCCCCGTTATAATAATACGTCCCCGCTACACGTCCCTGCTACATGTCACCGCTATAATAATACGTCCCTGCTACATGTCCCCGTTATAATAATACGTCCCTGCTACATGTCACCGTTATAATAATACGTCCCTGCTACATGTCCCCGTTATAATAATACGTCCCTGCTACATGTCCCCGTTATAATAATGCGTCCCTGCTACATGTCCCCGTTATAATAATGCGTCCCTGCTACATGTCCCCGTTATAATAATACGTCCCCGCTACACGTCCCTGCTACATGTCACCGCTATAATAATACGTCCCTGCTACATGTCCCCGTTATAATAATACGTCCCTGCTACATGTCACCGTTATAATAATACGTCCCTGCTACATGTCCCCGTTATAATAATGCGTCCCTGCTACATGTCCCCGTTATAATAATGCGTCCCTGCTACATGTCACCGTTATAATAATGCGTCCCTGCTACATGTCCCCGCTACACGTCCCTGCTACATGTCCCCGCTATAATAATACGTCCCTGCTACATGTCACCGTTATAATAATACGTCCCTGCTACATGTCCCCGTTATAATAATACGTCCCTGCTACATGTCCCCGTTATAATAATACGTCCCTGCTACATGTCCCCGCTATAATAATACGTCCCTGCTACATGTCCCCGTTATAATAATACGTCCCTGCTACATGTCCCCGTTATAATAATACGTCCCTGCTACATGTCACCGTTATAATAATACGTCCCTGCTACATGTCCCCGTTATAATAATACGTCCCTGCTACATGTCACCGTTATAATAATACGTCCCTGCTACATGTCCCCGCTACACGTCCCTGCTACATGTCCCCGTTATAATAATACGTCCCTGCTACATGTCCCCGTTATAATAATACGTCCCTGCTACATGTCCCCGTTATAATAATGCGTCCCTGCTACATGTCACCGTTATAATAATACGTCCCTGCTACATGTCCCCGCTACACGTCCCTGCTACATGTCCCCGTTATAATAATACGTCCCTGCTACATGTCCCCGTTATAATAATACGTCCCTGCTACATGTCCCCGCTACACGTCCCTGCTAGTAGCTGCTACTTGTCCCCTCGATCAGTCCAGTGTGAACAACACATGATTTTGTCGCTGCTGACCGCTGCTACATTACTGCTAGGCCGGGATCTATCCGGGCCCTGGGTAAGAGAGAGGAGAAACAAACATGGCGGCGGATTCTAGGGAATCTCCGTTGACGTTTATTTCTCGTCGATCTCCAGTCGTTTCACTGCATGGAGCGGTAGCTTCAAGTCAACCACTAGCGACGGAAGTAGGAGTAAGGATTCTAAAAGCTGGTGGAAATGCAGCTGATGCGGCAGTCGCTGTTGCTGCGTGTTTGAACGTCACGGAACCTTGCAGCACTGGAATAGGAGGTGATGCTTTCTGCATGTTCTTTGATGCTGAAAAAAAGACTGTCAAAGGGATCAACGGAAGGTAATGATTTACAAGCACAGTGACTTTGCAAAGTTAAACCACATTGCTATTGAATGCCCCCCCCCCCTCCCCCACTACCACCACCACCAACTACCACCACCCCCGGGCAACCCCGGGCATGTTAACTTTTAAAGTTTTAATTGTTCAAATTCCCATCCCGGATCAAAAATGGTTCAAATGCCCCACCTATTGGTCACAAAAGAACATGATTGATCCTTTTTAAGCTAGCAGTCCTCTAGCTCCTTGATCTCCAACATGATAACGATCAGGAGCCACAAATTTGTGGATTATAATTTATAATTTATTTATAAACACAAAATCGAGGCAATTTGTTCAAATTTCCCCACCCCATATGGTTTCAAATTCCTCACCCCAATTATAACCACCAAATGTCAAATTCTGCCAGTTCATTATCGTGATTGCTCATGCAAAGCATTGTCTGATATTCCTTCAAACTTGAGTTTTGATAACCAGTTATGCAACATTATTTTTATACCCACCAGAACATGTTTTTATCAGGTTGCAACAGGCAATACAGGCAGGGTGTTTAGAAAATTTCCTCCAGCCTGCACTCGATGCATAACATTGCAACATGAATTACATGTGTTGCAAGATGTGCATAAACAATATTAGTGTGAACGTCCTTAAATACAAAGCATGTTTATGATGCAAGACACTATTCCAAAGAGCAACTGAGCTTATTTTTTCGACTTTTTTGCTTGTTTACAAGCGAAAGTAGGAGAATAGCAGTTATGTTGGGCAAAATTCACATTCTTGTTAACTCTCAAGGGACTTTTTTAATTTATCAAGGGACTGTTTTAATTTCTCAAGGGATTACTTTCCGCTGTGGGTGATCACTTGCGATCTCGTGGAAAAAACGTGACTTGTCACATTTACAAACATTATATAACAATTTTAAAAGTGACATGTCAGCTTTCTTATCTCAACGCATGTGTGTCTGAAAGGCGATCTATAAAAAGCGGTGGACAAACAATGGATTGCGTAACTAACGCTAAAACACGAATAAATAATCACTAGCACTTACATCGTTTAAAAATTACAAACGTCAAAAATAAACCATACCAAAAAAACTCGCTCTTTTCAAAGATATTATTATTGAAGTTAAAACAAATGCAAGAGATGGGGGCTTCTTTCAGCTTAGGAGCGGTTAAAAATTAGGCCAAATTTAGTCACTACAAGCGCCATTCTATTTCGTCATCAGCCTAGGTCGTTGGGGACGTGACCTCGCGTTGACATCAATGTTGCATGAATCGGCTTTACAACATGCGATCGTATCTACGCAGTTTGAGTGGAATTTCAGTCAAAGACAGCAAAATTCTTTCGTATTTCATCTTCAAATATAATTCGAAATCATTCACTGTATATATGGCTTTTGTTTAATTCTTCTTAAGCCCACGAAGAAGCTGTCTTGATATCCGACCCTCGCAGAGCCTAGACAAAACTCAGCTTGAGTGTATCGATTTGTTTACGCCACAATTATATGCGCAATGTTTTCTCCGACAGTAGTTGGAATTATCCGTATTTTTTTCGTGCTTTTTCGTGGAGCAATCGTAACGATACGGCATTGAACAGCGGTCTACCTATAACAATTCAAATATGGCGTCGCAAAACAAAGCATTGAACGCATATTTTGCTGTTTCATTTTCTAATTTCGCTGCCGTAATCGACTGCCTCGAAAGGTCCTTGCAATTTTAAAGTATAGAATTGTCAGATCTCTGTGAAATTTGCACTGTTTGTTTGTGTAATGTTGAGGAATATGTGTATAAATACCCGGCACGGACGAGCCATTTTTGACAAAATTATATGGCTGCATTTCCTCCGCGAAGATAGGAAATTGTTAAACTAAACTACAAAGCAACTGAATGATAAGTTTGAAGAACAATGCACAGGATAAACCTTCGACTCATACTTCATGCAAAAAAGTCGGTATCTCGAAGAGACTTTGATTAAATTTGTAATGCCTTTCTAGTGGGCGTGCTCCATCTAACCTGACACTGGATCTTCTAAAGAATAAAGGTGTTGTGAAGCCTGGAGATAATCACCTCCCGTACAACTCTGCTCACTCAGTCACTGTTCCAGGAGCTGCTGCTGCTTGGTGCGATACAGTGGAACATTTTGGCAATGGAAAGGTCAGTGTACTGTACATAGTGGGAAGTCATGGAGGCCTATGAGGGGTATCATGGTCTTTGCGAGCATTTGCGAGCATGTGAGCACAGCGTTTTTCTGTGCGAGCACGAGCATTGACAAAAATTAGCCTTGAGAGCAATGAGCACTTTTCAAAAACCTACCTCCACTAAAAACCGAGCATGCGAGCACTTGTAAAAATGTCGAGCACAAGCAAACAAGCACCTACTAAAATTTTGCGAGCATTGCGAGCACTGCGACATTTTGAGGAACCATTCTTGACTCCTCCTATGGACTCTAAATAAAAGGGCTGGTTTCTTGAACCTAGGCTCCCAGGCCTAGGCTCAAGTGTACAAATAAAGAAAGCTGTTTGTATTGTCTGTGTTTTGTTTACTAGTTATCAATGAGGGATATCCTGCAACCAGCTATTGATCTAGCAAAACATGGCTTCCCTGTTCACCCTGTTGCTGCATACTTTTGGCAGAAGTGTTGTTCTTGTCTTAAAGATCCTGCAAATAAACATGGTTCAGATATGCTGTTGAATGGACAACCTCCTAGAGCTGGTGATGTAATGGTGATGCCACTTTTAGCTGAAACATTTGAGGTAAACATGTGAAACAAATTATTTTCTTCAAGATTAAGCTACATATAATACATTTTTTCTTACGTCCCTGACTGCTGACTTTTTAAAAGGTTCTGCTAACTTAGCTTGTGTTGAGTATTTTTAGTACTAATTGCCCCATACATGTATATCATCTTGATCCTTCTCTAAAGGACCATCTTTGCCTTTTAAAAGACCTTTAAAGGATTTAAAGGAGCTTTCTTGTTCACGTTTACAGGGCATTTAAAATAGTCCTGTCCAGTTGCCTAGGCAAGTATAATTTCCTCTGGTGCGAGTAACTTTCCGAGCCTCTCTTTCCTCTTGCCAAGGCAAGTCATCTGCTGACTAAAATTAATCATAAAAAAATTAAATTTAGATTAGTATTCAACTGCCCCGTGGGCAAGCAAAATGTGCGAGCTGCCAGAATTCAAAGTTCATTTAAGCCTTGTGTTTAACAATGACCTACAAGTACAGTCAGAAAAGGCTACAAACAATAAAGGTCAATTTTTTTTTTAAAATTAGATCATATTTATTATGTGATTTTCATTTTCCCTTTTCAGGGGCACCCAGACCAATTCAGTGAATATCTGTTCGGAAGACCTATAATCACCTACGATTTTCGGATTAAAGTGTGATAAAAAAAGGAGATTTCTTTAGCTTCAACTTTCGTGACATGAGAAAAGTGATGCCTGTTGTTTTCGGAGAGAGAACATGTCGTTTTGGGAACGAAAAAAGGCCAACTACGATTTTCAAGAAAGCATCAGCAGCTCGTAAATTTGGTTAATAATATTTCGTTCCCTAAAATTTTCTGAAGTTTGAAAGTTCAGCTAGCGTATCCGAAAAGATATACTTTTCTTAGCATTTCAAATTAAGGCTTTAAATAGCATGAAAAGGCCACTTACAACATATTTCTTGCTGGGTGCCCCTGCTTTTTGTCCCAATTGAAGATCATGCACAATTTTCTGCTACCTATTATTAATATCTATAGGAATTGTGTTCAAAAGGCAAAGATGGGTTCTACAAAGGACGCATAGCCAAGGCTGTTGTTGATGTTGTGCAAGAACATGGTGGAATGCTATGTCTTGAAGACTTAGAGCAACATCGCAGCACTTTTGACCAACCTATCTGTACTTCTTATCATGGAATCAATGTTTGGGAAATGCCACCAAATGGACAGGGAATCACTGCACTCCTGGCACTGAATATCCTGGAGGGCTTTGATATCAAAGGTAATAGATTCTATTGATAAAATTAAAGATGTTATTAAAACAACACTGCAAATTTGAATCACTTTTTTTGTTACGTGTAATAGCTGAAGTAGCAGTATCATTAGCAGTAGCAGTAGCAGCAGTAGTAGTAGCAGTAGCAGCAGCAGTAGCAGTAGCAGCAGCAGTCGGCTGAGCAGTAGTAGCAGTAGTAGTAGCAGCAGCAGCAGCAGCAGAAGTAGCAGTATTAGTAGCAGTAGCAATATGAGTAGCAGTAGTAGTAGCAATAGAGGTACCCGAATAAGTGCGGTAATTACTATTATTGTTGAGAAAAAGTTTATATTTTAAAAAGACTTTCAGAGGTAATGCAAACCGTTGGTTTAATACTGCAAAGCCAGTTTGGCCATCCAGAACAACTGCGTTTGGGCAAGTAACTTTCTCTGCCCAATTAGCTTGCTTAATGAGCAATTTATCTGCCGACTGACTTCTTAACATATGATGATCAACAAAGTTTGGTACATATCATATAACCAAGGGTTGGTGAGCTTGGGGGTGACAGTAAACGTACTTACTACATGGACATTAACCATTGTGCTGGAATTCAAAGCCGAAATTTTTTTTAAGCATTATATTTGACCATTAATTGTCAAAAGTGTGGTCAGCCGCCTTATGGTGAGTTTGCTGGTCTCTCAATCATTATGTCGTCTGGTTTCTACCATCTATCTTTCTGGCCAGGGCCATTGGCACCTCATGCTACTGGAAATGTCTGAACATAGTGGCCTTGTGGGCAGCTAGGCTTGAATGCATACTTTACCTTTAGCAAAATAATGTGTAGATTAGGAGTTCTGAATTTGCATAGAGAACTTACACCATTTGGAGTTAATAAGAGAACAAAAAAAAAATGATTGTGAGCCAGTTCCATGTAGTGCAGATTTTAAATGTAATTATTTAACATTATTTTCTTTTCTCCTTGTTAGGAATGGCACACAACTCTAGTGAATACCTTCACACTGTGATTGAAGCGCTGTCATTAAGCTTTGCTGACACTTTCTGGTATAATGCCGACCCAAGCAAAGTCAGTGTACCAGTGAATGGGTTGTTGTCCAAGGAATATGCCACAATACGTCGAGCTCTTATCAAGCCAGACAGGTTTGTTATTATAATAGGTTCTTCTTTGGGGGAGAGGAGGGCACTTTTAACTAGTTAAGCGCCATGCAAAACAACTTCTACAGAATACATAACTTTAGTTCACATTTGGGTATATACAGTGTTATCACTCAACTCTCACTATAACGGACACCTTCGGTACCACAATTTGCTGTTCGCCGGGAATGAAGGTTTCTGTTACTATCATGCATAGGTTTCTCTCTAACAAAATAATTACCCATTGGGAAATAGTTGTAGTTACTACCAGTTGATCACTGCCTCTTATGTAAAGTGTACATTTACGGCACAGGGTATTTTAGTCCTAAACTGTATTAGAAACTCATTGAATTGCCGACTCTGTAATTGCATTAACTGTCCTTAGAAAAAAATTCCACTAATCACTGAGTCTTTTCCATGGAGAGACAGATTCAGCCAAAAACTTCCATATTAATGACATATCACCACTCTCTCTGTAACCTGGTCAGAACTCAGTAAGTCGCTTTTTGCTAGAATTTCAGAAGTCTTTTTGCAAGGTGAAGTGAGTCGGTGTTGGGAGATGTGCAAACACAGAGAAACGTTACATTGTATGCAAAACCTGCAAAAGAGGGTGTCTTCCCGTCGCTACTTGTCAGGGTCTTAAACGGGGAGAGGGGCAAGGGGGGTGGAACCTGGAGCACTATCGGTTTGCTGCTTGGAGCCCTACTATGATTATTTTGCCACCGAGCATGGAGCCCTGAAAACTTTTGTCGTACAGCATGCGGGACCTTTTTTGCAGAAAGGGGGAGCTTTTTGCTCTCCCTGGAGCCCTTATTCCATTTTGCACCCTGAATGGTATTTTTCTATTGACGAGTTTTTGTGTATTTGGTTTACAGTGCATTAGAAATCTATCAGCGAGGATCACCTTTCAGTGGAAGTGACACTGTGTATTTCAGTGTGGTTGATGATCATGGTAATGCGTGTTCATTCATCAACAGTAATTACGCAAATTTTGGAACAGGCCTGGTTCCTGAGGGATGTGGATTCACTCTTCAGGTACAGTACCGCCTAAAATCACTTCAGCCGTGAGTTCCACGTGGTGAAAACGTGTGTAGTGCACGAGGTTTGCACGTGCGTCAACCTTGAAGGGATAAACTAATCGCGAGCAAGGCGAAACCGAGACGTTCCTCCTATTGCTGTACGTCATTGTTTTATACGTGTGGGTGTTTTTTTATTGTTAAAGAGATATTAACGGTAACGTGAACAAACACAAAGAAATGTAGCGAGCATGTAACCTGAACTACATATAGCGTTTAAGCGCACGACTTACGATACGTTATTAAATCTTTTCTTGTACTTTATGTCTTAAATTTGATTTAACTTCAGCGGTGTAAAACATATTCCATTTCGCTTGTCTTGGTAATAACAGTTTGTCCGGTGTTACTGCACATCTTATTCCTGGCTAACTAAAGGTCTCCTATATTAAAAATCTTAAACGCTTAATAATCCTGGCTACCAAGTCTAAATTTGTTGCAAAATGGAACGCCCCTTTTCAGCAACGTTCCCTGTTTATACTAATATATAATGTTCTTTTTGTAACAGAATCGTGGAGCTAACTTTTCACTCCGTCCTGAGCACCCGAATGTTGTGGAGGCAAGGAAGAGACCGTACCACACTATCATCCCAGGAATGGCCACACAGGGAGATACTGGGGAGTTATATGCTTGTTTTGGTGTCATGGGAGGCTTCATGCAACCACAGGGACATGTTCAGGTAATTCTCTCACGTTTAATAACCTTAAGTTTTTTTTGAATATTATAAAAATAATGAAAAGTAAATCCTAACTTCCGTTTTACCAAATATTGAAGAAAAACAAACAGCACCGCGTAAAGTTATTACCCAGACGTACAGCATGAACAGAATAATAAAGATGTGGTAGTCAACGTGAGACAGTTTTGTTCAAAGTTGAATAAAACGATGGACAAAGCGACAAACTAAAACAGGAAAGTGATCGCCTTTAGTCCCTTGAGAATAAACTGATTTTTATTAGCATTTCTGAACCAGACAAAGAACTCTGCAAATTCACGTGTTTTTCCTGCTTTTTCTTCTGCTTTTTGAAGGAGCGTGAAGACATTGATTACTCAAGAGTAACCCAGAGAAAGGCCTCAGCAATGTAACTCCAGGCTCAAGCAGACAAGAGTCACGAGACTTGTCAATTCAGTTCTTTTGATTGTAATTTTGTTGTCCTTACACCAGGTCCTGCTCAATATGATTGATTTTGGAATGGATCCTCAACAAGCCTTGGATGTGCCTCGGTTTTGTATCAATAACGAAGGGCAGGAACTTGGGACCGTTTTCTTGGAGGAAGGCATTTCAGAAGTCGTCGCGAGAGAGCTCGCGGAGCTTGGGCACAATTTTCTTTACCCTGTATCTGGACATAATAGGAGTGTCTTTGGCCGGGGGCAAATAATTGCTCGCAGAAGTGCACCTGGCAAAAGTGGTCCTAGCAGAGACGTTTACTGGTCTGGGTCTGATCCCAGAGCAGATGGTTTAGCCATTGGATATTGACAAAACAGAAATATCTTTAAGATCTAGTCAATTATAAAGGAAATCAAGAATAAATCCTGTTTAAACGGTGATAAAGGCGTCTGGACATTTATGTCCATGAGTTGCTATTTACTTCAAAGCAGTGCAACTAGTACGACATAAAAAACAACTGACACTAAAGGGTTTGTTGATTAATAAATAGCCTTTCAAGCTTAAGAGGAATGAATGTTTGTTAGATAGAACAAAAATAAAACAGTGAGTTTATGATCCATTTAATCCTTCCTATTATTCCAAAAGCAACCATTGACCATAGCTCGCGTTGTATTCCCAAACTACTATTCCAGACATGCTAGTCCCGAAAGCCGGTAACCATGCATACTCCCCGAAATTTATTTATTTTACCGGGCGCACAAGGAAACAACAGGTGAGGATAAGAGCATCAAAGCACACTAACAATACAGTCTCAGGACAAACAACAACCAGGGGACCTCAGCTAATTGACGTATAATGCCAAAATTAAAAGAAATCATAACAATCTTCAAAATCTCACAAACAAACTGAATGATTCTATTCACCCATATCTGTAGTGTTAGGTCTTTCTCAAGCCCAGAATAAACTGCAGCATAACCCCCCTTTCCCCATTACTGTAATACCAACCGCGATCGAAGTGAGAATTCATTGGCTTTTTCTTTTCACTTCGTTTGTACACAACTTCCAAGAGTTTCTTGGGCAATAAATTATTTTAAGCCTCGTCTTTATAATAAAGAAAACAATTAAAATTGCTTATCACACAGAGGAAGATGAGTGATGTTACATTTATTGATTTTTTCCTTACGAAAGCACAGAGAATTTAGCCCGAGTTAATTCGAACACAGTAATAAATACGTCCTGGATTCGTTTCGTAATAAATAAAGGACATCTTAACTTGATGACACTGCAACACGCCTTTCATTGTGCTAAGCTGGATACATTTGATTCACCTCGAGAGAAGTTCGTATATTATGTTTCTCTTTCGATCTGTTTGCGTGGCCTAACTAAAAGCACATATACAACGTATTTTGCAGTTCCAGCGTTCTATTCCGTCGATTTCTACATTCGGATGCTGACACGCGAATGGATAATTCACAAGCAGGGACAAAATCACGTACACAAGAGAATGTAGCGGGGACATGTTGCAGCGGCACGTACATGTCGTGAATGTTTCTGCTACATGTCGCTGATGTACCGGCGACATAATAATGTCCATTCGTGTGTCGGCACCTTTAAACTTGTGTGTGTATTTCGTTCAACGAAATTCAGTTTGACGTCTGAATTTATAAAGCACGGATCATGTCCACAGTGGGTTTAAAAGTTAGGTTTAGCTCATAACAGGTTTGACATTTGAACCGAGTCTGACTGAAGACTGAACCATGCAGTGCTGACATTAATCTTGACCAATATTAGGGAAATGGTCAAAACTATTGTACTCAGACAGGACCCACCACTCTGCAAAAAGACAGGTGGTCTCTTTGTGTACCCCTCCTAGATTCAAACCTCCTTGTGCCATTTCTGCAGCAAGGCAAGCTTCATGCACACCTAATATGAAAGTCTTAACTCAAATTTTAAGGCCAATAGATTTTGTCCATTTGGCTAATCAGACAGGTGGTATCTTGCATAGCCCCCTACCCCTACACAAGGAGGGTCCTCGTCGAGTACACTTGTTATGACCACTTCCTTAACAGTATCCATAACCAATACCTTCATGTATCACTTGGCGTAAGCTACCATGACAACATTATCTCCTCTGATAAACAACTGGTTTACATGACGATGCCTAAATACCAAACGCTTGTTATGACCAATAAAAAGCGTCTTTGAAAGAGTTCGGTCTATTTCGTTAGAGTTTTTCTTGGAATTATCCAAACAAGTATGTTCATCTGCGCTTTTCAGTTTCTTATCACTAGCTGGGATGATTTTATTTTCAGAAATATTGAGCTTGTAGGGAGGTGGTTGATTCTCTCTGTTGCTGTTAAGCTCGCCAAGTTTCGCCGAAGGTTTAGAAATTTCTTTCTTTTGGCAACCTTGAACAGGAATCATTTTCTTCCTCGAGTCGCAATCTTTTAGCTTCCCTCACTGCTGTGATGCCTACGGCTCTGGGACGCTTTCTAGGGTTCCCTGTCCGATCCTTGTTACCAAGTTGAGGCTGTACTTTCGCCTTGAAAGTATCATTGGAAGGCAACTTTTTGATAGCTTTTCTTGGCGTAATTCGTGGAGATACTTTGATTGTAGTCTTGGCCTTGGAAGTAACGTTGGAAGGCAACTTTTTTAGAGCTTTTCTTGGCGTAATTCGTGGAGAGACTTTGATTGCAGTCTTGGCCCGCATCGGTTTACCTTTAGCACTACAGCCACGTTTCAATACAACTCTACCATCCATTGTTTTTGTTTCATCTTTCGCTTTGGGACGTTTTCCAGCCTTGTTTTGCACTTTGCCTTGTGAAATAGCCATTTTACTTTCTTTGTCATTTTTGTTGTCGCCTTTCGAATGATTAGTAAGAACGGCGGCTTCCTTCGCCGTTGTCTCGTTTTCAGAGTGAGGTTGTTGACTGCTCCCAATTGACGACTTACTTGGGTGTTTATTTGTTTTGTTGCCACAGAGAGATACCTTTGCTGACGGGTTAAGTTTTATCTTCTCTTCTGTATCACGTGAAGGCGCATTTGCCTTTGCCCTCGATACAGTGTGCGAGTCTTTTGCCGTTTTCTTGTCTTCGCCGTTACAACTACTTGTCGATTTTGTAACTGAAGTGTCAAGTTCGAGTTTTGATTCCATGCCCTTGATATTTGTTTCATGATCCTGAAGACTGCGTGTCTTTGTGTTTTTCTTGTCTTCAGTCATACGAACATCTGTAGATTTTTTCGTTATTTTCTTGGGGACAAGAGGAGATTTATCGGTATGATCTTCTACCTTGTGTCTCGAGCTTACTGGGTTTGTTTTCGTGACCTTAGCATCACCTCCTCGCAGAGAACTGTGAGACTTTCCTTTTACTTTGTTTGCAGTCTTAAGACTATTTCCTTTTGTCTCATCCCTTCCCTGGTTGCTTCCAGGTTTGCCTTCATCAGAGGTTTCAGTCACTCGCTGTCGTGTCTCCCTTCTTTTTACTTTAGAACTATCCTGTAGTTTACTGCCCTTAACCTTCGTTTTGTTCTCATCTTTCTTGGTATCACGCACAACTTTTTTATGACGAAGCCCTTTTTCGTTCTCACTAGCAGCAGAACACTTCTCCGCAATATCATTTCTCTTCATACGCTTTTCAACTGGTCGTGTTTCACGAACACGGCCATCTCTCGTGTCGCGTATGCCAGCAGATCTGCCTTTCAGTGATGGTCGCGTTTTACGTGCTTCACTAAGCTTTGTCCGCAAATCTGTGTTGTTAAAAGAAGCTCTTCTATCACTTCTTGAACTTTCAGAGACCCTCCCTCTTTCCTTAGGTACATTTTGAAGTAGTCCACTTGAAGAAGAATGTCTTTTAGGGCACGGACTTTTTTCCTTGCTACTGCAAACATTTTTGCCGCCCGTGAGCTTACTTCTGAGAAGACTTATTCCTCCTTGTTGTTCTTGTGATGATACTTCATCATGAGCCTCTACATCGGAATCAGATGAAGACAATTCACCTTCCTCCCTTTCCTTCTTGACTGGCTTTTGGGTCTTTAAAGTGGCGTCTTCGTCTGAGCTAATTTCACCTTCTTCTTTCTCGTCATCTACCCTCTGTTGTGATTCATCGACTCTGTTTGTCAGTGGAACACCTGCCTTATCTTTTGTTTGTTTATCGGTTTTTAAGTTGTCACAGGTTAGCTCTGTTTCATGCATAGGAGGGATGCCTTTTTCTTCGTGTTTCATGGACGAGTCTTCTGATGTTGAGTTAGAGGCTAACGTTTCCGAAACAATGCTCAGGCCATTCTCTTTTTCTGGGAGATTTCCCACCTCACAAGGAGAAGTGATAGTATCTCTTTTATTATCCACGTGTGCAAAGTTTCGAGCGCTGTCTTTATGAGTCGAAGAACTCCTGCAGTGATTCTGCTGTGAATCAAGTGATTCATCGCCATCAGGTTTGATCTCTTTGTTTCGACCTGAACAATCATGTACAACTTCTGCTTCATTAAACCGTGTTTCGATTTGACCTGTTTGTGACGTCTTTATTTGCTCTTTTGCTAATATTTCCTCTGATTCCTCTAATATTTCCTCTGATTGTTCGTGTACAGGCTTTTGTTCTAAATCGTATTGTCCAAACTCGTTGCTAACGATTAGCTGACATTTGTTTTCCTCTTGGTTTTTCATTGATGTGTGTCCACTGAGGCTGACTTCTTCATCTTTGTCAAGTACTTTATCAGAATTTAGATCCAAAACTAAACATTGCGGATCACTTGGTACTGCTTGATAGTCAATGGATGAAGTTTCAGTGGTCTTAACGTGTTCTCCAGAAACAGAAGCAGAATGTTTTAAAGAAATACATGTATGATCCGAGCGTTTACCTTCTTCAGATGGAATGCCATAGTTGGTCGTGGCGATAACGGGTGCTTGTTGAGTGCTAACAACTGCATCTTCTGTCGCGTGTTGATTGATATCAACATCCTCGCTTACTTCATCTAAACTACTGTTACTCATATGTTTTTTGACACAACTTTCTAAAGCAACATCTAAAGCCAAAGAGGTAGATTTTGTCTCTTCCCTTGGACAAAAGGGGAGGTCTTGCTTGTTACAAATGAGCGAGAAACTCGAGTCAGTTTGCAGATCTATGGAAGACAAAGTCGAGAATGATGGCAAGTGCATCTTAGCTGTCCCGCTAGTTTCTGCAGTGGCACAACTGGATGAATGCGTATCCACTTTCTCGCAACTTACGCTAACTTGTCTGCCTTCTCTAAAACGGAACGCTGGAGAGGTTTCTTGGAAATTGGATAAGCTAGTTTCTTTATCAGCTAAGCCATCGTCAACTTTTGCGGAATTTGAAAGTTCACTCACTGCTATTTCGGTAGCTTCATGTTCCCTACCTTCCAGACGTTCCAAAGTTCGAGTGTTTCCGGAACTGTTCTCGACACATGCATCCATACTTCCCATTTTCTCTTCAACATCACACGTCATCCTCTCACTTTGTAACTGCGTCATGCCGTGCACGTTAAGTGTTTGATTTCCATTCTTTACTTTCTCTTCTGTGCAATCACTTTTCACCTCAACGTGTCTCGCCACTTCATTCTTCTCCTCTTCCTCCAATGTACATTTCACCCGGAAACGTTTGTCGACCTTGGACAAAACTGGTTCACCTTCAATCAAACTTGATACATCGTCTACTGCTCCTTCACCGCCTGACCCATCCAGGCTTTCTTCAACCTCCTTTACACGTGTTATGCATTCATCGTTATTGTGAGTTTGTTCGTTGACGTACTTTTCACTCTCTCCAAATTCCAAACCTTCAAGTGCTATCAAATGGGAAATGTTGTTAGATCCAACAGTATGTTCACTCTGTTCTCTTTCATTTTGCAACTGATTTTGTTCCTCCGCGAGTCTAGTGTCACTATTTTCGTTAACCAACCGACTGTCATCTACAGTAACAACAATGTTCTCCTCAACTGATAGCTCTGCTGATTTACTACAGGGAGTTACTCCTTCACTGCCGCATTGCTCTACTTTTGATGATTCGTGAAATGTCTTCACGATATTATAGGTGGGAAAAGAAAAACTACTTTCATCCGACAGATTGAACTCCCTTTCTTTAGCAGACGTTACAAAAGATGGTTCAACGGTCTTAGACAAAGATACATTCAGATACATGAAGTTTTCAAATCTTTCACCGTTATTCTCTCCGTCTGTATGACACAAGAGCATGCTTTCATTAACAGCTTCCTGTTTGTTTGCTTTTACCGAGCCACAGTGTTGAGTTTGTGTGGCCTCTTTCTCATCCAATACCTCAAATTCGCCAACCGGAACATTACACTCGCTAACGCCTTTTCCATCATCAAACTCACTTGTGCAAGTCGGATGTATCGATTCAGGTTTCATAGTTTGAGAATCAGAATCACTCGTCTCCAACACTGGACCAATGTTTACCTTTGAATCTCTGATATCAAGATAGCATTTATCAGCAACAACTGTTTCTTCCTCTGAAAGAAGCGAGCCCTCAGCGTCGCCAAAAGGAATGATAGAAGTTTGTAAAGCTACACTAAGAGCCCTTGCGGAAGGCATCGATGATTCTTCATCGGAAGTGTCTATAGGAAAGTCACAAACGGAATTGCCTTCAGGAATGTTATGGTCTGTAGAGGTGACATTCTTACATACCGTGGCAAGTAAAACCTGCGGCTTAACATCCTGGGAATCAGTTACGGGCTGAGTAGTAGACGCCATATGAAGGCCATTACTGTCGATTTCCATACTATCAGTTCCTTCTTTGTCACATGATTTATTTGCTGGTGAATTGAAGACTTCGTTTGATGACGTTAACGAAGAGGAATTTTTGTCAATAGTTATACGGTCGCTCATTTTGTCTTTTGTTTCGTTCTCTACTGGTGGTTTCGCCTTTTTCTTCTTCTTTTTCTTCTTTGTTTCTAGAGACTCATCTTTTACCTCTGGTTGTTCAACTCGTTCTTCCAAAGTGTAAACTTCATCGACATCGAAAAGAGCCTAGGAAATAGAAGTAACAATTTCTTTATTAACAGTTTCACGTTGACCACTATTCTAAGCGATTCTCCCACAAATAAACTGGTTTTAAATAAATTAGAATCTCAACATTACGTAAGACTGTACTAGCACGACATAAGGGAAATAAAGATGGGCAGAACTGGAAAGAGATTGAAAATCCTCTGATTCCTATCAATACTCAGAAATTCTCTTACATGTAGTTTGAGATATACAAATGTGCAACATTTTTTCCTTAAAGATGTATGATTCAGTATCTATTACTTGTACGTAATGTCATGTAATTTGATAATGTTAATGAAACAACAAGTACATTAATAAATATGTATTTTTCAAAAATGACATGAGCATGGGACAAAGAAAAATTCTGAGTCCCCAAGGGGAATCAAACCCATGGCCTCCCAGATACCAGTTGGGCACTCTAACCAACTGAGCTACGAGAGACTTGTGGTGGGCTGGGCCAACAAGTACATTTTTGTAACAAATGATTGACAAGAAATTTTAAAATATTAAAAATAATTGTAAAACTTGATTACTGTCGTGACACTCACCAGATTCATATGCTTGTCAAAAGCAACCAGGTATCCAGCTAAGACACTGCGCAGTCCCTTGTATCTCCTTGTCCACACTTTGACTCTGCGCCTCTCGGTAAGACAAGTGTGAAGTATACTAAATGGTCCTTCAGCAAGAACTTACGAAACATAAAAGAGCAGCAACTAAGTCAATATTACAAGCAGGAATTATAAATAAATTCTATTTTTAAAAACATAATGGATAATGATTTGATTGGCTTAGTGCCCACTGGATGTCTGCATTATACCATGCCAGACAAAATGGTTGACAAAACTTGTGTTCGGTCTTTCTTTTTTTATCTTTTTTATAATATAAAATTAGCAGCCAAGAGTTACCAATATTTTGTGGTTATTTTAAATAAAATGATTATTCTTTATTGGATACTTGTTGAGATGATTACAGCCAACTACATCCTCCTTGGCTATCTACATGAACCATATCTCACTATCCAATGGGTGCTCCTTGCGTGACTATTAGTTAAACCAGAAACCCATTAGCGTTGATATGTGTTACTTCCTATGATTCATATTGTATATTTGAACCGTTTGCAGCACATTTGTTTTCATTAAGAACCATATTTGGAAAATCATGAGAAAAAATTAACCTATCAAAATTACAATATTTGGATAAATTCACAGTATGCACTAGCTTAATTTCGAACAAGCTTGGTTAACTAAAGTTAAATTTGGTTAACCTCTCCTGTTTTATCATCAATAAGTAGTCTGGAAAACTCTACTTGGAAACACTTAATGAATTTCTTTAGTTTCTGTAAGAAAATTATGGCGCTTAGGTCAGAATTCAAGTAGCCTGCAGAACAGGTGGATTATTTTGCGGGTTGCGCAAAGCGCGACATGGCGACTGCAAAGCACAAATGAAAAATAAACCACCTGTAGACTGAGATATTCTATTTACAAGATATCCTTGTAGGCTTCAGAATTTTCTCTCTGGAAGGACAAAGTCTGATAGACATTCTGTGAAAATGTAGATGTAACTTGCATTTAATTGATGTCATGCCCAGATGATAATAAATATCTGTTGCAAGGTGTGATCTTATCACAGATGACACATTTATCTTTATACGGCTTTGCCAAAGGCTGTTGTTGGTTTTAGAGTGACATTCTGTGTTGTAAAGGTTATGCTTCTCGTAATTATTTGAATGAGCGCTTTGTCTATTAAGCTTGATGATTAGGTTTTACTGTCTACCTCATCTGTTTCGTGTTACGTTGGCACCACAATATTCAAATGTATATTTGAAATTTCATGGCATTTATCGCCACTGTTCACTAACACGTGGATTCTCAAAAAGAGCTGATAAATCAAGCTTTTACCGAAGCCTGTCGGTTGCAGACCCAAAACATCCTTCTTTTCTTTTCCTTTAAATCTTCAACATGCAGAAGCGGAAACAAATTGAGTGTGGAAGGGAACGCTTTGATCCCCTTTTTGTTTTTTCACACATTTAACATCACGTGGCTTAAAGCAACTAATCACCGAAAACCGTTCCTCAGGCGAACAGTTGGAAGAGCAGTATCAATGGTGTGCCTACAGGCGGTTTACTTTTCCTTCCTGCTTTGCACTCTTTTTTTTTTAATAAAAAAGATAAGGAGTTCTGGCAACCCGAAATTAACCACTAGGTTAAAAAAGCCGGGTTGTCAGTTTACAAATTGAGTAGTCGCCCTCACGCTTAGTGTGACCCGCAAAATAAAGCGCTTGTTCTGCAGGCTAGGATTCAAGTAACTCACTGCAAACCCGAAAATGTTTTTACATGTGTCATTATGCATATAAAGCATCTGCATACAAACTCTTCGTGTTTCCAAATATGATACTTGGCAAAACTGAATATTCAAATGCTGCACATGAACGTGTGTTACCCATTCAATCCCTTATGAGTTTCTGTTAAAACAAATTCGAGTGGAGCAATCAAATTCAAAAACAAAATCAGTAGGTCATGGGAATTGAGGATCTGATCATTTCAGAAACATCTTGACCAAGAACTAAATTCTCCCAAGGAGAATTATAGAAAATATGAGAAACTGCTAGAAAAATTAATATCTGAGTTAAGATGAAAAGGATCAAATGACTAGCTCGAATGACTAGCTCTGTTGAAGTCCTATAGATTACATGTATAAGCTACACTGTATATACTATAGAAGTATATTAATTAATTATTCCAGGAGTGTGCATTGGATATGAGTTGGTAGATAGTCAACAAGGCATGTAGTGCCAAGTTGACTATAACTATCTCATATCCAACAAGCACGAGTGAATTTTTTTTTATTAATTATTAAAAACACAGAGTTTGGGCTAGAATTTGATTACTAAGGGTCAATTTATCCTTTTGGGCATTTTTCATTTTAGAGGGTGGCTCAATTTTAAACAGGTATGGCCTCTTCCTGAAGAGCATCTTCGTGATCCTTGAAATCTTTATGCCTCTGAAGAGTTGATGTTTGGAAATTTGTTCAGCCTTCTGATGCAAATGGATTTGTCTTCTGTAATTTGCGACAAAAATCAAAACAAAACCTTGTTCCATTTTCAAAGTGCAACCATGTGTGGTTGCGCAACCAACATGTCTGAAATGACTGCGCATTTGTAGTTTTTGTTTCACTGCTTTCATAAGTCACTTCCTTTTCTTTGATCTGTTCTCCATCGGTTAAACTAACTTCCGTATAATTTTGTAAAACCTCTGCCTTTGAGGGGCTACGTGCTACGCTTGAGTGAGCATGTGACATGTTCACCAGACCACGGTGAGAGCAAGACCTGGTGCACAAAATGCTTTGGTGACAACTTCAGGGGGAAAAACACAACTTTTTTTACACAACTTCAGGGGAAAAAGCCACAATTTTGAACATTTTGCATGCTTTGTAATTCATAATTTGGTCTGAAAATTTGTAATTTTTGAGGTCTTTTTTAAATGCTGAAAAATGCTAAATTTCATTGGTGATTGCGGGATTGGTGCAATGGAAAGCAATGGCTCAAACCCTGAAAACACCCAAAAATTGCAATATTTGAGCTCCATGGCTGTTCTCACTGATGCATACACCTACCATTTTTGTATTATAGCCTGTAAACCAATCAAAACCAAGAAATTGTAATATACCATGGCCAGTTTTTAATATTAAAGTAAGCTTATAATAATATATAATTAATTAAAAAAGTGTCCTTTACTTTGGGAAGCTGTATAAGTGCTAATTAAAAGTTAACTAAGAAGTGAAGGGCTTCAGGGTCAGCCCTTACCTTCCATCCTCTGTACAACATCCATCCGTTTCTTCTTTCTTTGTTGTGCTTTGAAGGCTTCCTCGACCAAAATAAATTCCTGCAGTTTTGAATCATCCATTCTGACATCACTCTTTTTCTCTGATTTTGTGTTCTCTATGTTGCTTGCTTTAGACTCGGCGATGGCCTGGAGTCTTTCTTGTAAACCCTCTTTCTCGGCTGGTTTGTATTCTGGTTTTAGATTTCTTGTTCTAGAGGCAGCGTGCCGCGATGAATCTTTAGGCTTCACGGGTTCACTCGACTTCGTCTTTCCCTCTTTGATTGCAAGTGCATATTCTGCGAGGTTGTTAAATATCTGTATATTGGGTACTGGTGGCTGAAGGTCTGTGGCGTATAGAGCCTTTAATGCGTCGAAATTTGGAGATAAAAAATCCAATGTTCCATCCATCTTTTTTGAAGTTCTGGCCGCCATCTTGATAGCTGCATTAGTTACCAGGCCTTTCCCCTCATCTGGGAAAAAAGCGTGACCGGCAGCGTGACCGGTCAGCGTGACCCCGACGCTTGACTACAGTTTGACTCTCGGTGTACGGTGGGTTATGGGATAGCCGCCAAGAGCCAGCGAAAACGTTCGAAAATAATTTTACTAACGAGATAAAAACGTTTTCTAGGTCTCATTGAAAAAAATAATTTTGGATTTTCCCAAAGAAACCACCCTAATCTTTTCATCTATCACTGGCCAAGCTCAGCTACCAAAGAGCAAGGGAATTCAAATACTGCGATTGTTCCTTTTTTCTGGTACCTTTTTCCATAAATGTTATATGAAAGGGTTGCCCCTTTTGTCAAAAGTCGTAAATATATGAGCAAGGGTTTGGAACTCGGGGCGGAGGTTTTCCAATTTCCAGTAATGAACCTTTGTTGAGTAGCACCCTCCCCCTCCCCTATCACCGGGGTGTTGCTATGCTCTGTCTCTTTGCTGTCGCAATTGCTATGAAGCGACTTCAGCAACCATACTTCAATCAAAATTTTGTAACAATCACCGGATCTGTCTTGTGGGAGGCACCGTGGTGCATTAGATATCTAAGTTTCGGGAGTATACTCATTGTAGGTACCGGGAAATGACAAGTTCTGTTACCTACAGTAGCTTACAGTTGTTTACAATAAACAAAGAAAAAAATAAAACTTTAGACCTAATAGCAAATAAATATCTAGTATATATGTCACGATTTTTCATTGTAGTTATTTGTAATCTAGGGTAAACTCTGTCCCTTGGCAAAACTTGTCAAGATTGCCTTGTGTTGAAAGTTGAAACAATAGAGAACTATTTAGGTTGATGCATAATTCATGTTTAAACATATTATTGTTTCTTTGTCGAAAGCAGTCATCATGGGTTTCTTGTCCTTCCGCTGGTTAAAACGAGTTGCTTCATCGCTTGTATTGCTTGGTTTGGCAGTGGCCATCATCATTTTATTGCTTCCTGGAGAACACGAAAAGCATCGCATTCAGAGAGATTTAAACAACACTCTGGTAAATTCATTTATCAAGGATGGAGGACTTCAAGACAAGAACATTACTGTGGCAGTACGTCATTACGTAGCTTAGCCCCGCCATAAAGATATGAAGTCGATTGCGGTCAGTTTCAAGTCGGTTACCTGGCCTCTGGAAGAGTCGAACGATTCCTTCCATGGCATTTTGTGATCGCCCAGAAATGAATACAAAGGACTACTCATCAACAAGAGTCACAGAAACTGAATTATAGACCATGTGCGAGATCAACAGACGGTTGGATGCCACCATCTTACATATAAGTGCGAAAGAAACTTTACCCGCACATCAGTTAAGTAAGAAAATGTCACCTCACTCGTTGGCTCGTTCTTTAAATCTTTATTCTGCATTGTATATTCATCGGTCGACTGGAATTGGATTGAATAAATTTCTAGGATATGAATAATTTTTATTGGCCAATTTTCCCCAAAAAAAATTGTATCTGGGAGAGTTACAATCGCTTTTTCTCTACGTGTACTTGACCAAAACGAAGCACTTAAAATAAATAGTTCCAAAATAATCGAGAACTAATTTGCATGAAACTACAAAGTTGTTTTGTGAAACGAAATACTGTATGTAAATTCAGTTGTAATTGTTTCGGCGTGCAAATAGACAATAGGAGACCTGCAATTAATAGTAAATATTCTGGTCAGTATTTAGCCGTTAATTGGTTGCGTGACGCCGAAATAATTGTCGGTCTGAAGAGTTGGAGGCGTATTTTGTTTTATTTCTGCGGTGTTAATAATGACTACTTAGGGCCTGTTTATATGGAGGAGAGTTGTCCCTGGTAGGAGGGTTACCCTCCATACCGAGCCACCCCGGGCGAGAGAGCTTTTCATACGTTTCTTTATAAAAGCTTCGAACTGTTTATATGAGAAATTGCAAAGTTGGCTCGGGGGCAGGGTGACCCTGGGTGGAGGGTCACTCGCTTTGAAGGTAGGGTGACCCTGGGGAGCGAGCCAACTTTTTTCCATATAAACAGTTTGATTATTTTTGCCTCGCCTACCAGGGACAAGTTGACACATACGGAGCATGCGCAAACGCAAAAATCAGCGAAAACAAAATTGCAGATAAATTGAAATCGAAGTCGGTGGTAAATTAGTCCAAAAAATGGTCTTGGTCGACGATTCAGCGTTCCTGATTTTAGAAAAAGCAGCCATAACAGATGTTTTAAAACAACTCTCGCCAGTCTTTTGAACCGAGAGGGCCAAGTTTGGCTCGGTCAACAGGGACAAATTTTTCATATAAACGCTCGTTAAAAGATGGCTCGGGGGAGAGGGTAACCCTCCTACCAGGGACAACTCTTTTCCATCTAAACAGGCCCTTAGACTGACGAATATGCTTGAATGAAACTGAAATGATGACAGGTGAATAATGCCCTTGGCTGTTACTATGGAGATAAGGCTTTCTTTCATGAAAGATCTTTTTGGAAAACGCACCTTTTATACCGACATTAAAGCATAGCTGGAAAAGGTATAGCTTGCTAGTAGAAGGCCTGTTTATATCATTACAGAAAATCACCCTGAATCACAAAAGTGATCAAAAGTTGTCTATGAGTTACTTTGTGATTGATAAAGGAACGGAAGAGAAAACAATTGTCTCAGTGAAAGCCTCAAGAGAAATCTTACAGGATTATTAGGGTCAAAAAGATTATAAGCTTCTGAACTGTTTATTGTAGAATTTAAAAACACTAAGGGAAGTGTGAGGACCTAAGCCCGGCGGTCTCGAGAAAGCGGCGGGAATTGAGCCTGCAGAAACAACTGCAGGAACACACGGCTCCTGCAGTAGTCTTATATTTTCTCATCTTCCCGTTTCTAGTTTGTCGTTCCTGTGTCAGTTGTCAAGTTACGCAGTGAGTTCTTTACTTTGATCATGTCGATTATTTCGGTTTTCAGGTTGTTTCTGGCGACATCAGTTTAAAAAAGGAAGGAACAAAGTTTTTCTTCTTTGAAAATAAAAGAAGGCGAACACCTTGCAAAGTAGAAGGAAAAGTTCATCACAGTGTTGTTCTCACCAGATAAAAGTTACTCGGTTGATATAATTAATTTGCTTATTTTGTTCAGGGGCCCGGGTCCTCACCATTCTTTGATATGGATCAGTCCAGTCTCGTTGAAAGACTGCAAACAAAGGATAGACGGTACTTCATGATCCGTCTGATCCTTCAGTCCTGGCCCTGATCATGAACTTATTTTCTCAATAAGAACTGTTTCTAATTAAATAAAGGTAGCTTTTTCTGAAAAACTTGCGTCAGTTATCTTACGCCTCTTTTCTGGTTACTCTCTTCTTTTGGTCTTTTTTAGCAAGTGTTACTTGTTAAAACTGTTAATATTTTAATATTAATATTTATAGGTTAGAATATTTACATTCTTGTCAAGTAAACAAAGGCATAAAACGCCCTTTAATAATTCAGCCAACTTAAAAATAAACCAAATGTTTCAAGGTCGCCATTTTGCCCAGTTTTAACGACTCTTGTTGGTAAATGGTCGTATTTATTTTCGTTTTTTCTTTTACCTCAGACCGTCCCAATAAAATACCTCGTTTTCCATCGCCCGACCGACCAATTTCTTTTCTAAAAAGCAATAAGGGAAGGAACATAAAAAAGGATTCATAAAGTAACTCTGATATCTTAATCACAAACGTCAAATACCCGGCCTTATTAAAGCCATCCCCACACTTCGAATTATTAACTTTGTTTTGTTTTCTTCCTATTTACCCTTTTTCCTTTTTTTTTTTGCCCGACGTACCGACGGAAACGAAGCATTTTCTTGTGATGCCTTAGTCAACTGCGAGTTTGAGACATAGGTTGATGTTTGAGGCTTCATTCAATTTGGTTCATCGAAACAAATTATTCACCTATAATAGCGTGCAGATGTAAAAGCTAATAAGTTGGAGGTTATAAACACTATGCAGGTGTAACCCCAATTGCCGGAACACGCCAGTAAAACGCAGTGCGTTATAACAGACAGTTGAAGTCAATTTTACAAGTTTACATAAATATCTTATCGTTTCGAGTTACCTTTCTCAGTGAAGACACTAGAGATAAAAATGTCACTAGCAACGATATTCAAAGTTTTGTTCTCTATTGTAATCGCTTCAAACTTTGTTGGCAACTCGTTGGTTATCTCTGTTGTTTCGCTGCATCGCAGAATGCAGACTCCTATGAACTGCTTGTTAGCTAATCTGGCCTTAGCTGATTTGTTCATCGGACTTTTCTTTATTCCAAGAGCACTTCTCAATGATTTATATACACACCCCGGTGGACTGCTTGGAGAT
Source organism: Oculina patagonica (assembly GCF_052425735.1). Taxonomy (NCBI): domain Eukaryota; kingdom Metazoa; phylum Cnidaria; class Anthozoa; order Scleractinia; family Oculinidae; genus Oculina; species Oculina patagonica. The sequence continues at coordinate 15,120,192 of NC_135769.1, read as the reverse complement.
ATGTTATGCAAGACGTTGACAAATGCAAATATAACTTATCCAGCAACCATTACATCGATATTAACACTGACGTTTAGTACTTGGGAGAGATACTACGCCGTGATATATCCTCACAGCTCTCGTGGACGAATCAACATAAAAAAGCTTCGCTTGTTGGTGGCAGCAACATGGGTGATTGCGTTTAGTCTTGAGCTTATACCTTTCACGACCTTCAAGTTCGACGAGCAGAAGAAGTCCTGTTTCTATGATTGGTCAGTAACCTTGTGGAAGGTAGATATCGTCTTGTGGTGCATTGTGCTCGGTCTGGTGCCACTTGGAATCGAAGCAGGCCTGTACTCACGCGTGGTGTACCGCTTGTGGGGCATAAAAGCGCGGGCCGTTGAAATCTCCCAGCGTTCACTTTTGCTGCAGAGGAAGAGAATGACGAAAGTTGTTCTTACGGTAACCATTGTGAACGTTGTCTTGTGTTTTCCAATCGATATTTACTACTTTGTCGAGTGTTTCGCTGGCAAGTCGATAGCTGTTGATGCGGGTTCCTGGGCGCCAGTCTTCAAATTGGTCTCCCATCTGATGTTGATTCTAAATGCCTCAATGAATCCAGTGATCTACGCTGCTAGGGATCGCAGGTTCAGGCGACACATGTGGCGCTTGTTAAAGGCTAGATGCACGAAATGACCTCGCTCACCCCTGAGAATAAATTTACTTTAGCTAAAGAATATATTTAATAGGAAAGGCATCGTCGCTTACAACGGAAAATGATATTATCATAATACAAACTCATTCAGACTGAAGTTGATACAAACAATAATAACTTTTCTTAACCAAAGAAAAAAAAAACGTAGAAACTATTAGTTGAAAATTAATCCAGTCCCACTCGACTCCCTTTCTTATTGAGAGCATTAGTTGTTGTTGTAATAACGGTTTGGAGGTCATCTGCTCATCGTCTTTATGTAGACATATGCAAGCCCGCAAATGTACTCCCTTCTTTCTATATTCAATACCCACTTACATTGTACAAGTTGCATTTGTTCTGGTTTGTATATTAGTTTTTTTTTTTTTTTTTTATTTTTTTTTTTAAAAAAAAAAAAAAAAAACCTTCCCCATTTCTCCTTCCCCCAAACTTCCACTCGTGTTTCTATAACTCGATAGAAACACGGAACATGTTTTCTATTTCTTAAATATTATCTGATATATATAAGTACATCGTATTATATATAGATATATTAGTCGCTTTGTACTTGTTGCGTTCGACAAAGGAGAACGCATACTAATCACGTTGTTTTTTCCCAACCCAGTCACGTGGGTATCGGTCGTAAGCTGGGCCATTTCAGGATTTTGACGCCATCTTGGTGTGGCTGGCTGGCTGGCTGACACATGGCCCCGATCTCATGCAGAACAATATGGCGTCGATTTTGGAATGTTTTGCTTGAAGAAATGACCGAAATTACGTGTACCTGAAGTTAAAAAAATATTCAGAAAATGACATGGCAAGCATAACAGGGTTTTATCCAGGGAAGTAGAGTTTTATTCCGCCACCGAACGTCGCTAAATTGTAGCCGTTCGTGGAAAGTTGTCTCACTGGTATTTTTATTTCTCGCTGACACAACAACAGCGATGAAAGGATAACAGGCTTAGGGCTGGTAATCCATGTACTTTCGACTGTGCTTTTGTGTGTGCTATCTTCGTTCCTTTGCCTTCGCTTATTTCGAATATTTTTCGCAGTTTTCTCCAAGGTAAGCTTAAGTGAAGTTGTATCTATATTATTCGGAGCATCAGTGACAAATATGACTAAAGCTACTTGTCAGAAAATGAGAAAGCTATTGTATTTTATGATTGGTATCAAAATGTTTGGAATGTCTACATTTCAGTTTAGTAGTCTTTTGTTACTGTTAGTATACAGCTATTTCAATAAACGTTGTCGGGTCAAAGCTAGCAAGGCATGCCGTTGGTGTTCTGGGTTCACTCTTCATCACATTGTTCGCGTGGCGGTTGTTCTTTCGGGGCCTTTCTTGCTTCTTTCCTGTCCTTCTCTGCCTCTTCTTCTGTGACTCCCTTGTTTCACATGTCTGATGCGTCATTTCGCGTTGTCAGTCACGATTTTTTGTTTCCACGCGCAGTTCTCTCTTCTCTCCCTCCTCGTCTTGTCTTTCTTCCGGACCGATGAATAGCTGTATATTACAAATGACTATTCCTGTTTTCACCGTTCCCATATCTCTTTTTCCCATGCCTTTTCTTCCGGATTTGTGCGTGCTCGTCCCCAGAGAATTGACATGCTTTTGTTCAATGTATTATGGGATCGTGAAAAAGCGAATACGAACATTTTCCAGAGTATCTTTTTGATATACATTGTACTCTACTTGGATTCATTAAAGACCTTTAGCCACTTCGCTTGGCACAATCAAAAGGCTTTATTCTTCTCTTATGGTTTAGAAAGATGGGTTGGTACAAGCAGATCAGGTTTCATCAGCTTGGCAATGTCACATTTTCTGCATGGACTTTTAATTGTAGTTTAATTGCACATCACAAACAGACCTCAAATATCAAGAAAATATGAAAACATAATATCATACTTCCCACCCCTTGCCTCCAGCTTTCCCTGCCTCCCCCCTATCATCCCACCCTACCGAACGCACTCCCCTAATTTCCAGTTACTACAAGTTAATTTTTCGATAAGTCTTCCGTTACCAAGTATGTTATTGACCAACTACACGCCGATGAAGATTTGAGGCCACGTGACAATACACACATGCTCAGCATGAAACTATTTCACTTAACTTTGTGACAATCAGAAGCCGTGTCTCGAGATCGATGACGGCGTCTAGGGTGGTGCGACATATTCAACACTTTCACACTTTTTCAGCTAGAGATAAATTGCAAAACAGAAAGAAAGAGTCGGATAGCAGCTCACGTGTCAATTTCGAGTCATCTTTGAGCCAGCCTACCTTTTGTCTCGTTTTCTCTTTTTTGGCTATATTGTGTGATTGTTGTAGTCATGATCCAATATCATTGCCCGAGCAGTACGTAGGTGATCGTAGGTTCATTTCGGTTTCCCGCCGGATGCTGCAAACAATGCTATTACTCACTTATTTCAATTTTTATTCAGTACAGTTCACTGTCATAAAAATGAAACACATGAACTGAGCTAAAACGTCTTCAACTTACAAGGAAATGTAGTAACCACAACAAGTTTTTGGCTTCTTCGTATGACAACAGCTCATAGAAACAATCACCGCTGTCACTTTAAAGTCAACTAACTGTAATTTGTTGAAATACCATGACAACTTGTACTGTGATTTGGAGTACCCATACTGTTGTTGTTTGGACATCAGAATTCAGGAACACTTCAGGAGACTCACTGGCCATGGATAATTTTTGTTAACCAAAAACAACACTTCACTCTTGAATGTCCTTAAGTAGTAAACGCAACCTCGAGTTTTATGCCTGGTTGAAAATCAGCTCTTTTAATTTGTTACCACAAGATATATTTATTCTTTAATTTTATTCAAAAACTGTCCCTTGTATCCTTGACTGTTCTAATAAACTACTGTGTAAACTGTAGCCTCAACTCGGAAGTTTTTCACCTTCAGTTCGTGACCCCCTCCACCAGCATTTCTCATAAACCTGTAAAAATCTACCGCCTAGGCTTCGGCTACGACAGGGTGATCTGAGTATATCTCTTTATATGCCTCTGTTTTGTGTTGCTCTGCGAAGCCAAACAAACGTGGGTGATCAGCAATCTGCATATGTTCTCCATTAGCAGCCGGTCGCATTAATGTGATATATAGTTCGCCCTTCCTGCTGCCTGAGCCCCGGTCTCGCCACACAACGGAAAGTTGCAGATCTTTCACAGTGCTAGGAAGTATCGGTCCGTCAAAATACAGTTCAGGAGCCGAGTGTCCATCGTTGGGACCGGAGATTTTAAAGTCTGGTCCTTTCCACAGTTCAGTGGCGAGAGTAACTTCAGGTATCATGGCATGCATTCGTCGCGATGTTCTACCTAAACGCACTATATCCTCTGGATGAAGAAAACTAATTATACGTTGCAGTACTGAGGAGTGAAGTTTCTCCATGTAAAGACAATACTTCCAACAAACGTTTATCAAAGGCTCGCCTCTGCTCGAACGCTCGCGAAAAGTTTCAAAAGTTTCGTTTTACTGAATCTGGCTTTACCGAAATTTTTCTGCGAAAGTCGCCCGGCCGGAAACCGAAAATCAGTAATTTCTATTTCAGGAGCTAAGACACTAAACACTCGAAAGTGTTGGATAATCTTCTGTACTGAAATACAAGCGCAAAGATTTTTTATTTCGTGTACTAAATTCCCCCCTTTAAAGTAAGGCTTGCTTTGTTTATATCATACAAAAATAACAATCACAACGAAAATACCAATAAACAACGAACATAACAGGCTTCAGCGAAAATATAAAGTCTAAGCAATTTGACAAAAATAATGAAAACAACAAATTTAAACTTCCACGAAAATACATTAATCTATGCTTTTGAAGTAGAGGTTTGTTAGTTTTGTTACTTTACATTATTATTTTCGTTTCATCTGCGGGACAAGCTATTTTTATTGTTGTTTTTGCCATTGCCTGCGCATTTCTGGACCCTTCTGGACCCTTCATGGCTACCTTCATAAGCTATCCATGCTGAATCAGCATTAGAAATCCCATGCTATATCAAAAGGCGTAATTATCAACTTCGACCTTTTCACAAAGACAAGTTCATCGAACTTACTCCGAACTCAGAAAGCTATAGGAACTCATTTTATTGTAGAACTATCAGAGAATGGAACGCCTTACCTAACGATGTTTTAAGATGTTAAAAAAGTCAATTATTCAAGAACGCTCTTAGATTAGAATAATGACATTTTAATTAGGTTCTAATTTTTAATACAAATTAACTTGATGTATAGGTATTTTAATTTTTTATTATTATTATTTTCCTAGCAATCTTTTTAAATTATGTACATTTTTTTACTATATATTTTTCATGGTCTTTAACTCCCCCTTGCTTTTTTATTTAATGTCTTGTAGTGGTGGTAGCATGCCTCCCTTTGCAAGACTTCCCACAATGTAGATGTAGATCTCGCATGCTAAATGACATCACATTGACACTCTTTTGTTTATATAAGTTCATAAAGAATTGAACTAAATACAATGACAATTCTTGTTAAAAAGTTAATGTCATCGAGCTTGTTTTTTGTGTGTTAGTACTCAAAGCTAAAATTAATGGTGTCCTTATAGATTATACCGTTTAACAACCTCTTTTATGTCGTGAAGATGGAATCAGTGGGATCAAGAAGAGCCACCTAGTGGAAGATCCCACTGTAAATTCCCATTTATTTTATTTATTTATTTTTATTTATTACCATCTGATTACCAATGATTAGGAATGCTATAAGTGTAACATCGACTGATACAGTGGGATAGTATTGCCTTATTAAACTTTAGGTGCTACAACTGAAGTGTTGAAAACTGTTTGAGTCCAAAACTTGAAGTACATTACATTGTTTACAATACATTACTTACAGTCATTTTTCCTAACTATGTGGCTGCCTGCATTAAAGGGGCAGTGTCACCAAGAATTGGTGCTACTTGAAAATCCAGTGAAGCTATTGGTATTACTGAACTGGAACCCAGTAATAGTGGCCTGGCTTTGCTAAAACGCACTGGTACTAGTCACGAGAATTGTTAAAACCTGGCGTGGCTACGGTCGGGTAAGAAAGAAGTGCATGGCCTAAAAGTTAAAAACATCAGGCCGACGTTTTCAATTTTGACATTGTTAATTACTTGGAAGGTAATCACTTAAAAATCATTGTTGTTGAAAGGCTATTTTTGTTTATCAGTGCGTGCTCCCTCGTACTTCTGACATAGTTTTCACCAAAACTTAAAAGATTTCTCGTCCTTCAAAACTTAGAAGATTTCTCGTCCTTCAGCGGCATCTTGGGTGAAAGTAGATAAATCAATCACAGTAGCTTAGGCCTCACTCGACTGACTGATTTCTTTTACGGTTTAAGTCACGAAGTCATAGTTAAACAGTTAAACACCCCCAAACGAAAATTTGGCGAGGGCTCAGGCCCCCACGTTTTGGTGCCGAAAATATCGCAAGCACAGCGTAAAATTGGTCTGTCAAAATATACCGTCTGATCTCGTGATCTTTTCACAAATCGTTTCAACAGGATTATTTTTGCAATTGGTGAAGTAATATGCTGTGAGACTTTCAACAAGCCTCCACGTTATCTTTGACATTGGCGACTTTAGAGCCTACATCTTCCGCCCTCCGATGACAAAGGAGCTACCCAAGGAGAACCATGCATGAAGTAGGATCGTCTGAAATGTCATTAAAAAATTAAGGCCAAAACTTGTTAAATTAAAGGGATTTCTTTCACTGAGAACAATCGTGAAGAAACCGATGACATCTTGTCTGCTGACGAGTTTTTATTTTTTATTTATTATTATTAATTCAAAACATTTCAATACATTTATAATTTAACACACACACAATTTAATTTAAACTAAAACTAAATTACTACACCATTTATATGTACAAACGTATTAGCGATAATAGCGGCTTCCAAAATGGCTTAAATTTCGTTTCTTCACTTTTAGAGTACGCTATTGATTTTTCTACTTTTACTTTTTTATACAAGCTAAAGAAAGAGAGAAATATCTGGAGGTTTATGCACTAACCTTTGCACAAAAACATGTCTTTTGGCTAGAAGTATAAAATAATTAAAGACATGGGAGCTGAAAGGATTGTAACCAAACATTATTCCTAATTCGTCAAACAAAAAATTCTCTTTGTTTTGATTGTTCCACCAAAAGTAGACCAAAGTTGCAAAACGCTCCGCCGCCTCTGCGTGGAATAAACATGATAAAGAAAAGTCCGATGAACAAATCAGCTAAGGCCAGATTAGCTAACAAGCAAGTCATAGGTGTCTGCATTCTGCGGCACAGCGAAACAACAAGGTAACCAACGAGCTGAAAAACACTTTTTTCTTATGGTGAATTTCCTTTTCTAGTTTTTAATGTAGCATTTTTTAAACAATTACACTGGTTACACTTATGCTGTAAAGTTCATGTTATATGCCTAAACTAGGCTTTCGTATCTTATTAACGCCCCCATAAAACCGGACCTTTAATTGCGTGGAGGCTGGGGAGGTTGTTTTAGATCAGAGCCTATCGCGTGCCAAAAGATAGAGGACAACCCACCCGCATGGCCAAAATATGGATAAGCTATATTTTTTCCAGTTCATACCAAAATGACAAAACAATATATTTTATGTATTGATCGTTCTATCCAGCCTAATGTTAACCTTATAAAAACACGGTTAGTTAGTTGCTACTAGACTACTCGTATCCATCACCCTTCCACTTCGACGGCATCCATTCTTCAATAAGCACCACATACGTTTCCTGAACGCACGATCCTGTGCTGCGTATATCACTGGATTAACTGCAGAATTAAGAACCAGCATCAAATGGCTGACTGAAAAGGACACAGGTTTCCACCAATCCGCTGTCGTAAAGGTGTCACCAGCGAAGGTTGAAAGAAAGTAGTGAATATCAATTGGTAGCCGCAAGATAATATTAATAATGGATATAACAAGAACAGTTTTTGTTAGTCTCTTCCTTTGTATCATCAGTGAACGCTGGGAGATTTCTTTGGACTGGTCCTTTTTACCCCACAAGCGGTACACAACTCGAACATACAGGCCTACCTCGATTCCAAGAGGCACTGAACTGAGGCCGATACACCACACAAAGACATCCGTTTTCCACAAGGCTTCTGACCAATCGTATATACAAGAGTTCTTCTGCTCGTCAAACTTGATGATCCAGAATTCAAGGGAAGCGTAACCGAAGGCAACAAGCCAAGAAACAGTAATCAACAGACGAAGTTTGTTGGCGTTGATTCGTCCACGAGAGCTGTGGGGATACATGACGGCGTAATATCTCTCCCATGCAATAAACATTAGTGTCAGCATTGAAGCCACTGCAGCCAGATAAGTAAAGCAAGCATGTGTCAACATCTTGCACAAGAAATCTCCCATCCAACCGCCAGGATGTGAATATAGATCATTTAAAAGTGTTCTTGGTATCAAAAAAAGTCCGACGAAAAAATCAGCTAAGGCCAGATTAGCTAACAAGCAGTTCATAGGAGTCTGCATTCTGCGGTGCAGCGAAACAACAGAGATAACCATCGAGTTGCCAACAAGGTTTGATGCGATCACAATAGAGAATAAAACTTTGAAGGTTGTCTCAAATGCAGACGACATCCCTAAATTATTTTTCTATTTCGCTCAGAAAGTATTGCTCAATTTAGAATTTGCTCACTGACTCCTTTCCTCGTTTTGAAAAAGCACAGTAACACTGATCTAGCCAGCTTCATCCTTCTGAGCGTTTGGATATCATTCTGTTTACCGAGCCGGTTTCTTTTAGCGCTGCTCTACCTCAGAAAGCAAGCCAAAACAGGTGAAATAGTTCGGATCACATCTGAGCGTGTGTATTGTTAGAAAAACATGTCATTATCTCGACCAGTTTTTGTCATTTTTGATCAAAGTCATGCAAATATTGTCATTATTGGCATCAAAATATGTCTGCGTGAACTTACCGCCTTCTTCACAATAACGTACGATCGAGAAGCGAAACTTTTCAAATCAAAGCTGAGAAATAGTAGAAAAATAATTAAGTATTTATTGTACTTTTGTGACCTGTAACAACAGGGAACACAATATGTTGACTTCAGAATACAAGAAGTGTCCAGGAGAACATCCTGCCGGCTTCTCTGTTGGAGCAGCTGAAACGATAAAAATTTTCTTTTAAAATGGTCAGGAATAAAACAAATACTTCAAAATGTCGTATAGAAATGAAAGCACTTAGTCAAAGTCGAGGATATTTATTTAAAAGTATTCAACTGTAAATATGTATGGTTGGCATATTGATCATGCAGAGCGAAATGTAAACAGTTGTCCCTCTTCTGTGTTCATTATGATAATTTCCAAAATGATTTAAAAAAGGAACGAGGTATTGGAATAACAACTAAACAAATGTTTGAACGGCTCTGTTGATGAATGGTAAAAATCATGATACGATTTTAAATTCAGTATTTGCTTAATTTTAGTTCAGAGTTTGATCGAGTTTGATTTACTCTTCGATGTTTTGTTTAAACACATCCCTTATGCTTCTCTACGCGAAATTTTTTATTATTATTATTTAATAACTTTCTTTGCGTTGGGCAAAACAAAATTACTCCTTTTACTTCTTATCGTATATTTTTAATTGATCCATTTGAATGCTTTGTTTGTCATGTTAACCTTAATAGTTAAAAAATAATTCACCCATTGTTTTTATTCTTTGATAAAACGGGCACCAAAAAAAGGGATGGCATAAGAATGTTATGGAACGACCACACACATGAGGCCTGCAAACAGTCGACGAACACATGATGTGTTCGCCAGTTGACTAGTTTGTCAATCATTTTGACTATTCCAATTAACCGTTTCGTCATTACGCCCCACTAAGAGGCCTGCGGCTACATGTTAAAAGAATTTTTACAACATCGGCCTTCAGTGAATTGTTTAATTGTGGTAGAGCAATGTAATTGAGCAATGTAAGTTCGTTTGCGTTTGCTTTGATTTTGCTTTACCACGCTTAGTAATTGGTTAAAAAAAACCTCGCGCTACTTTCTCATCCAATCGGAAGTAAAACCAAAACTATTTGCGTCCAATTGTGGCTCGCTCGCACATGTTTTTTCCCGCCTCGCAACGAAGTTAGCTTCTAGTGTTGATGGGTTCAGTGTATTTTCTATGTCCTTTGTGACCAAAAAACTGATTAATTTGGTTTTGGTTTTACGACACTCAAACGAAAACCGCTCTAGTGGCAATGAATTGTCTGTAAACAAAATGTCAGTATCATTTTTTTACTGCTTTCTCGACGATGTCGCCCACTTGGCAATGATAAAAATAAGTAATACGCTCTTCTCGCAACAAATGCATAGGAAAAGAGCAAAGTTCTTACCCAAATTTCAGTCTTGGGTACGTTCTTATAAAAGTATAAGAACGTACCCAAGACTGAAATTTGGGTAAGAACTTTGCTTTTTTCCCATTTGTTGCGATAATGCACATGCATGCACAAATCGGAATGAATCATTCAGAATCAACGTAACCTTTATTCAAATCCCTTATTTGAACAAAGTCTATTCCATTCAGCTGAATGCTTTTCGAAGTGATTACTGCAAATTATACCACATTTTGTCATCAAACTTGAAATAGGACCATTTTAAGTATAAATACTAAGAATTTTCGAGTCTCAGCTCCAAAACTTGCCTCTCACGCAGTCGTTCTTAGGGGCGATCCTGCGTGGGAGGCTATTCCAAAACAGACGTAGTCCGAACTAAACCAAAAGCAAGCTAAAAGCAAGAGTCTGTTCTGTCATAGTTGGGTTCCTACAGAGAACAAAACTGCGAGGAGCTCACTGAGTTACAGTATACCACATGGAAACCAAACCTTAAACCTAGTTGCAGTGGCTAATGCTTGTCGGCTTGTCTCTACTATTCCAGAAGCAATACAACTGTGAGCTGTAATGCGTGCAGCAGAAAACAACAAGCAAACACTGGCAGATTACGCGTTAAATATAGTAGTAAAAGTATAGTAAGTAGCATAAAATACACTTAAGTATTAGTTTCATTGATGTCGATATAGTGTAGATATTCTTCCAAATTTGGAAGTCAGGTCTTTCAGTCTTTGAGCCAATAAACATTACTTTAAAAGAAAGCGAGGTGTTTGGGTCATGGAAATTGTCTTATGTTTTGTGCGCAAAATTTGAAATGACCACTTTCATCGTGGAACGTGAAGTGCTAAACATCCGTCGGAGAGCTTTGATTTGCCATAATAATTCTTTGTAAAACAAAAATCAAGTTTTAAGTTTGTTGTAAACACACTGTAGTTTCGAGGCTATTAATTTAATAAAATGACACGAGAAATGGCCGTTTAATTCATTTTACCCAAGACATGATCAGAACTTTCTTTTCAACTCTTAATTTAATAGAGTGACGACAGAAAAGAAGCAAAGTTGTGGACGAAGATTGGCCGAAACGAATCGGGTAACCTGAGTATCAGGCCTTCCTAACGGGAGGGAGGGAGGGTAGGGAAGGAAAGAGGAGAGTAATAGTAATAGTAATAGTAATCTTTATTGCGCCTTACTCTCAAAGGGGGTATTGGTCTGTTTACAACAAAGGTTTTAACATTTACTAATACATTTAAGAAATAACAAAAATTTGATTCTTATACAATTCATAATGTCAATATATGTAAAAATTAAGGAAGGCCTGACACAAACGCTTTGATTGGGTCATGTCGAACATCCAGATTCTGGATGTGGCGCTGATTGGGTAATTCACAATGGGCCCAGACGTCACACCACCGGATATATAAAAATTTCACAACGGCGTCTTCTATGAACTGATGTCCACGCGAACGAACAGATCCGAACAGTGAGCGAAAACTTTGCTCGACGTTATTTCAGTGTATTTACGGAAGGCGACGACTTCAAAACGGCTCTTGAAGGCGCTCTACAGTTTTTCCTGGAATTAGGCGTATTAGAGGACAGAAATTATGCCTCGAAAGCTGCTTGTGGAACGGAAAGACGTCCTCGGAGTTTTAGCAAATTAAAGGTGACGGGCCTAACACGTCTCCTACGTTTGTACCCTTGCCGTTCTGTGTTAAATTCGGTTTTTCGACGTAATTTGCTTCTGACTTCTTTCTGAGGGGCACTGTTTTATTTGGAGGCATTATGTATTAAATAGAACCGTAAGATTGTGGCCAAGGAAATGTCTAGAGGTCTTGCATTAGTCTGCGCTGCGTGGTTTCCTGTTTGTTGCACACTTCTTTGCCACATGTTTTGCTAGTTTTATACTGTTTGTTTTTGCTCAATTCTATTTGTAAGATATAATTTAAATTTTCGCCGTGGAAGGACAAGATATATGTTTCGTGAAAACGTTGATTACTTGCATTTTATTGATGCCGGGATCGGCATAAATAAATACTGTTGCAAAATGCATTGTGTCTTATCACTTATATCTTGGTCCGGCTTCGCAAGTGACAACCGGAAATGGATTTGATTGGTTGACGCTTATCACGCCGTGAGGGGGTGGAAAACTGGAATAAAAGCGTCTGTGTCAGGCTTTTCTTTCCTTTCCCGCTTCTACCCTTTCTCCCTTCCCCTTTAGAAAAGCCTGATACTCAGGCTACGAATCGGGCGATAGACTGGCCGGAATATTTTTATTTATTTTCTTTAAATTCTATTTCAAGACCATCTGCAGCTCGTTTAAACACCTTCAATGACATGTCACATTTGAATGTGACGTTTATGACGTACTTGCTTCGTTGCCCAATTGCATTTTAATAAGAAGTGTCAACAGTTTGCTCAACGTCTTTTCCAGAGAAGCTTTTAATAAAAATGTGAAACCTTCTGACATATATATCTGCCCAACAAATTTCAATCCTGACACTTTTACACTCTAACAGCAAACATCTTTTATTAAAAATTTTAAACTGCCCCATAAGAAATAGGCTATCAACTACAAACTGCACTGTTATTACAATAAGCTGTACTATTCAAGTTCTTTATTCAGTAAAGAAGCCCTGGCCTTTATGAGAGTTGCCTACCAGTAACTTGGATTTCTTGAAGATAACAGCAATATACTATGATTGTAAGTATTTTATCAGGCATTTGTTCATTTCAAGTCATTAGTTCAATATAAGTCTCTAGAAATGTCTCTAGATTTCTGATAATGTATAATATAATCCAGGACAAGCTGAAAGATTGAGTTAAAATAAAATGAAAGAAAGTCCGAATAGTTGTAATCTCATTAATCTCATGACCAAATATTCAAGTCTATAAAATATACATAAACAGTGGAGTAAAAACGCACGAAAATACGGTTTTGTTGCAAAACTATCAGCAGGCGAAATTTACAAGATGATATGCAGAGATTATATAGGTTGGTGGAAAGATTATTTGAATAAGAAAAGTTTACGGCTAGCTTTCGGGCTAGTGTTACGGCAATGCCTCTTTCAATCAGGGTCACTGTCAACGATGAAGGTGTTGTTAATATTTCCCCGGCCAGGTAGAAATCATTAGACGGCTGGAATTGGGTTGTTTTGGTTCTGAAAAAGACGGAAGATTGAATGGAGCTTTGACGTGTTAGAAGTTGGGACAGTCATTTTGGTGGCAGATTATAGTGCTGGCTTTTTCACGGCGGCTATGTCCTAGTGTTCATACCAATAATGTTCTTTCTGTTTTTTCCAACGTAATTCGCATTGCAGCCGGGACAGTTGAATTTATACACTACGTGCGATTTGAGTAGAAAAGTTGTTGGATCCTTCGTGCTCATGAAGAAGGGAACATGGTGATCTTGTACGTTATGTAAATGTTTTTATTTGGTGATGAGACATTTACAGATATTCCTGATGCATGACTTAGTTAATCAATCACCCTTCTTTGCAAAAAAATGTTCACTTTTGTCCTGAAAACTCTTTGTTATCATATCATCGTAAAATATATTACATTGACTGTAAATGCATAATGTTGATTTAGTGTTTATTCTTTACTTTGTAGCTCGCAGTTTTCCAACAGCAAGGATTTGAACATTTCACCACAAGCTAAATAAATGGTTTCGTCTTTAACAGTTGTACGCTCGGTGAAACTGGGAATTCTGGTCCCAACAAACCTATTTGGTAATTTCCTAGTAGTTATGGTCATCAAACGCACTAGAAAGTCCCTGCGAAGTCCAATGAACTACCTGCTTGCAAACTTGGCTATAGCAGATATAACAGTGGCTATTTTTATGGTCGTGGACCAAATATTTTTCCATGCGGTCCATCATCCTGCGGGAGTGGCTGGTGATTACCTGTGTAAGGTCCTCACTGGAAAGAACCTTACCTGGGTGGGATCTGTGGCGTCTGTTTGCACACTGTTAGCCATTGCTTTTGAAAGGTGATTTACTTTTCCTATTTCTTTATCTGCCAACATCTAATTTCATCGTTAAATTAGGAACACACAATCAAGTAGCATAGTTAGTTAAGCAGAATTCGATTGGAGGAAGAAAAGGTCCTTGAAGCTAACGGTCAAATGGTGCAAAATAACACCCTGCTGGTAAAAACATTGTTTATTTCACCACGAAAAGGTCAGGAGCCTTAGCTCAATAAAACGCTCTCGTGAAAAAAATGTTTAAAAATTACAAATAAAAAACGTTTAAAAAAAGGTAAAAAGTGTATATGTACAAAATTTAATTATGCAAAGAGCAAGCAAAGCGCAGGGACATCCAGTCATGCTAGCCTTTTTTGGTTTTGGATGTCCTAGTATGTAGCTTGCTCTTTAGCAATGTTTTACTTCGTACCACGGACAATAAACCTGCTAAGTTTTAATTCTAATTGAATTTTCCTCTGCTCCTTTACGTGCAGATGTGTTTTAGTTGTTTTACTGGAATTTCTGCACCTAGCTTTGGAATCTACTTTAATCTAAAGATAATTTCGACTACACTATTATTTAATGAATAAACCACTTGTACAGTGAGTCAATAATGAGTTGCTGAGTTGAAAAAACCGAACTAAATGTAGAAATGAAAAATAACACCTCAGAAGACTATAGGAAAAATTCGGATTGCGTCTATATAATGGCCAATTCCGATGTAACAAAATTCTAACTTGAATAAATAGTTACCTTATTCAACTTTAAACTGATTCATGTTCAGCCTTAGATAGCCTTAGAATTACATTCAGTGTTTTCTAAGATATATTGATAAATGTCATCCGTTCCTAGGTTCTACGCGATAGTCTTGCCTTACCACAACAGATCTAGAGGAAGAATGACAAACAAGAAGATTTGCCTGATTGTGGTGTTCTGTTGGACATTTGCTTTATTGTTCAATGCGCCGTTATTTGCTGTTCGTAAATTTAATCACGACCAATTAGAAACTGGGTACTTCTGCAGAAGTTACTGGCCAAATGAGGAAATAGCGATCGCGTACAACTATCTGTGGGTGATTTTTATCGGGGTTATTCCAGTTGGTTTAATGTTCTTTTTTTATGGTAGGATCGTACATAACTTATGGTTTAGTCAAAGCCAGGTTACTGACGAAGCCCAAAAAGCTCGTTTAAATGCACGAAAACGAGTCACAAAAATACTTGTGACGCTGAATGTTGTTTATGCATTGTGTTGGTTTCCTAACTTGTTGTTAAACGTCATTAGTTATTACATAAACAACCCAAGTCTTCAATCCATGGGTTACCTTGTTTCGGAACTGCTAGTTCTATTAAATTCCAGCATAAATCCGTTTGTATACACGTTACAAAGCAAGCAGTTCCGCCAGGCCGTTAGGAACATTGTTTGCTGTCGCAGTAGTGTTGTAGTAATGCCGCTTGGTACAGCGGGTACCCAGAGCACGGCAGCTCCAGCTAGTTACGTACACGCGGAGTGTGAAGCATAAATACGTTTTTTGAAGTAATGAGCCCCATGATGTTTGAGGCTCGGTTTAAATGCCTCCATAATTTTCCAAAACGATTGTCTTGACCGAGTTGGAAATTGTCGCTATCAATGTGCTACCATCGAGGAAATTTAAGTGAAAGCTAAGAACTTATGGACACTGAATAGCATTAGCCATCCACTGAATTTACGCCCATATGGGACTAATATCTACAAGGAAAGAAAAATAAGTAACCCACTAATGTCTTTCAGACATTAAAATGTATGAATCTTACCGTGTTCTCACCACTGAAATTGTTGCGCACAACATTGGGTACAATTTCGAAGGAGAAGAATCACTTTCTTAATTCACGGCGTGCCTGCTAACTAGAAAACCGTACACGCAATTGTAGGTGGGTTAAAACAATCAGCCATTACGGCCTATTTTAACCTCCCAACTTCCTGACAATCACATTCCATCAAACATGACGATTTACCGCTCAGCAATGTTGGGCACAATGCTGCAACGCGTGGCAATGTTACTTCAATACCCAAAGTCTTAAAAAATTGTACTGGAAAATGAAGGCCATCATCATCATCAAGATGCAACATTCTTGAGGTAGTCCCTATAAGGGGCTTAAGTCATTCAATCCAATTAATTTGCTTTCAGTGCATTAGAGGAAACCTGAACAGTTAGCAAAAAAAAAGTAAAGTAACTCGTTTTGTTTTTCCACAGGTAGCCCAAGCTCGATATCTTATGATGACCTTTGCATTGTTACGTAATTCGAGCGATTTGCATATTTACAAAGATTTGTAATGGGGAAATAAATAAATTTCCAGGGTTCAATTGTAGTCTCGTCACGTATCAGTAGCCTTGAGATCCAGGCTAGCCGCAAAGATTTAAATAGAATCTCTGGGTCAGGGGCCCGCAGTCCCCCATTTGTGTAATCTTGGCACATAACATTTCTTTTGATCTTATCTGGTTTCTTGTTCCAAATAAAACCAAAAATAATAAAAATATATTATTATTATTATTTTAATTTTAATAATCCTGTAATTTAAAAATTCTGAGGGTAATAATGAGCGCTGTAGGCGTTAGTATGAGATAACGTTGTAATCAGTTATTACTGGCCTCATCAAGTCAAATACTTGTTCGAAGTAATCGATGATCAATGAAAAATCAAGATATTATATGGCCTGAGGTGAAGCATTTTAGGTAATTCGTGCTGTAAGCCAGTCTGTAGTCAGTCAAGAGATAATCTGGTCTATATCACTTGACTGAGTTGGTTGCGTTATTGAATAGGCAGAAAGTTCTAAGAGAAGAGTCTCTAAAGCCCCCCACTTCAAGTTACTAGTCAGCCCCCCAGTAAGAAAAATGCTCCGCGGTCCCTGATATTTTCTTTTAAAATGCAATACTAAAGACATACTTACTGAGCTTAGAATGCAGTTTTTCATGATGGGTTCTTTAATATCGGAAACTAGGAAACCAAGTGAATGTTGTCGTTTGAATTTTTCTTTGGTTTAAAAATTTTCAAACCAGTTTGATTTATATTTCCTTTTGGTTTAGATTTTGATCATGAATATGAGATAATGAAAAAAAATTAACCTGGTTTGAAAAAAATTGAACCAAACAAAAACTTCAATTGTCAAACAGCATGATCGCTTTTTCAACGTTTAATAAATTACTGATACTGTATTAGAAGGACAAGTGACCTAGAGTTTGAAAATAAGAACCCGAATGCAAAAATAAAAACCTGAATGTGAATCCGATGAAATGCGTTTCATTTTGGTTGTTTTTTGTTTTATTCTCATCGTTTGGTTTATTTATTATTTCGCCGTCCATAAGCAAAGAAAAATGATGAGTACCTTAGATTTACTAAAAAGATCTCTCTAAGGTGGGCAACCGACAGCAATTGTTAAGTAAAATTCTAATTAAAAAGAATACATTCAAAAGAGACACTAGCTAGAAATGGAAATGTCTTTGCAATCAATAGATTATAATCTGCTGTACAGGAAGAGGCATTGTTTATTACCATCTGACAAAAGTAAACAAGTTGCTGTTAGACTCAGAACCCTCTCTACAATTTCCCCCTTACTGAGCGATAGTTGCGACATTATAGCCTGCCTGCAAAACAGGTGGTTAAGCGAGGCAGAGCGAGGAGTGGGTGGGCTTCTCTCTCGTGTTCGCGCGCTACGCCCCGCAGAACCACCTGTTTACGATATGTGTTTTGTGATTTTTCCCGTGTGAAGGAGGGTAACGATCCTACGAAATAGCTATTTTCTTCCAATTTTTGGAGGACACAAGGATCGTAGCGATCGCAGCAATCCTATGGAAACGAAACTTAAGGCCGGTGAAAAGCTTGGACTGTTCCCGGGAGTGTGAGCCTTTTAGAGTATCACACTGAGCAAAGAAATTCACGAGTCAAGCTTTGTTCGACTTGAAGTCATATGGTTCATTTCAAACTAATAAGTTATTGTCATTAAACTCACGTGAAGTCGAAAAAAGTGAATCAATATAATTGCCCAAAACGGAAAGACAAGCTACATGCATAAGAAAAGTTTTAATAATAATGAATTTGCAAATAATTTTAATTAATACATCTATTTTTGACAAACGCGCGAAGTTTGGTGTATACTTTTTAGAACACTTTAGTAAACGTATACCCAATTAACCGTTTATCTTAGCGGTCGGTGTATATTGTCATATTCGACCGCTAAAAGAACCAATCAGTATTCTTCTTTTCATTGATCCTGGACCCGTTTGACAAGTAAACTGATTGCAGTCTGTTTTTCTCTCGATATTTAGTAAGGGAGTGCGAGGTTAGGGAGGGTTAAAGACGCGTGAGGAAGGAATGGGGCGAGACAAGAGTGCGCGCGCGATCGAGGAAAAACAGACTGCAAACTCTTGTATACTTTTTGAGGACACGGGCTTCCTGTCAATCAAATTGGTTCTCGCGGGAGTAACCTTGGTAACCGACTTAAGAAGGAATCATGGCAAACTTTAGGCCCCGTTTACACGGGTCCGGACAAATTTTTGCACGGACGAATTTTGTACCTGGACCGCCTGTTTACATGGATCCGTGCAAATTTTGTTACAGATTGCAGTGGTAATTACACGGAACCGTGCAAATTTTAGACCAGTCGCGGCATTTGAATGGCTTTTTTACGTCTCTGTTGTGATTGTTTATCGCTACTGTTTTAAGCCAATCATGTTGCAGCTAATGCAGCACGCGGCAAATCAAACATGGCGGCAGAAGCGGCAGAAGCGGCAGACAAGAACTTTACGTGGTCTGATGAAGAAATTAATTTGTTGCTTAATGTAGTTATAGACTACAAAGCAAGAAAAGCAGGGGAAGGAGTTGATTGGGAAACGGTCATGAGCAAGTACGAAGACGTAACCAAAATGTTTTTGGAAAAGTACCCTCATAACGACAAGGAGAAATTCCCCCGACGTACCGCCGCTCGTCTTCTCATATCTGTGAACTGCTTTCTGGGTTTCTTTTGCCTCAATTTTTTAAATTTTTAAAACAAAATGTAACAAAATAGGGGCATAATGCAACAAAATGTTTCATTTTTGCTAAGCAGCCAGGCAAAATATAACTAGATTCCAGGCCTTAACCGCGCTATCTGTGCAAAAAGTTGCACGGTTCGGGTGTTTACACGAGTCCGTACGAAATATGGAACCGTGCCGGTCAAAAATTTGACCTGCTTTTTTCAGGTCCCAAACTTGCACACTTAGCCGTTCAAAAATTCGTCCAGTTCCGCCGGTCCCGTGTAAACGCAAGGTGGAACCGTGCAAGTTTTTGTCCGTGCAAAAATTTGTCCGGACCCGTGTAAACGGGGCCTTAGATTCTCCGTGGGCGATGGAGATTTCGACATGTGCTCCCAGCGTTCACTGAAGTCTGAAGCCGGCTGCGGCTATAAATTCACTTTCACGAAACAGAATGGCTGAGAGCGTTCCGCTTCTTTAATGCAACTTTGCACTGCGGTCCAAGATCTTCGCTTCGGAGTAACTTTCTCCTTCAAGGCTATTTTATTTGTTTTACAATAGTTTTTTACTTGTAACATTTATAGAGAAATTATATTTGTAGGTTGCGCGCGCGAATGGCGTAACGGAATGTACGTGTTTGCGTCAGCATAGTTTTTTGTTTTACAAAATCCTTTCTAAAGAGCGCCTGAATTCCTTCAATATAAGCACGCACCACTTGAGGTCTTCTTATTAATTTCGTGGTAAAGCTGGACAATCTAAATCGTGAAATTTATCTTTTGGTTTGCGAAAAAAGGGTATTTGCAATAATCAATAAGCAGCACGCGCACAGGGAACGGCAGTTGATGGCGAGAGCATTCGTAAGCTCTGCGCTTTAAAATCCTTGATTTGATACACACGGCGATGCTTACAGCTGCTTGTCGATGACCACTTGATTAAGACAGACGCGAATTCTCTTTCGTGTATTTTCACAAATGGAAGATTGCAGTTTTTCCAAAACCAGTGGACAGGTTAATTTCAATGCTATGCTATTACGCAACCTTCGCTTCCCGCGAAAGTTATGTAATTTGGTATGAACTGACCAATCAGCAACTCCGTTGCTGGACCAACGGAGAGCTGACGGATATCCTCAAAAATTCCAAAAGAGTCCGTAGTCTGTCTTTTCTCGTCTCGCCCCAAGCCCCCTCTCATCCACCCGCCAGTTCAACCAGTTTGCTCGCGTTCCTGATATAACCGCGCGCTCCGACCCTAAGAGACCTAAGAAAAAAGGCAGACTACCAGTAGTCTATTTGACAAGCCATACATTCCTGAAAAAAATGACTACAACTTCAACGGATAACACGCTAATAATACAAACATCGAACATTTGTCTGTTCGTGTTGGGTTCCGTAAAAGGGACCTAAATTTATTATAAAAATATATTAAAAATATAAAAATATCAGTTTGATGCTAAAAGACACCATTTGTGAACTTTTAATGGCTTAAAAGCTTTTTCGAATTTTCATCACAAAGGCTGATAAATTAAATCACCTTGAGGCCGCTATACAGTAATAAGAACGAAACGTAAAATCAACTGAAATTGCGCAAAACGTCGGCGAATAATTACCTACACGATTTTAGTCCAATCATAATCTCTCAGCAAAAAAGTACCACCTCATTGTAAGTTCTTAAGATTCCCCCTATGTGATACTTTCTTAAAGCCAAATTCAAGCAAAACAATCAGTATAAATAAACTGAGGTGATCCGAAGGAACTTTTCTTGATTCATATACAAAACGACGCACGTACGCCTGACTGTTTAATTTTCATGCTTAATCATGAAGCATGAAAACAGTGACGTAACCATGGTAACTCGCTTTTTTACATAATTACAATATTAGCATTTTTGTCAACCTACACAATAAAAACTTTATTATTCTCATCATTGGGTATAATTAAGAGTGCATTTTATTAAGGATAACCTGTAAGAAAGCACTTAGCAGCGAGCTAAGTACGAAACACAAACTTAATTTAACAGGCGGCATTAACGTTTCGAGATATACGTGAATCGCATTTTAATTCTTATTGCAATGTAGAATGAAATGAGTGTCTAATGTTTTTCCTGTTCCTCGTCCACTTTGAGTTAACTGACTTTCTTTTGCTAAAGAAAGCACAAATTTGGCGTAAAATCATTACTTTGGATAGCCCATTGGTCGATAAAACCACATTCATACTCTGGTGGTGTTTTTTTTTTCTCTTCTTCTTTTTTTGGGAGTAAATATTTTAATCCTGCAGTTAAAAGTATGCAATATAGTGTAATTTGATAACAGCCCTCCTCTGCTCCCTGCCAGAAGCAATACTTTTTTATCTGCCCAAAATTATTGTTTTCATGTTTTTTTTTGTAAGGAAAGATGGCACACTTCGACGAGTGTTGAAGTTGTGTCATTGATTACAGATTACAGTGATTCTTTATGGTACGTAGAACTCAGAAATATTCTCGCCTTGTCACTGACTTAACTATGTCTTTCATGTAGAACCTTCCTATAGCGGCCTCCCTTTTAGCAGAATAAACTCGCCGATGTAGGGAAGTCTCAATAAGAGTCAAGTGTATTGAGCGGCGCACGATCGCGACAAAAAGAGAGAAGAGAAAGAAAGCCTGGCCGTTTGTTTGTTTTACCGTATTTAGAATAAAGCGTAAAATACTACCCGAACTCGTTTTTTAATTTATAAGATTTTAAAGACTTTAAAGAGCTATTAAAGAAGCCTTCGACAAAGACTTCTGTGTAACCAGATAGTACCGACTCGCGGCCCCTGACAGTGAAATTGTTTCTCTTTTCAGGTCAGTACCGCTTGTTGTTTTTATTTGTGTTATCTACTCATCCACTATTCTTTAAGAAAAAAAAAATACTCGGCCCTCAGTCACGGAGTGTTCATTCAACTTCCGCTCTGATATTCTCTATACACACATGAATATACAGTTTATCTCAGATTGGCTAGGCTAGTTTATTGACTATACACACAACACAAGTTATTCATGACATTCAAACTAGCTTCGGTCATTATGAGATAAAGCGATATTGCAGTCACTGTGATGTCAAAACAAGCATGTCTTTTGAACGTTCCCATTGGTGAACTCATATAATCATCAATTTAATTATATATAGACTTTCATTTGCAGAAACAATTATTAAGGTGGTGAAGCTAATTTATTCAAGATGAATTAATGCTAGTATTCTTATTGTTTGGATGACAAAACGTTATCTGGATAATGAAAACAGCGGAAAACAGTGAGAGTTATTTTGCCAGTTTGTGAGGCTTGAAGTGGGAACGCGATTTAGCTCCCGAGAAGGGTTCTTGAGGACATTCAAGGTATTCATACTTTGGCGGAGGATAAAGGAACTGAATATTTTTCGGTGATTGATATTTTTGCTTTTTCAATTTACCACAACCATAAGTTGAATGCGTGTTCATTCAATTACTTGCTCTGTATGATCGTGTAGAAAAAAGTGTTTCTGTTAGGGAAAGTAGTATATATTATCTGATACTGAGCAAGCGAGGTAACTGATTATACAAAAGAAGCGGGACAGTAAAAACAATTCGACAAAAGCCTTATCCTAAGCGTTTGTTTATTTTATTCACAAGGTAGTTTTCTTATTAAAAGTGTAAAAAAGCGTTCTCTGGTTTACACTTTTAATATGTCTTATCCTGGTTGCAGTTCAATTTTTAAGGTAGTATTCTGCATGAGCACATGATATCTTCATATTTGGTCGTTTTTTTAGTGTAATTCCGGGGTTTTACAAACATTGAACAAAAACGAAACATAGAGAGAAATCACATGGTATAATTAATATGTGTTGAATATTGTTTCCTGAAATTTCAGATATTTTCCAAAACCCAGGTTAATTAACAGTGAAGAAGGCAAAAACAAAACACATTTCCTAGCCAAAATATTAACAAGCTCGCATTTCTATGGCCTCGAATTTATTTGCCTCAAATTGTATCAATGGAAGTTTTGTTTGAATGAATAAAGAATCGTTTCTCGTGCCGGTAAATTATAAAAAAGCATATTTCCCATTACTGTCTTATTTCACTTACTTCATTATCAAACAAATAACATCCGCCAGTATTTGTAGATACCAATTGGAGCGAAAGGTCTTTTAAAGAAAGCATCGTTTTGTCATGCATATCACACCCCATTTCTGGGGTCTTGCGCTTGAGCCAAACATGATCATCACATTTTTATAATGAAATCATTTTTTCCACCGGTTCCTTTGACTAGAACATCTTTTTTATGAAAGAACTTTGTCAATAACAGCCATTTTCCTGATCATAAAATTGATTCTATAAACATGTTTCATTAAATTGAGATAATCGTCGAAAATACTTCCCCTGAGCGAAAACATGGCAGGTAAACATTAATAAAATTTGCAATTACTTATTTATTGACATACATCTCAGTGTATTCTCATGTTTCCACTCACTTCTTGAAACTTTTTTCCAATTGTGTTGCTTTCTTGTGGAAAAAGTGTTAATCATGCATGCGGATCACAACAGACCCGAAGCTCATGAAATATTATTAGCAAACAGGAAGTTTTAAATCATGAAATATTTACTCAGCAAACCCACCAGGTCACGCTCAGGGTAAAAAAAATGCAACATCATGTGTGTTTGCATGAACGAAGCGTACTAATGTTTCTAAAGGACCCTTGCTGCCAATGTTATCTTTAAGTTTTCAGTTAAAGACCCTATAGTTTTTAGAGCTTAATATGCCTTCAAAGCAATCCAACTTCTTCCTTGACTGCTCAATATTCACGTCATATACGAAGTTCCTGTTCTCAATTCCATGCATAATTTTAACTATCATGTTACTGTCTTAAGTCACTGTTGTTTATTCCTTCACTAAGGTAAGGATGGAGACATCGATTTATATTCTCTGTGGCATGTTTTTACATTTTCTAGCCTATTTGTCGCAGTTTATGTTTATTCGTTTCCTTGTAAACAACCGTTTAAATAGCCAAGCCGCATTATTATTACATTTTACCACCCAAACCCAAACAGCCTTAAGCTTCAAACAAAGCTTCCTTTCGTCCCCACTCAGGTTTCGTTGCCTTGAAAAAAAAGTTACTTTTCAGTGACTTCTGTCAATCAGTTTGAGGGAGTTTTGTGATCCCAAAATCACCTGTTCCGAGACACAGCTTTTTCGTCACCAGTGAATCGAATATTCTAAACTAATTCCGTTTATTCTTTTCTCATAGAGTTCTGTCAATCTTTGACGCTCAGGACGTGCTAGGTTGGGTCCGGCTTGGAAATGTCATCGACTGCAGATATCACCTTTAAGTTGGTCTTCTCGTTGATGATCACAATCAACTTTCTTGGCAATGCACTGGTCATCTTTGTCGTCCTGCGAAATCGGAGAATGCAAACTCCTATGAACTATCTGCTGACTAATCTCGCCCTAGCAGACCTCTTATTCGCGCTGTTTTTCATTCCACGAAGACTGCTCATCACAGAATTCAGACACCCTACAGGATGGGTTGGGGATTTCTTGTGCAAAACATTTACACACGCAAACTTATCCTGGATGGCATCAGTAGCGGCGGTAATAACATTGTTATTTATTGCATGGGAGCGATACCACGCCATAATCCATCCACACAACTCTCGAGGCCGCATGACAAAGGGAAGGCTCAGAAAATTAGTCATTATTACATGGATTTCATCGGGTTTTTTTCTGCTGCCCGAGACGTGGGTGATACGTTATGACGAAAAGAAGCGAGCCTGCATTTTTGACTTTCCTGATTGGCTTGGTAAGGCGGACGCAGTCATGTGGCTTTTCGCCATCGGCCTATTCCCGCTAGGTGCTATGGGTATTCTGTATGGACGAGTGGTGCGGCGGTTATGGTTTACAAATGATCACACCACAAGTGTGTCCCAGAGAACAATGCTGAAGTCAAGAAAACGTGTCACTAAGACGGTATTGGTGATAACTGTCGTCCTGGGAATTTCTTGGCTTCCAAACCTTATTTACTACTTTCTCGAGATGTTCCTACTAATAAATGACACGCGGACAATAGCGACCAACATTGGTTCTTCTGAGACACTGTTTCGCGTTGTTTCATACGTATTTATATCAATAAACTCTACTATAAACCCTGTCATATACGCTACACAAGACAGGACATTTCGACGTCACATGTGGAGCGTACTAACGAGATGCTGCGGAACTCGTAACAATAAAGTATTCGGCGATCTCAAGGAATCAGGCGTATGTGTTACAGTTTCAGGAGCAGGGATTGCTCTGAAGGGAGTTGGTATCGAATGTAAACTTGAAACGGACACACAAGGCGGCAACCATCTAGAGTATTGCACAGAAACGTAAAACAAAACCGTTCTTGTTTGCTAATGAAGTCGCCAGGGCCCTTAATACGAGCCTTAAACTATGATTTCTTCAGTTTCTTGTTCCATGAACTTAATAATTGTTCGTGGGTGTCCGATACTGATTTCATGAAATCTAGTGTGTTCAAATTGATTAACAATCCATATCGCGCAAGCTTTGTATAGTGCTCTTTTGAAATCTAATCGCACGACGGAATTTTTTTGTGTGCTTTTCGTTGGTGATCCGTAGTTTGCAATTTTTCCTGGTCTTTTATCTCTTGAAAATTAGTGATACAAAAAAGGCTGTTTTAGGTCGTACGAAATTAAAAAAAGGTGACATCCAAAGCTGGGCGCGCTTTCGGACGGCCGCCTCCAATCTAACAAAGTTCGAGTCTTTCATAAAGGGAAAGAGATAAATAGTTAACAAAAAAAATATAAAACTGTTTAAGGTTACTTATTTAAATAAGCAAAAGACTGCGCCAAGTTGTATACATTGTAATCTTTTATAAGAACCAGATGTTCCGTTTTTATCAACTGACAGATCAAAATCGGCAATTCGTCTCTTTGCGTAGTCATGAAGTTTTGCTTGTTATCTTCTGTCGGTTTTTTATGGGTTTACAGGGGAGTATTACCAGTGCAATAGTCAATACGTTTTCGACCAATCAAAATGCAGTTAAATAATGCAATGCGATTAAACCTAGCGTTATGTGCAATGAATAAAGTTGAGAAAATTGTTAGTTTCCACGTTTTCTTAAGTGTTCTACCTCAATTTTTATGATCAGGAATGCTCACAGCCATATCTCGCGTGCAAAAAGCCAAAATATCGTCGCATTTATATTAAATGAAGAATCTTTCATTTGATGCGAATAATAGCAATAGCCTCACGAGGCCTAAAAAAGCGATCGCTTACAAAGATTCGTCTCCCAAGTAAAACACCGCTACTGTAAATGTACAAAGTACCTGCAGTCATTATAATTTGTGTTTTCATCATTTTGTATTGACATTTTTGTGACCTAATCTCGGCAAATGAATTTTTCATACTTAATTGCCGAGCATGCGTAGTCGCGTCGTGTGTCAGATTTCTGACACATTTGACGCGAGCAAAATCCGACTTAACGACATCAGCTGTATTTCAGACCATTTCAGCTATAAAGCTCTGGCATTATTTATACAGTATATTTTTTAATGGTCTACTTAAACAAAAAAAAAAAAAGGGCGCGCGCGGAAGAGTATAGTCAAATCAGAGTTTTATTATATAAAACAAATAGATTCCATTTTGCCGTGCGTCTGTTCAGTTATAGATCACAGATGACGTCAAAATGTGGTAAGAGCAAAAAAAGTGGCCTACGAGCCGCTAGGGCGAGTTGGCCACTTTTGTTCTCTTACCACATTTTGACGTCATCTGTGATCTATAACTGAACAGACCCACGGCAAAATTGAATCTATTTTTTTTATATAATAAAACTCGATTTGGACTATGAACTCTGATCACGCGCGCAGTCACACCCTCGTGACGTCATCTTCGTCTGTACTCTATGATCATAAGTAGACAATCAAAATGCGCGTAGAATTCAGGTTATTATATAAACTCTTATAGACCATAGAAATGATATCATAAAGTGCACAAACCTCAAGTGAAACTACGAGCCGTTAGGCGAGTGGTTTCACTGCAGCGTTTCACTGTAATGGTTACGCTGCAAAGTTAAAGGGGGCTTAACTGGCTGAAGAATCCAGTCAGGGAAAGTAAGCCGAGGGATGAACACTTCATTAAAAAGAAAGCATTATTTTTTACGGTACTGGCTGCATAAAATAAACATGTCAGTTTTGGCTTAAAACGTCGAGAGAATAAATTTTACCATGGAGCACTGAACAGAGAAATATGACAAAAAAGCTACAAATTCTTCGACTAAGTCTCTTGGTCTAACGAAAATTTATATATTTAACTTACAGGGATTCAGGTTACACCGTAAGGTTAGCCATGGCGTGAAATGCTTTGCAAAAGCTATTATTTCGGCCGTACCTTATTATAGGAATAGAACGAAGCATTTTAACAACGCGAACATAATCTACGCGAAACAGAATTAACGCTAATTTTCGAAAAGTTATGTATGCATCCACTTAATTAGCGCAAAATTCCGTGTGATGCTCGTTTACACGCAAGCCTCACGGCAATAATATCTAAAGCTACCGCGCTTTTTACAAGACAGGACAACAACGTCCTAGCTGGGGGGGGGGGGGGGGGCAGTTGCCGCCGCCAGAAAAACTAAAAGACTAAGAAAACTAAATTTAAAGAAAAACTAAACTAAAAAAAATAGTTGTCTCCGCCAGAAAAACTTGCCCCCGCAGACAAAAAATCCTACGCACATTTTGCACAAGAAAGTAGAAGAAGTGTGCGGTTTCTTTATTTACCTTGGAGATAAAAAAAAAACATTTATATAAAAATTAAAATGACGATTTTCGTCGACTGACTCTGCGGAGAGGTAGTCTACATGTTACTTTGCTAGAGATAAACGTGGCCTAAAATAACGATGCAGTAAAATAGTCTGATTTAAGTTAACAATGAAGTAAATTAAGGTGCATAAAATTAACGCGAATTTTTAAAATTTGCGTTAATAACATGCATCGTTCTATAATAAGGTAACAGAAAGCTACAGGTTTCGTAAGCTAAAACGAAGAAAATGTTGTCAACGTTGGCCGCTTAATTAAGAATATTTACAAAGCTGGTCACATTGCCTTTGGACTCATCACATATTTAGTAAATATCTCAGTTGGCTCCCTCTTAGTCATTCATGTCAGGTTTGATATTTTTACTCAAATATTCAGATCAACGTTTTCTGAAATTTTAACAGAAAATGTGAGGAGAATCAGTGTAGATTCGTATCTTTACCTCTTGAATCCGTAAGCTGGTGGATTTACAATGCGACTAAAATATCAAATTAAAGACGACCTTATTTGTAGGTAAGACAATTAAGGTTAAAAATATTTACTAAAACAACAGAAAAAAATAACTTTTCCTTTATGTGAAGCTGGCTTCCATAAAAAAAAATTAAAGTTGCTCCAAATTTGACAGCTACGTCCATGAAGCCAGACTCTACTTCATCGCTAAATGTGTAATGTATGGATAAAGAGAGATTAAGTAGAACTAAATTTCAGTATGAGAAGAAGGCTTTTTTAGCTGATCCATATCTCACATCAACATGTGTATTTCATCACCTTATTTTCATTTCAGTGTAGGAAATTGTCGAAGAATAAAGCCACCCATCCCATTGAGGAATGTAAGCTTGATTCAGATTTGCGCGACCACAGTTGTTGAACCACCAGCCTGATGCTCCGTTCACAACAGCACAGCTTCCGAGGCCATTTTTATCATTGTCTCGGTCAGAAGTTGTGAACTGCATGCCGTCCTGCTCAAACCCTTTGACGCTGTCATGGAACGCATCAACGATGGTTCCCTTGGAGTACACCCCGACGCTGAGACGGTAATTGTCCTCAGGACTGGATATGGAAAAGTTTTCATAAACGGCATAACCCTGATGGTTGGTACTATCTCTGAGCTCTACTCGCAGCTGTACCGGAGTTTTTGTTAAACGTGACAGATGCTTATTTCCAAGCCAGATTGAGTTAACCGAATGACTGAAGCCTGCCTCATATTCCGCCCAAGTTTTTGAGAAAAGAGTCGTGAATGGACTTGAACGTCTTTGGAAAACAGTCCAGCCTCCACCATCAGTAGTCTGATCACACCACACTACAATTCCATTATCCTCATCATCCGGGGCCACTTGATTACTTCCGTCTTTTGTTACCCCGAGCTCAAGTAATTCCTTGCAGCTGCGAGCTGTGAAGTACAAAAACATTAAAATACAAAGTAAGAAATGGATGAAATGAAAAACAAAATGTTTGTATAGCGCGCGGTCAAAACAAGGTTATGAACGGACATCACGTTCCATTTCTATATGTATTAAAACCTGTATTCTTAAATAAAAAGAAGCACATGACGCTTTTACTGATGTAAACTATTGTAAATAATAAAACTTTGAGGGTTATTGATATTTATTTTAAGCAGCTTGTTAATAATACTTTACTATGAGAGAGCATTGTATGTAAAATTGACTTCATTCCATTAATTATTTTAATAATGAGTGTTTCATTTAACAAATTTGAAACACTAATTATCTTAAGGTTTATTGCTGCCGATACTTTGCTTATGTTTACTGAGGTACATGTTCGACTTGACAGTTTCTGTGTATCTATTTTTTATATGGGGAAAGCTGGACTGGCCGGATTCTTTCGAAAAGCTGAGATCCCCATTTAACCGGGCGGAGTGACTCATCTTACAACTGAAGACCCTCAGAGAATCTCTGTCAGTTTCATTGGAACTTCCAATAAGATATTTATAGAACCAACATTTTTTTAAACTTTCTGAACACAATGTGCAATGTTCATGCAAGGCAAGGAACGTTCTACCGTGGACTAAACTGAACCAACAAATTCCTCCAAACCTATGCACCGAAAAATATCTCCCCGGAATTTTAACAGAACGATAACAGAAGCTAATGGTACGTGTTCGAGTCAAAGGTTAACATGTTCATCACATCACACATTCGACATTCATGTGGAGTGAGTGTACCACATGCCTTTGGGTCTTTCACATTGCTTGCCGCGGTACATCTCAGTACACTGACAGTAAAACATGTCTCCGTAACACGTGTCCACGCATGTCCCGCCATTATAGCATGTGTACTTTTCACATCCAACACCCTTCTGTAGATACAGAAATAAAAACAAGTATCAGAAATCGTATAACAATTTAGAATTGACTGTTTACCCGACATAACCATTTGGGTGGCCTTCTGGATTCATATGTAAACAAATCAATACATAAGAACAGTTCGC
Source organism: Oculina patagonica (assembly GCF_052425735.1). Taxonomy (NCBI): domain Eukaryota; kingdom Metazoa; phylum Cnidaria; class Anthozoa; order Scleractinia; family Oculinidae; genus Oculina; species Oculina patagonica. The sequence goes on along the minus strand of NC_135769.1, from coordinate 15,089,995 downwards.
TGCCAGGATAAATGAACAATAAACTGGTTGTTAAGGACATAAGGATGTTTAGCCAATGGCCATGTATTTCTTATATAAAGGAAAATGAACGTCTTCTTGTTAACAATGACGAGAAGCTCAAAAACAGTTGAGAGTAATGTTATATAATGATATATTCATGCAGCATGGGTTTGAATTCATAAAACATGGAGTACTTGGCGACGGAACCCATGGAGAGGGAGAAAATGACAAGGACGAAAACGAAGTACAATAACTCCTGGGGAAAACTCTTTCCCGGGCGTACTCATTCTTATTTTTTCCTATTTACTCTTAGTTCTTTTGTGTTTCTATAAATTAGAAAACTATTATTACGAGCTTGTCCTCAATTCGAAAATAATTTTGAACACAGTTGAAAAAGACTTAAAATTTAGTAACATAGCTCCTAAAGACACCTTTTAATATTATTTGAGAACAGTTCTCACGTGTAAAAATAAACACAACGCTCCTGTGATGTTAAAAAGTAGATACATACCTGTCGTTTGTTTAAAGATCCAAAATACTGGAAACCATCTTTCTCCTTGAAAGCTGCTGGCCTGCTCTCCTTGGTTTGTGAATTGAGTTCACAAGTTTGTCTTTTAGTATAGTTAGCTTTATACTCGTAGTTGTATGATATGCAACCCTCATAACTCAAGCATACTCTCCCGCAGTCAATTTCATCTTGCACTTGGTGTCTAAAAAGGAAAATGTCTGTTTAGAGTGTTATTTGGCCACTTCACATAATATAAAACTCTATTCTACAGTAACGAAGATCTTGATACATACTCTCACTTATGTTTAACATTATTCCATGAGCGGACGTTGATATGTTTTCCATTATTCCATGAGCGGACGTTGGATATGAATTGATCCTGAGTTGGCTATAACTATATATCTCATATCAAACAACGCGAGTGGAATAATTGTTTTATTGAAAACACCCAAAGAATTGCAATATTTGAGCTCCCCGGCTGTTCTCGTTAAAATGAGGTCACGTACCATTGCCTGCTAACCAATCAAAACTCAGGAATTGCAATACACTATTGCTAGTTGTCAACGATATAAGATGTATACAGCTAATTCGAGAAAAGTTGTCGGAAAAAAGCACAAAGCACAAAAGTGCACGCGACAAGACCGAAAGGTAGTATGGGTAGAAGTAGAGAGCTACTGCACGTGCTGAATACTAATAAGATGGCGACATGACAAACGCGAATTTGCATGTTTTCTTTCTCTTCAGACGTTTGGAAACAAGGTACTTTTAGCCACGCTGAATTTTAGAAGAATTTTCAAAACTCAAAGACATGCAACAGTTAAAGTTAAGCAACAGACAAAGGCCTCCTGAGAGGAAAAACAAAATCTTCACGTGCAAAAATACAGAATTGTACATTTCCTAGAAGACAAAATGCAAAATTCCAGTGAATACCCAGACCATCTTTCGGTCTTGTCGCATGCACTTTTGTGCTTTTTTCCGACAACCTTTCTCGAATTAGCTGTATAGCGACATCTGATTTAGGAAATCATAAGATGTAAACTTACTTAATACGTGGAACGGAAGACAGGTTCGGTAAATAAAATCAAATAGAAGACTTTATATCAAATGAAGCTACATTGCATCATGAGCACACCAAGTATATGTTTGTTATCAGAGTTTACGTATGCAACATTCTGTGTTGCTTTGCTGGCCATAACATTAGCGGTGTTAACGCTAAATGTGGAGGGCCTCTGAACTCTTCCTTAACCTGCGATCACCCACTCCCTCCACTACGATCTCAGAATGATGTGGACGTGTGATAACTAATCGTTCAACTGAGAAATAGTAGCAGTCCCTTTTGATCTATATACATACGTATCTAGTTTGAATCCCACCAAAGCTTTATCTGTGAATTTAACAATGAAAAGAAAAAAACAAATTAAACATGACACACGCTGTCTCGCGAGACAGACCTATGCAGAAAGAACACTTTTAACACAGGCATGACCTTTGGATTTCCTTTTTACAATGGTCTATCTGTAATACGTTTTTATTTTGTTTTAATTTGTCGTAAATAAATTGGTATTGTATAGTATAATAGTATTGTATTGTTTAGCCTTGATGTTCGCTAATAATCCAGGGAATTTATTCAAGGTTTTAATTTCTTTATTTGTGTAATTTAAAAGTGCTTTTTCACTGCTAATGCATATTGTCTGGAGTTCAACTTTACTCAAAGTCACAATTAAAGGACAAAAAACAGAAAAAGAAAACCTTATTGCAAGACTTCTAAAGGAGAAATCCTAATTAACGCTAGATAAGTTTAATCGTGCTCGGTCTATATCTCTACTGTAAGAGTTGATGAGAAAGGGAATACAATCAAATGGCGTATCTTTTCGTGACTTATTATACCTTCTCCTGATGCTTGAAACAGTCCTGTTCTTAGGCACTGACCCCGGAACACTTCTAGTTCAGAGAGAGTGAACTGCACTGTGAACACTAACGCAATCGTGTAGACTGCTACAGGCATGACTCCAACTAAACAGCCCTGAGAAAGGACGCAAAAACAGCTTGGAATCAGTGCCGACACACTATAACTCGCTAGCTTAAATAAAATCTGTTAAATCTTGCCTGGTACTCAGTGATTAGTTCGAGTTTAGTAACAGTAATAAATGCCAGGCGCCTTTATTTCTGAACGCGATTATAAAAGCCGAAAAAAGAGCACCTACGATTGCAACCGTGAAACTATTTTAACCATCTATGTAAATTCTAAATCGAAAAGGGATTTAAAGTTGTTGAAAACAGGCAAGGAAAACACTGTTATTTTACATATTTAATAATTAATAACAAAAGGTGAATTCCAAATGAGCAAAGTTAAGATTAATTGCAGGAGGAAGCGGCTTCTACCTTTTGATTAACATAGAAGTAAGATAATAAATGAGCAAACAAAGGCGACATCACTTTAATCTACAAATAAGTGTCAAAAAAGTTCAATAAATGAAAAATAATATCGCTACAGTTTTAAGGTTTATTGCCAAAAAGTATTTACCGACTATGAAAACATTTTCGGAACCTTTTGTTCACAGTTGATAGTTTTGGTTGATGCAGTATTAAATTTGGACAGATGTGACCTCGCTCGAGTTCCCATGACATTTCTTTTATTTTTATCAGTAAAAGTTTTGCTTTATAGATATAAAAGGAGAATAATTCATATAAATATTTTTCCAGTTACAAGTTACAAGAAAGACAAGAAAGTGCTATATATATTTTTACAGCAAACGTGAATTAACAGAGGGGATAGCAATAATAATAACACAAGGAGGAAAAATAGAGCGCGCGTCTTTATTTGAACTAAACTTAAACCTTTTATTTCGCAGCACCCCCCCCCCCCCCCCCACCCGGAAAAACAGCGCCGTTGCTATAAAAATGTCCCTTCTTGTCTTCTCTTGTCTTGTCTTGTCTTGTCTCGAAGAATTTATATAGAGCAATCTTGGATCGATGTTAACTAAAAGTTTAAACATCTCATGAGCGCGTTCAGGTCGCCTCTCGACTTCTGAGGTATCTTGCGTAAAGGCAAGGTTTTAGGGCCCAAGTAAAACCTATAGTCTAGTCATTTTACGCTGTCTTTACGTATTACACATCTACAGCCATCGCACTGTGCATTCTGCGGCGCGGCTGTCGTTGCATTCGCTGTTGTGGTTTGTTTCCACTCCCTATCAACTTAGCTAAAGTCTCCTACACAAGATCAATACAGAACATTATATCATAAAATGATGTCGGCAAAATACTTGTGTGCTATCCATTGTCGACTGGAAATCCCGGGGGGTCTCCGGGTCAGTGACGGGGATGTCGTGGGGCACTCGGACCCATCCCTGTCTCCCGACTTACCCAATCCCTGGACCACGCCCTCCTGTCATCCCCTATCCGCCCGCCCACTGTGCCCTCCCCTTTCTCCCCACCCTCCTCCCTCCCGATCCCCATCCCCTCCCTCCTCGGTCCCCCTGGGCTGGAAATAAAATCCTTTAGCGATTAAAAATTTTTATTGAAACTTACCGTCGTGATAGCTGCCTTCCTTCGCCTCCTTTCAATTTACAAAATGATTGTTTTTCTATACTTAACTTGTATTTTTCTTTGAAAAATTAGCTTACTGTTAACCGATATACAGATTTAAGGCTCCGGATTTTCATTGTTCAATAGACAGAAAGTCAAACGGAACCTAAATGGCTTCTTAGTTATTTTTCTCGCGAAAGCTTTGGCGGCAGCGGACGTACGTGTGACAAGGTGTCAATGTTGCAAAATTATGATGAGTACTGGACGCAGGTGTATTTGATTAGATTTCTATTTCAGAAAGGCGGGAATCATTCTACTGCCATCCTTAACCAGCATTTAATATTTTGAAATAATTTTAAAGCCGTTTAATTTGCGGATATTTTGCTGTTCTTAATATTAAAGCTAGTTTCAAAAAAGAGAACAGTTGGTAAAAGTACAGAAACCTTTTTAAAACTAACTGAACGTCATGTTGAACAAACCAAAAGGCGTCGAGAAATTTTACATGTAATTACGGAACTGTGACGAAAATTCTGAGTTTTAGTGTGATACTGTTCTACAAGTTGATTTAAACATTGATCGTTCTCAATTCTTTTTAACTTTATATATAACTTAATGTGAGGAATACTTTTTTATCTTTAAAATTTAAACTGTATCTAATAGATGAAATCGAGAACGTAAATAAATTGACTTAATGTTATTATAGAGTGAAATGGAGACTTGGATGAAACGAAGAAATGAAAACACGTTCTCAAGTTGTGTTTTTTGTCAGTTGTTAGAGTTTCCAACCGGTGTGGAGGGTCATGGATACGTTGGGGAATCTGAAATTTATTTTCTGATTTAAAAGAACTAAAGAACGCTTTTTCATTTATTGACTTAATGTTGTCCACTTATTTAGTGACTTGAATAAATTAAAACTTAAAATTTTGATATTTTAAGGTAGGTCGATATCACGTGACCTGTTTCAAGACTGGGTGCAAAGTGGCAGAAAGGTTTAGCAACGGAAATGTATTCACAAGAAAATGTGAAAAGCCAAAGGAAGAACAATTTGTTATCAAATAACAATATTAACCGGCTGACAAATCAAATTCAGGTATCAGGCGCCCATCCTCAAAATACGTTCAGTTCTTACCTAAAAAATGCAAATTTGTGCACAGGGACCCACACAAATGATATGGAGCGACTGTTGATCTTCAAAATTACGAAGGAATGTCTGGGAAACGTTCGAACGTTCCTATTAGCATGAACTATAGCCAGTAATATTCACATTTATGTTCAAAATATACGTTAACCTCCGTTAAGTTACCTCAACCGTTGTCCCTTGTCGTCCTTTTAGCTCAAAACGGCATACCGTAAAATTCCGGTTAAGCCCTGGGCTTATACAACTTCGTAAGGGGTTTTTGGTGGGCTTATAAGCGGAGGGGCTTATATCCGGGAGGGCTTATAAGCGGAATAAAAAAAACGTTTCGAAACGAGCCACGGGAGTGTTGATCGAATTACGTCTTTAAGTTAAAAACGCATAATAAAGCAACATTTATCCATGTTCAGTACTGCCATCCGGCAGAGGAGGGGCTTATATCCGAGGGGGGGGGGGGGGCTTATAATCGGATGTATTTTTTTGTTTCCAAGTAGATGGGCCTATAGCCGGGAGGGCTTATAAGCGGGGAGGCTTATAACCGGAATTCTACGGTATCTTAGCGATCTAGTAGGTTTTTGCGATGCTGTCTACTGTAGTATGTACAGTAGACAGCATCGCAAAAACCCACTAAATTAAGATATTTAAGTTGCCTTCTTGTAAATTATCATTACATGACGTCCTGTAATAGAGCCGAAATATTGTATTTATATCCGTCTTCTTGTAATAAACCAAAACTTAATTTTTGCACTGATATCATCTTCATTTTGTATTCGAAATTTAGATGGATCTGCATTACGGTACAATAAATGATATTTATAGCGAAATGATTTAAACACATGTATTTAAAAAATAATACACAAATCTGCCTTGTTTTAACAAAAGGTGCCCGGCCGGCTGACAGAAAGGCTTGAAATTCACCAGCAGCCATCCTCCCTCCCCCTGAGGTCCCCTGGCTAGACCAGGGGGCTAGGTGGAGTGCCTAGTCAAGCCCGGTGACAGTCAAGCTGCTACAGGGCTGCAGCGCGGTTCGCGATCCACCTTTTGTCAAATCAGTGTAGAAATATAGGAAAAAGAAAGAAAACAATTAACAACGGACGGGGTAGGGTACTCGAACTCATGGTCTTTCGGCCTGCTCTCGATAAGCAGACATGATGCTGACGCACTGAGCTATCAATGAGTACAATAAAGCGGCAAACTCTTAAAGCGATTCTTTCTCTTTTTCCTTTTTTGGATGTATTAAACCGAGTGAAGTAAACTGAAGTTTGGAAAGTTTGAAATGATTTTTTTGGCAAATCTTTAATTGTCAGTTTGCGTTTTCGATTCTTGTTTCATAATTAATTTTTCCAGTTAAGTGGCAAATGGCCACTTTAATTAGTAAAGGACATGATCCTATAGTAGCCCAAGATTGTTAAATTAGAATTGAGCCAAGTTGAAGGTGAGTCTAATGTTGGTTCTCCCATTGTTTTCTATTCGCTGACAGAGCATGATCAAGCGCGCGTAGCTCTCTAAAGGGAAGATTTTTCTTGATTTTTGGCTTAAATAACATAAAATTGAAGGCTTTGTAGAGTTTCTACTAAAACAATTAGACAATTCGCCCGTGTTTTCTATGAGCGATAGTCAACGAGGAGCACTATTCACTCATAGAAAACTCGGGCACTTAGTCTAATTGTTTAATAGAACTCGATCGGGCGCGCGTTGCCCTTTAAAGGGACTTTTTTCTTGATTTAATTCGTAAAAGTACATTTTTTGGACTGCAGTTCTTTAGAGTTTCCGCTAAAACAATTAGACTATTCGCCCTCGTTTTCTTTGAGCGATAATCCGGCTCGTGGTCTTATTGTTAAATTTAAATGAAGACAATGACAAATGCCATTATAAAATAAACTTACTCATTTTATTATTTCCAACGTATATCAGTAATAAATCTCTTTTTCTTTCTTTTCTGTTAACAAAGTTTCTCTTTAGAAAATATACAATTATTTCACAGCACAGTGTAATGATATGTACCTGGCTGGTGTAACATACCCACGCTTGAACGCGTGTAAAACAATCAATTTTGTGTGATATTCAAGCAAAGCTCTCATCGCACTTTTCAAAATGTGCAAACTGAGGCGATAAAGGTCTAGCAGCAACAGTTTGTTTATCAATCATAATCAGACTGCGACTGCAATCATAACTCAATACTGAATGCAGACAAAATTTTGTTGAGTATAATTGCTCTGTTACTATTAGACTTTCTAAAAGAAGTTTGCTTCTCGTTTCCGGTTTGGTGGTTTGTAGGCAAGTCTGTGTTACTATAACAAACCTTGTTTAGATGCCAGTCAAAGAATGATCGGTTAGAAAACGGCATTTTCAATCTATTTTATAAGATTAGGATTTCCTCCCGCCGCACAGTACTGATTTGATAAGAGTTACAGGAATCGTACTGTGAAGATTTCACCAACTAACATGTTACCTCTTATTATAACATAAGCAAGCGTCAGAATTCCAGCAACGACGAGTCCTCTAAAATCTTTTTAACGGTGGTTGTGTTATTCTGTAAACAATCAAAAGTAGGATTGCTGGAACAAAACTGGCACCCACGTCATGCAATGATTCAGAAAGCACTACTGACATTACGGAAGTTGTAATGTAGACCTGACGTGTATTAGGATAGACCGTAAGGATGTTCCTACTCATAATATGGAAGTTATGATAAGACCGACAAATTTCGACCATTTGGTCCTTATAAAGGCTTGTCTCACTGCCCGCTACACACTTTAGAAGTTAAGCAGGTTTTTCCGTGTTAGAATCGATTGCAGCAACCCACTCTTGTCCGCACTCTTCCAGTTTCTTTCGGCGAGCGGCCTTTCTTATCTTCCTTTCAATTGGCGATGATGGCGGCTCGTTAGCCAAATCTGTCCCATTTTCTTCAGCTGAGTTTAAATCAAGCTTTTCAAAGTCTTTCTCAACAGGAAATTTACACATGTATTCCTCTGACTCGTCACTGGCGATAGGATAATCACGTGGTCCATCTTCCTCCTCCTTGCCTGAGTCGTTTCCTTCTTCAAAGGATTCCATCCTTTCATACTTGTGAACAGTTCGTAAAGCCAGAATGTTGACTGGAAAATGAACCACTTTAGTCGGCTTGGACTAAAAAGGAAGAAACAACAGTAGTGTTTTTCTTGGATGCAAAAGACCACAAAAAGGAGGCATAGTGATTCTTGCAATGCCATCATTGCGCAAACAAAAGATATCATTTCAATTTGTTGACATGACGACTGGACACTTACCCTTCCTTGCTGAAAAGCGCTGGTTCACTACTATTGGGATATGGGATTTTGATTGAATAAAGATAATCGACGGAACCACACATACAAAATCAAAAGCATCCTACAATTAACCGACGCTGTCAAAAGTTGTTAAAATTCCTTAAACCCTTACACTCTAAAGAATGTCCAGGTTCAAATTCAAGAAAGATTTGGCCAAGTTCCACTGACCAGTAGCTTCATTAAATAGTTACACCTAAGTAAGGACCATCTTGTACAGCATAATAAATAATACTACATGAAAGTACTGCATTACAGCTTTCAGCTGAATAGCCACACAGTGAGGTTTCACCCATAGAGTTAAGAGTAATTCGCGAAGAATGAGAAGAACACTACAATCACTCACCGGAGCGTTTGGATTTTTTAAAATGGACCCTCTTCTACGAATAACTTCACCAGGAACCATCACCAACTCGTGATCAGATTCGACGACAACAGATGGCTGTGAATCCATGGACGCTACCTCAGTCGATGTATCTTCGGAGACTTCCGAGGTTTCCTCGAGTTCTTCCGATGGATTTCCGATGTATGTAACTGGTGGCGGTGATTCGGCAGAGATAACAGTGACCTCTATGTCCGATGAGTTCTGTTCCTGGTCGTGAGCATCGTTGGGATGAGCCGTACTAACATAAGAACTTTGTTCGTTGTGGTCTGAGCGAAGTGGATGGACTACGGCGATTGGTTGTGTTGCATTTCTTGTGTCGGGCGTGGCTAAGCAAGCGAAAACAAAAATTAATAATCTTTTATGTGTTTTATATTACATCAAAGCCAAACGGGTTTAGGGACCTGGTAAACAGGTAGAGGGTGAAACAAACCTTGAGATTCATGAAGTTCCGTTCCTTGTTTCATGTTTCCGCCGGTCGTAAGACAGGGCACAGAGCGTCCTGACATAAGAGACATAAGCGTGGACTCAAGCTTTTGAACTGAAGGTCTTCTCTCAGGTTCTACCCAGCACTGGAGCATCAATTCGTATCTGAAATATAACTTGCAATGCTTACACTTCTGAATACAGCTGATACCAGGGTAAAGCATCTGAACCCCTGAGTCGCTCCTCCTTGCGAACTGAAGATTTGTAACAGTAGCACAGAGAATGAGGTAAAGGCTGTAAAAAACAGGAGACTTTACGACAGCTCTATGTCACCGTCACAGTGCTTTCCACATACTATGACGGCAAGGAAACAGCACGGTGAGACAGACAGACACACAGACAGACAGACAGACAGACAGACACACAGACACACAACAGACCACCCTGCGCCGTATGCCCGAAACGTTTATTCATTTTAGTTTTTTGACACTTAAATAGTTTTTTCAAATTCCTTGACTAAGACCACCCGTGATCTTACACATTACGATACAGGTGCAGTGCCGTTGTAGTATACTACTTAATAAACTCAAGAGAACATAGCATCAACTAACGTATGCTGTCTGCACAACTTGTTTACACGTAACAAAACTTCACGGGATTCACATTGATTTGAGGTGTAGATTCTTACTTACAGTAAGTCCAGAACATTTCCTTTGTTGTGTGGTTCTGGCAGCTGATAGAGCCGATCTTGTATCACACTCTGTAATACTTCTTCATCTGATAGATGTTCATATGGCTGTTTGCCACCTTCCACAATTTCCCAGAGTGTAACTCCAAATGACCTGCACCAATACATCAACAAGTTAACAAATGCTTGGAAGCGTGTACAAAGGTAAATAACGAAGCAACACATTGTTCCTTAACGTGCCAACTATCAACTTGATAAAACAACTTACGATTGTTGCGTTTTACGCCGCCGTCAATTATCTTGGGATATGTCTCAAGAAACAAAATAGTTTGTTCCAACGGGTTCAAAAGGTCACGTCCTTTGGTAATGATTGGAGGATTTTGATTCATTTGGTTTGTGTCTCTTTCTTCCAGGCTACTTTTGTTGTAGTGATATTTATGATTCACGGCAGCGTAAAACACAATCATTAGTTAGGTTTAAAACTTCAGACTTCGCGTGTTTTTGAAAGGCGCAGTAAAGGAGCTGAGAAAACTATTCTACCATAGCCACTTACCACACATTTCCATGGCTTGACGGGGGTTTAGTCACCAGGCTTCCATCTTGCTGAATAACCACACCCTCTGGTGGTAACCACCTGACAGGGATGGTGTTAGGCGCATTTGGTCGGTTATAGTAGTCATTCTGAAATAATACACACAACGGTGTCAAAACCCAGTCGCTACTGCCGTTACCGAGACGGCGATACTGTGCATAATTAAATTTCTCATTGTATTCGACAGCGTGCTCTTGACAAGTTGAGGAGGCTCCTGGGACAGCATTTGCACGACAGTAAAGGGCCAAAAGTACGACAGAAGGGTGAACTTCACTGGGAAAAAGGATGACTACGAAAGCATTGACATACAGTCGAATCCCGATAACTCGAACCTTCAAGGGAAATCGAAAAGGTTCGAGATATCGGGAGTTCAAGTTATCGAGAGTAAATTAGTAAGAAAATGACCTAAAGGGGAATCGGAAAAGGTTCGAGTTAGCGGGAGTTCGAGTTACTGAGGGTTCGAGTTATCGGGATTCAACTGTATACAAATAGACACAAACCTTGTATACGCATCTTGAAATTCCATAATCTCCAATTTTTACAGACAAATCAGGAAACACCAGGCAGTTTCGAGCAGCAAGGTCACTGAAAAAATGACAAATCCTTTCGTAAGAAAAATGCGGGATGACTTACGATATATCGTCATTTGGTCACTGTCAAAAAGGACGGAGAACAGCGAATAAAATCTGTAACACGTTTACTGTAAAAGCATTACAGCTCTCATTTTACAGCGTTCTCCTTCCTTTTGACAGTGACTGCAATGGTGCGCAAAAAGCATATCATAGTTTGCAGCATTACAGATATTGAGTGCAAGTGCACTTCTCAAACAAAGCAACTATCAACGTGATAAATGATCATCGCAGTGAATTTCCAATTTAAGCAATTGGAATAAAGAAGCCTGAAAAAAAAAAAAATTCAGGGCTTCAACGGGATTCGAACCTGTGACCTCCGCGATACCGGTGCGATGCTCTACCAACTGAGCTATTGAAGCCACACATTTTTATTTTATTTATTTATTTTATTTTTATTTTTTTTTTCAGGCTTCTTTATTCCAATAGCTTAAATTGGAAATTCACTGCGATGATCATTTATCACTTTCATATCCATCCGCAGTTCATATGTGAATTATTTCATATACATTACATCTTATCAACAACATATTTTACATCGTGTAATGTTCCCTTTGAACACAACCTTGGCAAGTACTGACGTGAACAATTAGTTTAACCCTATCCAGACCGGGGGGGGGGGGGGGGGCGGAAAGTGCCCGCGCTGACTTTGAATGCTTATAACTTTTTCAATATTCAACCAAACGCTACCAAACTTTGCGACTTTATCTAAAATCTATCTGGGAATAATTTGATAGGGTAGGTTGTTGTGTCAGGAACTTGACGTCACCATGGCAACGGCATTTTTACAGGCATGTTTTCCCAAATTTGTAATTTTCGTGTTTTATTAATGAAAAATAACCTTTAAAGCAATTATTTTCACCTTTTAACGGGTTTTAAGCACATTTTTATTGGTTTAAGTATTTTCCAGTAATTTTGGGCGGTTTTCTGACGTTTTGGAAAAATTTCCAAATCCAAGATGGCGGATCCAAGATGGCGGCTGTTTTGACATGATGACGTAATTGTCACGTGATGTGACGTCATCATCCCACGTGACATATACGAAAAGATAGATTTTGGAACATACTATATATCCTGTAAGTTTCATTCTGATTGCTTATATATTCTGGAAGTTACGGAGGGGGGGGGGGGGGCGGAAAGAAAAAAAAAAAAGCCCGGTCTGAATAGGGTTAAAGTTAGACATGGCTGCAGATTACGGTAACTTGTAGGCAGACTCTGTAATCACTTCAATCTGGGGCAATTATCTACTTTATTTCATCTTGACTATCCACGTCACAGCAATAAAACACACCTGTGGTAATAGTAATTGGCATGTAAGCAGTGAAGACCAGACGCGATATCAATAGACATGCGCAAAGGCAAAGGAACACCTTCCCGCTTCTTGTCACAGCGCTGCTCCAATAAGAATTTTTTCAAGTCTCCCTGTCAACATAAATAAACAAATTAATACAATAATCACATGGATAGTTTGAAACAAATAATATACTACTTACCACAGGTGTATGTTCTAAGATGACAAGGAAAGGCTCCTGTTCTGTGGCTTGTCCTAACACACTCAACACGTTCTTGTGTTCAACGCGCCTAGTAATCAGAAAAAAGATTAAACATCAGAGAATGAAACACAGCTAATGACCAGGCGCGAGACCTGTATGAATAGTTTGCTCATCCACAATCTAGCGAGCCAATTTAAACCTAGCACGTTCGAACAACGGAAGCGGTCGGTGGGAAAATCTTAATAAGGAGACTTGGCGTTGCTTTACACCTTCGCTTGCAAAAACCGTGGGCTTAGTCGATTGCATTGCCTTACTAAGGCAATCGGCTTAGCCGATTGCATTGCCTTACTAAGCTTAGTTTTCCTAAAGACAGTACAATGAGGAATGAAGGAAGACGCTGCAGAAACACCGCGCGTCAAGAAAGTACTAAAATACATCGCGTCCTTACAAACCTTAAAACATCTGTTTCCCTTAGGAAAACGTCTTTCATCTGTGAATTAGAGCTTTTTCGTAGCTCCTATCAGGAAAAAGATGGAAGCGAATTAATTGCAGGGCAAATGTAAATGAAACTTTTACCGAGTAGAGTTCTCTACACAACTTGATAACGAGCCCTCTGCAGCTAACCGTCATATGGGACATTAAAAACAAAGCGACTTCAACCAGTCATTCATACTTGACTTTCCTTTGTTTTAAATGTTCCAGAGCGTAGCTTGCTCTCCAGCATGGCGGATTTTGTACCATGTGACCGTTACAATATCGACTTACAATATCGACTAGTGATGTACGATCAAACACTCACAACTTATGACGGTCATTAAGGAGAATTCATATTTGGACCTAACTTACTTTAACAACCACTTTTGTTCTTCTCCATCCTGGTTTTATTCGATACGCGTCTGCTTCGTAAACCTTAAGAAAAATCAATAGCTTGTTTTACAACGGCCAACAGAACAAGTTCTTTACAAGATAACTGTATATCAAGCTCAGTGCATTGAGCGATTTGTTCAGCCGGCTTTCCAGCTCCCACTGTTCCGTTCAGTCGAGCGAATTTAGTGATCGCTTACTAAACACAATATCGTAGAAATGATCCCACATAAAAAACAATAACAAATAATAAGGTATTAGAAATACCTTAAAGAGGTTGACATTTATGGCTTTATAATACCTAATGGTAATTCAATGAAATAACAAAAAGAGGCAAAAGCTGATTTAAGAAATGAGTTTCTTACTTATCATGTAAAAATGTATTCTTGAGGAAACGATACTGTAACAGTGTGACAAGTCAGTTAGGAACAACTGTAAGCCGATCTTCTAATAAGAGAGCTATCCATTGGAGGTACAACGATTCGCTGGTTATCTTTTATTGTAAATTATTGTACTCTAAATGACAAACCTTTCCAAACCATCCTGTCCCGAGATCGGTCCCGAAAACCAAGCGATCCCGCGGAAACATATGTTTATAAAGCAGACTGTAATCTGAAAATAAATTTGACGAATCATTTAATAAGATTTTTTTTCTTCCAGTTATCGTGTCGCACATTCGTTCATTGATGACGGTAGAATGACGCACGCTACCACTGCGCGCGCTTGTACGCTGCGTGCAGACGTCGTCTATTTCCTCTCAGGGTCGGAAAAACATCCTTGCCGAAGTTGTTCAAATGTTTGCCATTTATCCAGGATTCGGAAATTGATATGGTTTAGAATTGGAATTCGTTTGAAAGGGGGGTGTAGACTACGCTACTCACTGGATAGTGACTTATCCGGTAGAAAGCACTATCAATCCTTGGAACAACCGGAACGAGGGGATAGAATGATGACGTAACCACCAGATAACTGATTCTTTTTTCATTATAAGCCTTACGATGAATGTTTGCCTTAAATCTCCTCAAGGTCGCTTGTACTGCTAATCGCAATTCAAAATCAAATTGGTAACCTGGCGTACAACTTAATAGACACACTCAACCTTTTCCTCTCCCCCACTCAAACCTAAACACAACACGCCCATGTAAACACCAACGGCAATTTCAAAGCAGTTTTAAAATGTCAAAACCACTGCGAAATCTCCACGCAAGCTCGTAAACAGCATAAGGAATTTGCGGTTGCCTTAAAAACGCTGCAGTAAATATTGACTTGCAAAAAGTCCCATATTTGTAAATCAAGAGTTATTTCCTTAACCTATCTCGTGTGAAACTCAAGTTAAGCAATGTGAAACTGATCCAGCTTACCTCCATCTTTTTTGCCATCCTCTCGGAGAGGTCTGTAACCCAGCACTGTGACTCGACCATCAGCCTTGTCACTTGAAGAACTCTCTGTTATTGGGTTACTGAAGCCCATTATAAAGTCATCTTGAGTTCCCTGGTCATCATTTCTCATAGTGCGGTAACGACCGCGAATTAGGGCAAGCTGAGAAAAAAAAAAAGTTAATTCACTGTAAATTTATGTTCACTTTCCGAAATACTATGCATGGCTTCCTTCCAGATAAGTTCAAAAACAAACGCTTATTTATTTATTTATTTATTTATTTAACTTGATGTGATGGGTAAAGAAAGAAAAAGAAAGGAACAAATGTTCCTAAACACATGCCAACGTACCATAACACATAACAATTCTCTGTCCCTCCCTACAAGAAAAAAATTTCCGTCTAGTTGTCGAAATACAATAGAATTGTGCTAAGTTGTTTTATTCATGTTATAAAAACTTCTTCGCAATGACAATTTTTTGGCTTAAGCTTACATTGCACGACGCTGCGATGACGTAACGGATAATATTTATCGAAACTTAAATTTGAGTTTGAATTATGGAAATCTATCGAGTGGTACAATAACATGTTATTCTTTCCTAATGACACAAAGATCCCGAGGTACAATTTCAATTTTTTAAAGTAAAAACTCTTTCAATCAGTTACAGCTCTTTAATTATTGATTTTAAAAAAATATTTATCTTTCACGGCTGTTGTGAACATGCAAAGTCAAGGGAATTGACGATGAAACTGCGTCGAGTTAGCGAATCACTTCTGCTCTGCCATCTTCAAATATCATTCAGCAAATCAATTTAAATTTTTAAAGATGAGTCATGAAGTGTAATACACCGTATTTCGGTTGAAAACAATAACTATTCCGATGTTGTAGCCTCTTCGTTCGGAATGCTTTCTATTTAAACTGCAGAAATCTAAATAACCGAAAGCACAAAATTCATAAAGATGGAGAAAACAGCGAGTCTTTCAAATGAAGGGTAAAGATGGAGCACCAACAATTTCAAAATGCCAATTCAAACATACCGGACACATGACTTGATCGACCGTCCGTACGCAGTTTCCTTTGTTATTCCAAAATTAGCGATGACGAACTCATCCTTAGCGACTTTTCCAGCAGTTTTGCTCTCACAAAAAATCCGCAAAAGACGCTCGAAATATCAAGAAGAGTCTCTTTGGTTCTTTCGGAAGATCATCTGTCTATAAGACGCACAGTGACATTGTTGTTACTTTTTGTGTTCAGTAAACTTCAGATCTTTTGACACACGAAACCCCAAGAGTTGTTCACAAAGAAACCACACAGAAGCACCTGTTTGCAGCTTGGTTTACGAAAAACACGACTATATCATACACGAAGCCAATAAAACCAAAATCAACGCGTACGGAAGGACTGCAGGGAAACTGAAGAACTAATTCAGTCCAAACAAAAGCTTCACACAAATGCAAATTGTTTTTCCAGAAGTTAAAAAGTGACCAGGTTTTGTTTGCTTGTTGATTAGCATTGTATTCATTGTTTGCATTCCAAGGTGTTACAATCGTATCCTATCAGGCCCGAGAAATCAAAGCAAAGCACTCATGATATAAAGAAACACATTTGAATTCACCGTGTCATTTGTGATTGTCGCGTTGCTCAAAAATTAATATTATGAATTTACTTTTCTTAAATAGTTTAAAGACAAAAAGGGAAAAAGGAAACATATTTATCCCACAAAGCCTTAGTAAACTTGCGTAAAAAATATATTCCAAACTGAAAAACAACTGAAGCAGAAACATAAATGTAGACATATCCATCATTAGTGTTTTTGCAGAACCTAAGAAAACGATTGCTAGAAACATTTGTCAACGAAAGTTTTCAAGGCCAAAGGGAAGATGGGGGGGGGGGGGAGGTGATGAAAGAAAGAGGAGGGAGAGGTAGTAGAGAAGGGAAGTTGGCAAGGAGAGGGAATGGGAAGGAGGCACATAAAAGTGAAAAAAAACTATCGTCAATTGGATGAAGTGTGTCAGGAACACAAGAAAAACCTTTCGGTAAGTGACATTTATATTAAAAAAAAAATCGAAAGAAGGAATCGAAAGAATTGCGCCAGTTATCACTCATTCCAAAATAACGCATTCGTCTTTTACGGTGCATGCAAAAATTTTGTGCATCTGACTGTCAGCTGGCTAGTCTAGAAGACTCCCGAGTTTGCACTTGCTAGATAAGTCTTAATCTCATCGCGAAAGGGTAGTTGCGAAAAATACAATGCTAAGGTACGTTACAAATTGCTTTCTATTTCATCTTGAAACCCTTCAGCCTGAATTGCTATCATACATTTAAAAAATAGGGCCCCAATGGGTCCATGTGTTTTGCTGCTAGAGCAAAGCCTTAGCAAACATGTTGATGAAAGACAAGTGAGTAGAAATTCAAATCCAACGTCTTTTATTATCTGTCACTTGTGTGCAGGTTAATAATTGCACTTTATTGTACTCACTTTGTGTTAATTCAATCCTGATAATTTTAATGATAATAATAATAATAATAATAATAACTTTATTAACGTGTCAAATCTGTAGTAGCTGAGGGGAAAAGTCCCCTCTACTAATTGTGGACACCTAACCTGACTAACTAAAAAACGTAATTAATATATATATATAATAGAAAATATTTATATACAAAAAAAAAAAAAAAAAAAAAAAACCTAAGTACAAATATATTAAAATTCTGTTTCTTTATCTATATTAAAATATAAAAATTAAAATTATGTTAAAAAGTAAAAATTATGTCATGGCTGGCAGTCATTCTTGACATAGTTTGCATCCCCGACAGTCACTGATATTAGCAGCCAGCGCAGTGAGGTCCCGACCACGTATACCGCATTTGAATTGTTTTAAAGATGGTAAATTTCTTAGTATAGGTGTGAGAGCATTCCAAAGTTTGGGCCCTAGGTATCGAAGAGAGTGTTTGCCAAATGTTACCGAAGAGAATCGGGGTTGAACAAATTCAAATTGAATTCAAATTGAAATCAAACACAGCAAACATAATTTAATTACCAGTGAGTTAACGAAATGTCTTTGAAATCATTGTCTCTTTGATAAAAAACAGAAAGACGGGGTTGAACGTAACGCAAAGTTCATTTTGAAAGCGAAAGTTTACAAATAATTATTATCATTCGTCAGTCATCCCTTCACGCATGAACACACGTCGAATTGCAGTGTCTTCACAACAAGATCGGAAGATCGATAAGGACCAATTTTTGAATAATCGAATTGATTCTTCGAAAGTTCGTTTTCTTAAAGTTTTAGAAATTTGTGAAGTTGGAGGATTCACTGAGGACTGCGTAGCCGTAGATGCAGTGGCTCGCTGGACATCAAATTCTATTTTTCACGCGGCGTTTAAGTAATCTTCACAAAATAAACATGTGGCGCCAGCGCGTCTGGCAGTCAAAAATTCATTTTTCAAAAAACTTTCCCTTTCCAGCTATTTTTAGCGGGGCTTATAGTACCTACCTGTCAGTGGTAGAAAAGCTGAAATTTAAGGATGAACTGTTTATTAAATGAATACCGTGTTTTTAATAACTAGTAAACAAACTGGTCGCACGCATTTAAACACGAACTGACGAATGTTGCATTTAATATTTCTTTGTTTTCGACGGTGTGAACCACTGAATAAGTTTCTTTCCCATTGTGATGTTACTAGTATTAATTCGTTTCTAGCTGTCTTTTATATAGCTCGAATACAGCTACAATTAGCGGTGCAGACCAGCATGATGTTACTATATTCCTTTCCAGCTGTCTTTGCGTGACAAGTTACACGTTCATACATTTTATTTTAAAATATGAAGTTCAGAGTTAATACAGTACTAGTACGCTGTAGACAGTGTAGACAAGGTGAGGGTAAGTTTATTTTCAAAGCGAAAGTTTACAAACTGTGCACTAACCGGTCCTTCGGAGAAAATATTTATGACCTTCGGCGAGGTTCCAAGTCTTCGCTCTTTTCGTAAATGATGGAAACTGAATAATTTTCTCATAAAACTGGAGTGGTCGCGCCACAGTTTGTTTTCTTTCCCAATGCGATATACTTTTAAATCGGTTTTCTGTTTTCCAACGTGTCGAACGTGGTTTGCGTTCGAATACTTTGGCCCGTAACTTCGAATGCGATCGGCGCTACGGTTCATTGGTTTCGATTTTGTTTGTTCATGGATTTGATTGACATCGGTAGTTCAGATTTCTCCTTTGTTACGGCACTTACACCTTACGGCACAAACTTCAGCTCTCAATGTGTTTTGCTTGCAGCCATTGCGGCTGCAGCAAAACACAAAAATACGAGTGGGTCGGAAAATTTGTAGGCCCGGGCCAATGGGCCTATGGGCTGGAGGGCTGGGTACGCCCCTGATACAGACCTTTGCACTGCTTCTTGTTGGCAAAGTATCTGGTTGTTCCTGTCTTGAAACAAAGTCAAACCTTTTTGAACTAAATAGCATAATAACCGAGACTGCTTGCCATCCTGCATGCAAATGAGACTGACGCTGTACATGTCTATAAACCTGCAACACCTGCAGGTAATAAATCTAAATACCTTGGATATCCAGACCGGTCCAGAGGTTCTTCTGTAATATCGATATATGAGCAAGGCAATAACCACCGCTAAAAACACAGCACCTAGCAGGATCATTGCCACCAGAGTAGCGGAATTTGGACTGTCGCCCATGCTGCTGTCCCCGCTAACTGCTGCTGATGATGGTGGTGTGACTGAAGTGGAACTGTTTGCAGTGCTTACCATTCTCTCACTCTAGTTGACAAGTATTAAAACAAAAAGACCAATTATTAACTACACTTACAGGCTCAAACAAACCCCGATTAAGTTTATTAATCACTTTAAATGAAGGTTACAAGTTAGTTTTACTAATTAGTTCTACTAATAGCGTGCGTGGCCGGCGTTCAAAGGGGAAGGAGAAGGGGAGTTCGAGCGCAAAGTGCGCACCTCGCGCTTCGCGCTCGAACTCCCCTTCCCCCTTTGGTTCCACAAATGAACTTC
Organism: Oculina patagonica; assembly: GCF_052425735.1. Taxonomy (NCBI): domain Eukaryota; kingdom Metazoa; phylum Cnidaria; class Anthozoa; order Scleractinia; family Oculinidae; genus Oculina; species Oculina patagonica. Next base: position 15,070,050 of record NC_135769.1, on the reverse strand, counting down.
TTGCCATGCGGTTCTCAAAGAAATTTGAATTTTTGTTTCGGGTGCTGCTCAGACTGAGGGGCCTGAACTGGATTTTGGCAAATTTTTCACTGGTTAAATGAGATATAGGTCACTGGGACTGGGAATCGCAAACAAAAAAAATGCAACTGGGAATAAAAATTGGAATAATTTGGCAAAACAATAGGCTGGGAAATGGGATTTATATTCCTTCCCCCTCCAGACTACTTGGAAGTATTCAGAAAATATACTGCAACTGAAAAAGTTGCTGACAACATTCAATCAGAATTGAACTTTTTTTATATTTCCCAAATTTTCTTTTTGCTAGCCTGTATCACATAAAGCCTGTCAGATACATTGTATACATTCAGTCACATACATGGATGCTTGGAAACTTGTTTGATTTCTTTCTCTATTAATAAAGAGGTCATTTGGTCATTTGGGGCTGAAATGAAAATGGGAAAGACGACTGCCAACTTTGAGGTGGGTTTTCACCCAAAAACATGAACCATTAGTTCACATAGCTCCCACTCTCGCTGCTGATTTCTAGACATTCGGGTGTCTGGAAAACCTGAATAGCGAAAAGCGAATAGTCGCGAACAGCGAATAGTACGAATAGTGCGAATAGTCGCGGATAGTGATGAATAGTCACGAAAAGTGACGAATAGTCGCGAATAGTGACGAATGGTTGCGAATAGTGGTGAATAGTGACGAATTAGAGACATGTAATTCCCAGTACCTCGCAACAACGTGAGATTTTCCCGCTCAGTAAAAATGGATGCTTGGTAGGAAATAATTAAATTACAAATGATAAACGGAATTTCTTATGTTTTATATAAAAATTACCGTTGAAAAAGTGTCTTCATTAGCTTATTATTGTGTTTTTTGTTTTCTTGCCGGTGATCGACAGCCCCAGGTAGAGTCCAAAAACAAAAGGGGAATAAAATTTATGCAAGCAAGCGTTGCGTGACGAGCCTAAACAACGGCTGGGAATAAGACTGGCTTTGGTGTTGTTGTTTTTTATAACACAACTTAATTCTATTGTTTTTTCACATCAATAAACTAATTACAGAACACTTTTCTCTCATTTGTATTTTATTGTATTGCTGATAGAACGTGCCTCGGATCGCGATTCATGAGAACGAAATGTGAGTAAATACAGTTTATGGTCGGTCAGCATTGAGATATAGGCTTAATAGATCAATAAAAGTGATTCATATAGTTACATCTTGACTTGCACTCTCTTTTAGATTGAGCGGGCAGCATATCATATATAATTTGCTTGAACTTCTAGATTGCTCTGTGCGTGTGGCAGTAAATTTTGTAAAAACCCTGTAGGCTTAATTATTCACTGCGACTATTTACAGCTATTCCTGACTATTCGCGACTATTCAACGGCTATTCGTGACTATTCGCGACTATTCGTCACTATTCACAACTATTCGCTATTTGCTATTTGGGTTTTCCAGGCACCCCTAGACATTCTGTTTTCACTGACAGTGAACATTACAACAATTTTGCTATATATTGTTTTGACGGGCATTGTCCAGCAGCCATTCCTTGACTTATTTCATCCCATACACATACATCCCCAAGACGTTATTTGGATCGAGTACTGGTTATCTGTAATTAGCTAGTGAACTCTTTCCAATTGTTAATTGTGGATTACAGTTTAGTCATAGTTGATGTCTAATGTGAACACAGCTTGTAAAATGCCTCTAGCGGCCTTCTTATCATTTTTAACGAATGGTAATGAGGTATGAAAATGACTTTGACTTCCCTCACTCAATCACTCACTCACTCCATTCTGATATCAAACCACATTATTAATTTATTCATCAACGGTAAGCGTACTGGCACTTTTTCCAGTGGTAAATAAAATCGCTCTACGAAGCCTGAGAGCAATGTCCCATTCATGCAACTCCCATGAAAAAAGAACACAATCAAAGAGGCAAGTGAAGTGAGATTGTGACTAGCAGTTTTGAGGTACATGCATTTTTGCTTGCCATGTGACGTAATTTAATTAATGTTTCAGCTCACTGTGGAACAACATGAGTTCAATGCAGCATGTTTTTGTTTTGCGACATGTCTAGTACCTTTGTTTAATCGTTGGCGACTTCTGAACAATTGTGTAAATCCTCTTGAAATAAGTTGAGTAGCTCTGATCTGAAGAGAACTGAGTCATTTTTGGTCAATTGATCTGCCAATGAGTTTCTTGTGGCCTGTGCGATCTCCAAAACCATTGTCCTTAACACCAATTCTAATTAATGCCTTGAGAACCATCTCTTGAAAATATTTTTGGTTCAAAAGCCTTGGTAGCCAATTTTTAAAATTCCAACTGTTTTGTATACCCCGGACTTGACATGATTTCTTTCGAGTGAACGAAGAATTCATCAAATGCCGCCATGTTTACTTGCCTGGATGGCAGAGTTGGCGTGGCTTAGTAACCAAGCCCTGGAATGTTATATTCACCTCCAAAGGTGAATATAACGTCATAAACCAGAGCTTCTTGACCAATCAGAATGTCGTATTCTTATATTCACCTTTTGAAATTAGACTAAACCGGTAATATACGTTTGACAGAAAAGTACCAGTAATTTAAAACTCAATTCAGCGCATCCCACTAACAGTTAAAAAATGCTCAAAGGTTAGACTTTATTTTGGTGGTGAACAAATTACGGTAATAGAATTTGTATTACGAAGCCAGTGAGCACAAAGCATCAGTGACGCATTGAGATAACTCCTATAAAGAAAACATTCGAAGGCAATATATTGAACTCTCATTTGGTAAATAAAGGGAACGACGGCACTTCATCTAATTAACATAAGGTTGCTCAAAAAGCCTTTGATTATAAAGCTGAACACAAATTTAACTTTATTGTTAATAATGCATAACGGATCCCTTTTCTTATCAATAGTTATGTTCACAAAATGATTTGAGTGTGTAACTTAGTCTGAGACACATCTTTTTCCTCCAGTTTGGCCAACCATCCACACTAAAATGGCATTTTCAGTCACCGAAAGTGGATCTTTTCGAAAACAGTCTCCAGAGTTAAGGTCATTGCCCCGAAATAAGACTGAACATAGATTTTTAAACAAACTTTGTCTACTGGTTTATTACTTCAAGGGAACTTAAATTTTGAAATAAAAAGAGGGGGGGGGGGGTCACCAGATTCGTTTAGGAGCAGGAAGACCATGTATATTCCATATAATTCCTTTATAATTCCTCTGCGAGTACTGGCAAAGTACACTTTTTTAGCGATAATTTATTTTTCAAACACATGAATTGATCTGTTTTCATTTTACAGAAAGAATTTGATCGCTACACCCAAACTATGAGAAAAAATTGATAGGTCACCAGGCTCGTTTAGGAGAAAGTGACAATTTACTTCTCTCGCGGACTAAGCCGCCTAGAAAAAAGCCGCCATTTTGTTGATGTGCGCGCTAATTACGCATAAAATTCTGCGCAGTAATTAAGGATGGCCAATGCAATACAGGGCAATGACCTAAAATCGCTGGCTAGGTGGTGAGGTGTGGACGGCAAAAACAGAGCTTTCCGAAAACACTAACTTCAATTTATGGTCATTTTCTGTCAATAGCTCTGCACATGTTATAAATCTTGGTACATTTCCCTTACTGTTCTCTGAGCAACGTCAATTCATGAAATTCTGTGTTCTGTGAATTTTTGCTCAAGTAAACATGCATTCTCTACCATTCATTTAGGGCCGATGCTGTGTTTCGTCTTCAAATTTATCCAGAGTAGTGTGGACAGTGAATTTATTAAATCAAAAATGATACAAAAACGATAGTGTGGATGGAAACCATTTAATCTGCTTTCAGGTGTATAAACACTGTTTCAGATTTGTATAAACACTGTTTCAGATTTATCTGGATTAGTTTGGATGGGCCTTAGTGTATACAACTGTATGGTTATGGTGCTGAGTTGAATTTTATTATATAAACTGCAGTGGTATAGTGAGTGATAGCAAATCAATAAAAATGGTATAATAATTAATAATAATAATAATTTAAAAATTTATATAGCGCTTTTTACATGTGCTGATCAAAAGCGCTTTACAGTAATTTCACTAAAAACAATAAAAAGAATACATATACATAAAACAACTAAAACCTAAAATAAAATACGGTAAAAATTTAAAAAGATACATTAAAATGCTGATCTAAATAAAAATGTCTTAAGTTTACTTTTAAAAACACCAAGTGTTGTAATAAGACGCAGGTCGGCCGGCAAACTGTTCCATAAAGCCGGTGCCAATGAAATGAAGGACCTGCCGCCAAGTGTAGGGCGCATTGTCTCCCATGGAACAATTCTAATAATTATTAATAGGCTACTATTTGAGCGTAGCGAGTATGAGCTCGCTTGCTTAACTTTCACCAAATCTCTAAGATAAGATGGCGGCGCAAGACCATAAATTGATTTAAAGGTAAGAATTAAAATCTTAAACTTAATTCGATGAGCAACGGGAAGCCAATGAAGCTCGTAGAGGGCTGGAGTTATATGTGAGTACTTTGGTATGTCCATAATTAGTCTTGCAGCGGCATTTTGAACACGCTGTAGTTTGGATCAAAATTTGAAGATTTGGCAGTCCATACATTAAGCTATTACAATAATCCAGTCGAGAGGTAATAAAAGCATGAACAATTGTACATAGACTATCAACAGATAGATATTTCTTAATTCTCCTTATATTATGTAAATAAAAGAACGCACTACTGCATGCCTTGCTGATATGTGTATACGACATGGACATTTTTTCATCAAACCAGACTCCCAAATTTCTAGCACAGGCGAGAGACCTTATGTGAGGCCCTGCCAAGGTAAATTCCGACAAGCGACATGGCCCAAAAGGTAGCGACAGCATACTAATAAAATTGCGACAAACAACAACCCTTATGGAAAAAACTTAAATTCCGACAAGGACAAGTAATTTCCCTTCAATTTAATTACCGACAGCGACATGAAGAGCGATAAAACAGCGACATGGCACATATTTAAATTTATACAAGCGACACGGGAACCCCCCTGGCAGGGCCTCTTATGTCATTATCACCTATCACACATGTGTGGATAAAAATGATATCCACACACATGTGTGATATTATTTTTGACCAATCAGCTCACAGAGTTTACCATATTGTTTCAATGTTCAGTGAGCCAAAGTTTATCAATCGATATTAAAGATTTTCGGATCTTCCTCTGCAATCTTTGGTAATCTTCAAAACTCTTCGGTAAAGTTTTCGGAAAATGTTCGGCAACATTCTTACGACCTTTGGACAACATTTTGAAAATCTTCGGAAAATGGTCGGAAATCGTCAAAAACATTGTAATTAGTAGGTTTATATAATAAACAGAATATTATACATGGCTGCTTGGAGTTATGAAATTTATCTTCCTGTGTTTAAATTAATATCCCACTCATTTGCTGCGTTCACTCGTGACATATCTATTTGTACACTCAAAGACAAATTTCATATCACTGTGCAACCATGTATATCCTCTATGCAATAAATGGGGAGCATTTTCTTGACAACAAAATTATTACACAGTTCAGAGTTTTTTGATGACAAAATTACCTTAATTTTCCTTGAGTCGGTATTTCATCCCCGGGGGGGGGGGACTCCCATATTAAAGGGACGGGGATGCTCGTCGGAAATTTTGAAAAGAACCCCTAAACGAGACCAATCTGGGCGTGGCTCAAGCTATTTTAGACCCCTAAAAGATACCAAAATTCTGAGAAAAAAACTTATATTGGTATATTTCTTCGTGTGTAACCCTAAACGAGACTCTGACGGCTAAAAATATTGTCATTTTCTTGCCTTTTCCCCAGAACACCCTAAGCGAGACCCAAAGTCCGAAATTTATACCCCTAAGCGAGACGACGAGCATCCCCGTCACTCTCATATGGGAGTCCCCCCCCCCGGGATTTCATCTTCCTGTCTTTATTCTTTCTAATACTTTGATTATATGAATTTTCTTCTATGGAAGGGTATTTCGATTCCATGTCCCTACATAAATGTCAATGTTTAACATTTCCCCAAATTGTTTAGCGTAGCGAATTCTTAGTTATCCCTTGGGAAACCAAGGGTTAACTATAAAAGTTACCGTAATATGACATGTTTTAGGAAATTTAAAAGCACTCAGCTCGCAAGCTAGGTCAAGTCCATATTAAACTCGTATGTTATTTATGGAAGGTTTTGTCTCTTTCAGTTAATTTACTCTGGTGATAACACGCTAGTCAAAATACAACAAAGAAATAGAAATCAACAATTGTCGATTTCACGATGTAATCAACATTCTACAAAATCATACATGAAGCGCTATCCATAGTTTTTATTGATAATCACAAAATTTTTAAAACATTTTCTCCCAAATGACCAAAACCAATTCGGTAACCCACAGTTTTGTGTCAACAGCTGAGGTTTTATTGAGCAATCGATGTAAAATTAACGAACCAGTTTTTTACGAATATTGCATGAACATCATAGACAATAAGTTGATCCGTTTAGCGGTACATGTATATAAACAGTGGCTAAAAACAGTGGTTCTTTTGGGTCAAAATGTGATTTAATTTCTGCTCATCCGTGTGAATTTTTAATCTATTTTTTTTTTTAGTCGCCCGACAAAACTCGATACTCGATCGACATAATTCGTTTTCAAACGTCTGCACATATATTGTGCTATAAAGATATTCGAGTGCACAAAAGTAATGAAACTCATGAACTGCGAAGGAATATATTACTAAAATCTGCTAAAATTACAACAATATAGCTACCTGAAAGTTGACGCGAACTTCATGATCTCGTCTCACTTGAAAGCATTTATCGCCCTCTTCCTTCACCATTCGAGGCGTTTTCCTCCATTTGAGCTCGAAATGTGAGTGGTTGTGTGCAAGATCTAGTGGATCATATCTGCTGAGTTTGTCGCCTGTGCAAAAGAAAGTCGGAAGGTGAATGCAGCATCACCTAGCTTGGCATGAAACAAGAGAAGGCCAAGATGATCGAGCAACACTTTCATCCGAGTGTCAAATTGCAATTGTTAATTACAACACAAACATGTCAAATTCGGTGATCTCTCGACTTGTCAGGAAATGAAAATCGTTGCATCAGAATATTTTAGTCGGAATAAGTTAATTTTTCAAACGCCTTTCGGCGTTGTTTATGTCGATCAGTTTGTGCCTCAAACGCTAAACTTTGAGCAACCGACATTCACTTATTTTTTTTATTTTGTATCTGAAAGAGTAAAAGGCACTGTAAAATATACGGGAAAATATATTTAAAAAAGTTAAATATGGCATTTTAATCATTCCTAAAGGTTCACTGTTTTTGTTTTTCTTGCGGTCGCATGAAGCGATATGGAGCGACTGCCTTGACTTCCTGTATTCGTGCCAAATGACCTGATTTTATTCAAAACAACACGAACAAAAAGTTGTTGTTGACAAAACATGCAACTGCTTGAAAAGTGACTAAATTGGCACTGTATGGTATCATCACAGTGTATTTTTTTAAAAGAAGCTTAAGATTTCTGAATAAACAGGTCTAAAATCACAGGTTGCCCCACAAACGAAGTTTGCAACGATCGCGTTTCAGTTTCACAAGTACATGTACTGGCGTGACCCAAAGGGCCCTTGTTTTCAATTACGACTCTTGACAAGTCGTTAAATTCTTGAACGTGATAGCTTCTTAACAAAAGAAGCGAAAATATATGAAAACATAAGTTATAAAGACTCTTACCTATCATCATTTCGTGGAACAGAGCGCGCATTTCTTTTAATTCTTGTATCTTCCGTGCTTTGTTTAGATCTGTGTCACGCGGGTGTGATTCCGATTGTCCTTTCCACGAGAAAAACCTGATTCAAACTGGCTTAACAGGACGCAAACTTCTTTGTAAATTTCTGTTCGTTTGTTCTTTGATGATGGAGTGCCTCGCGAATGCTTCGTGTTTTTCGTGTTCTGTGTGTGCTTGCGAGTTCTGTATGCTTGCCGTTTCGCTTCTGGAGCTTTAATCCTCCGAATAAAAAAATCAGAATTTAATTAGGTGCCCATGCAGAAATGAATTATTCCACGTCCGCATCCGGCCAACACGAAAACAATGACGTAACCAAGGACAGGTGCACGTGAAATACGCCTTGCTGATCATGACATCATCGCTAAAATACGTGTTTACTTCAACCTCGCAGAACAAGCTAGTAAACACTTCAAAAGTAGTTTTATTGCTTTTCTGGGAAGTAAAAAAAATAACTTAAACTTGAAGTATAATAAATTATTACAGAAAATACTTATACCCTGATGAGGGACGTGATTTTATTTTCTTCCATTTATAATAAACAAGGATATGCATGAAAGCAAGTTTTATCTTTGAGCAAAATTTAAATTACTCTAACTTACTCTATCATTACAGTGTTTTGGTCCGACCTGCCCACGGCATCGGCTCATGGCTTTTCTACCAAAATTTAATCCGTCTCAGATTACGAACTTTATTAAAATGTTTTCTCTTTTACTTGCTGTGCCTTTAATATTGCCTACAAGGGTATAGTCAATGAAGCGCAATAAATTACGCGATTAGCTGGGAGTCACCACATCAATATTATAGCGTACGTCTTCTTTTGGTCGCTTACTCCCGAGAAGAGACGAAGCGACCAGAGAAAGAAGTCTGAAGTTCAGGCTGCAATACTAATAGATCGTGATTGTAACGACGGAGAATTGAGAAAATAGAGAAGCTGTGAAAAGCTATCGAAATTGACATGTAATATCAATATTAAATGCTTCAAAAGAAAACTTTACCCACAACAGATATTTAAGAGCAGATAATACTGTTTTAATTGTAAACATGATAAGTTTATGAATATTCTCTTTGGAATTGCTTCCAATGTCCCGTAAACAAGTGCAAAGCAAAGTTAGCGACCGTGATTGTGAGCGATCCAAACGGGTTTTTTTTTTTCGAAAATTGGCACACAGGTAGGGGTGAGGGTAAAAAAAAACGAAAATTGCGAAAACCACCGAAAATTATATACAAATATTCTTATGGCTTTGTCAGCTTAAACTTTTTAGAAGTTTACTTCGCTACTCCAAAAACAGGGATAACTCACTGTGTAGAAACCTAAAATAACAGTTAAAGTCCGCTATGCGTACATGTGTGGACTTCCATTATGAATTATTTCACTGTACATCTGTCTTGATTTAATAAAAGGTGGCTACAGTCTGGCTGTCAAGAAAATTGAATGGGGTTGAGATTTTTTTTTTCTTTTTTTTTTTTTTTTTTCTTTTAAGGACATGGGAGATTATTTGGCTTACTTTCAGTGGAAATGAAGTGCTTTCAATTTTATACTCATGGCTTTTATCCCTTCTACCTACCTACCCCCCCCCCCCCTTCCATTTACTTTTGGTTAGTTTACCCAGGCTCCAACTCGCCATATCTACCGAACTTTGAATTCTAATGGCGCGCGCTGACTTGTAGAACAGAGGTGATCTAGTTTTTCATTTTGCTGTCTAAAGGAAGTTTGCCGGAGGACATCATTAAGTCCTATGAAGGTGGAAGTCTAACGATTTGCAAGTTTTGCGTCGGCTGTTATTGTACCTTAGAACAAAGCTTTAACGGGTTGAACTCTTGACTCGGTACAGTTTTGCTAGGTACAAATAGCGTTGTGCTTGCTTTAGACGGCAAAGGTCTTCAGCCACATCAACTAGGACTCGGAACTAGACTTTAGGGCTGATTTGAAGGCGGTCATGGCGATATTCGGCTTGAACTCTTCCTTGGCTGGAGACTTAGAAAAATTCTGTTGTAATGTCCGGGGGTATTGGTTCCCTTTATAACGATTTTTTCCACATCCGGGGTATTACATTGTGAATAAGATGGAAAGGTTGCAAAGAGCGCAGCTGATGGTCGAAAGGAAATCACTTCAAACCCTTATGTGAGTAGAATTCTCTTCATTTGATGATTATTTTGCCGTTTGGCTAAGCTAGCAATCAGAGCGGCCTGTGATTCGATAGTCAGCAGCAATTCGATATGCGGGGTTTCCGGCCGTGAATTGACATGAACTATGACCGAATGGTCTCGCTGAGTCATGAATTATTTAGTTATTTTAATCCCGAATTCGTTGAAAATGAAGCGATCGTCGATGTAAAATGCTTTCTGATAGTTCATTTTAGACCATGCATGGATTTAGAAAGCTTTAGTCCATCTCTCGCTCCGGCGCTTTAAAAATTTGTTTTCATTTGATGTTATTTCATGTTGTAAACAAGTTAATTAAATTGGTAGAATTCCTGATTTGAACAAAATGCCGTAAATGCAGTCTTTTTGGTTCATAAAGAGATTTATTAGAGTAATTTACGTTGAACATGAGCTACAACTAGTCGATTCATGCAAAGCTTCTTGCAAAAATATGTTTTTAGACAGGGGCGGATCCAGGATTTCTCAAAGGGGGGTGGCTGTTTACCAATATTTTTGTTTACTATATTGTTCAAGCCCCGGTTTGTTTTTTTTATGGTGGGGGGGGAGGGGGGGTTCGGGCTTTTAGGCAGTTTTTTGAAAGTGGAGTGCAAATCATTTTGGGTCTGTGGCCCATATTTAGTGAAGCCAAAGCCTCCTTCCCCCTAGGGGGGTCTGGGGGCATGCCCCCCTTAGAAAATTGTGAAAAGTTGAAGCCTCTTAGACGTGATTTCCGCGATTCTGAGCAGCTTTATACAGCTGTGAATTAAGTTATTAAAACACTGTTTTTCCTTGATAATTTGGCAAAATATTCTTCCTTCAACTTACCTTGAGTTATATTTCGGAGAAAACGTCTACTTCTTATGAAATGAACAGTGATTGAAATTTAAAGTTTACAAGCCAGGAACTTACAGGAAAGAACAGATATGCGTTTTTTTGCTCACCCACATGCGTGAAAATTTTTAGCCCTTGGCAAAGTGGCATGGGTACAACTTTGGCGACTTTGCTTGCTTTTGAAATCGTTTCAATGCGAAAAAACGGTACGAAAGCTCGCTAAAAAAGATGTAAATGGAGAAGAAAATCATTCCAGCAAGGCTAAAACAACTCTTGAAAGTTAAAAGGAATCTAATTGTTCTAAAATTATACACACATGTTTTGTTACATTAAGCCAGAAGTTCATAAAACAGGCCTTTTGAAAATCTCCTATTTTGGAAAAATGGCCTTCCTTAACTTTGAACGGCCGCCTGACTATGAAAGGTGGATGGACATTGTCCTTATTTTCTATTTTAATATGTTTATTTTTATTTTTCTGGTGGATCAAGGGGGGTGGCTAGCCACCCAATCCACCCCCCTGGATCCGCCCCTGTTAGAACTAGAGCTGTGTCAAAATCTTTAGACACCTTTTATTAAATCAAGACAGACATATAAGCACTGAAATCTAAGTTGACAGTCATTTGGAATATCACGAGTGAACAACTTAGGCCCGGTTCAGACGCCGATCTTTTCATGAGCCGAACCTAATTCCTTGAATTAAGTACAGGAAAAGATCGGCGTCTGAATCAAATTAGAACGGCTATTTCAATTTGGAACGGCTCACCCGTTCTTCCCGCCTGGCTTGGCCGAGAATTTCGCCTGTGGAACGCCTTTGGAACGGCTTTGATTCAGACGCCGTACTTTTCATGTGCCGATCCCAATTCATAAATTATTATAATGTATTTTGCCATGTATTTATAATTCATATTTATATTATAATGTATTTTGTATTAGGAACGGCCTCGGAACGGCCAAAAAGTACGGCGTCTGAATCAAGAGGCGTACTTTTGTCAATTTGGGTCGGCCCAAATTCGAATTGAGTTCGTCTCATGAAAAGCACGGCGTCTCAACCGGACCTTAGAGTTTGCAGTCGAATAATTCGAGACACGAGACGAGAAAACAAAGAACTTATCAGTCGATTACATGTAATTTTTCACAAGACTGAAAACAAGTACCCTTCACTTCGTTTCAAGGAACACCTTAAGTTGCCGTTGCCGGTTTTTGGGATGTCACGCAATGCTCCAACACTAACAAAATTGGCGTTCTGTCCGCCAATACAGTAGCCTGAATTTCAGACGTCTCTCTCTGGTCGCCTGCTCCTGAAATTCAGGCTACCAACACAGGTGAATAAGTCTGCAGTGACTTTTAATGATGTTACCCTAAACACGAGACCTTGACGGCTAAAAACATCGGTGTTCTGCAACTAAACACCCTAAATACTACCAAAATCAGTATTCAGAAAAAGACCGTGACTTTCCCGTCCCGTTCATATCCCCCCCCCCCCCCACCGTCACGTAGTTTACGACAGATGACATTTTTTCACGGAAATAAAATCCCAAAATCCTAAAAAAGCTAGTTTTTGAAACCAAAAGCCTACCCTTACCGCTAACAAGAAAGGATACTTATTTTCATTCAAAAACAAATGTTGCGTGCAAGCACGTGAACTGTCTCAGATCGCCTGTGTAAACAACTCCTCGATAAACTTATTTTCTTTATTCAATATGCGTTGCTGCCGTTTTATAACCTTTCTGGAAAAAGCACGTTTCAATAAGCTTTCACTAATGTATAGTTTCTTAGTAGCTTGCCTAGAAAGGCAGAGTAATATTTTTTTCGTCAAGAAATATTCGCTGTTCTTTAATTTTCGAGTCGGTGGTTTGCATTGAGGAGCGGCAAAGGACTCAATTTCAACCAACAATTAAATTATTTTGTCGCACAGTTTCAATATGCAAATTTTACGATTTGGTGTTATTTTTATACTTTAAGGACAATGTTTTTGGGCAGTTCTGAATTCGACATCATTCATGACTTGAGAGCCAAATGGAGTACGTAAATTATATTCCGGAGCCCAAGACATGTAAAACAACATGATCATCGAGCTTGTTTTGATGACTCATTGCGCATTCATGCTGTGTGTATTTTCGGCAACCGATGGTGTTTCGCCCTTTTCACATTTGACCCACATTTGAACACGGAGAAATATCCTCCTTCCTGAAAGAGTTTCATCCTTTTAACACGGAGAGTTACTTGTGCCTCTATAAATACGAGTTTCTTCTTTTTCAAATTAAAGGAAATTCACTTCGACTCTTCGCGAACAAGTCTCTTTTAGGCAGTTGATTCCTTAACTCGCGGCGTCGCTTTTACGAGACAGTCGAGACCTTACACTTGCCACAAGTCGACTCTTTTGAGCGACAAAGTCGCTTCTAGATTCAGGAATAAATTGCGACTTACTCGATACTGATCGAATAGTTCACTGCCTTGACTGCTAATTACATCTCACCGAAACTTCGGATTCTCCGAACACTATCGAATCCTTCCGTAAGCACTTAATTGAATTACGGAAAGTGACCCCCCAATCGGAAAAAACTGCATGATAACAATGTGTGGAAATCCACACAAAAACCGTATTGCGTCAATAAAGAAGCCAAGTATCTCTGTCGCTAGTCTACCACAGATAGTCAGGAGCCCATTGCTCCTGAGATAGTGAGATAGATCAAGGCTACAGATACTTGATTCTAGACGTGATATCGAGTGTTCAACACACGAAAAATGTTTGCCAAGACAGAAGTAAGCTTGTGCAATAAAATGGGCCTTCACGGTTTTCGGCGCCATCTTGACGAGCAGGCAAAGCGGGTAGAAATTTAATTACAGTGTTTGTATGGGAATCCGATGGCAAATATCTTTTACAAAAATTGAATTCTGGACAATTTATGAATTGTAAAGTAAAGATGCTAGGTAAAAGTTTTTATTTGCTAAGTTTGAAGGATGTAGCTGGGCTAGAAAGCGTTCAGTTACGTTTTTGTCTCGTGTCGTATGACGTTGTCATGACGACACGAGATAATTCTACAGGGGGAAAGGTGCATTCCATGCGTGTTTGCTTTCTGAGACCGCCGAATTTTCCCGCCATGTCAACATTTTTCCCGCCATGTCAACATTTGCTTTGTGAGGCCGCGGAATTTTCCCGCCATGTCAACATTTGCTTTGTGATCTGAGGCCGCCGGAATTTCATATCAAAGAACAACAAAGGTCGCAACTAACGCGCTAGTTTATCAAACTGTAGGTTATGAGTATTTATTGTAAAGGGCTTATTATTTTTTTTTCTCTTTGTGAAACTCCCCACAGCTTACTGAATTTGGGGGCCCACGCTTCAAGACGTTCGTGCGTTTCTTTCTCAGTCCTGTCAGCAGACTAAACGCGAGGTTTTTTCGTTTTGTATTTGCCGCAGCAGCAAGTACTTCGACATCACTTGCAACTGAAGACTAAGGCGATGGCGTGCTTCTTGCCAGTAGAATTGGTGATTGCATGCGAAGTGGATCATGTACAGGCTCTGGACCTGCTGGCAGGCTTCGCAGTTCACCTGGATGATAAAATGTGGCGCTTGACGATGGAAATGGCCAATGTTGACCGCCGTTCATTGGCTGATCTGGATTTGCTCCTCTTGCAAACCGTCGATTTAAGTTATCGCGAAAGGAACAAAATGCGTGACTAGTGGTTGTGTGTACGGTGGCGTGAATTTTCTTTTTACAAAAACAAATGAGCGTGTCGCACAAGTCTTGTGTGTTCTGATAATGCATTTGATTGACATTCAATTTCCCGAAATTGTTTTAATAGTTTAATTAATATATGATCGGAATTTCCGTAATAGATAGCTTAGCATGTGTTTAGATGAACGCCTTTGTATCGAGCGGTACATATCTTGTGATTCCTTGTAAGCGAGAACAAAAAAAGAAAGAAAAAAAAAAACAACAAATAACAACAACAAAGAACGATACTAACCATACTAACCATGAAGTTACCGAGGTAAATAGGTAGGCTTTTCAAGTACCCCGAGATAACTGCCTCGTACCCAGACGCCTCTCTCTAGTTTGGGGACATGGGCTTCTCCTTCCCGTGGTCCCTTGCGCTTCGCGCTCGGCACCAGTCACTCGCGCTTCGCGCTCGCTTTGTTCTTTGTCGGAGAAAGAAAATCGAGGCGCCTGAGGAGGAGGCAGCCGAGATAAAATGACCGATTGCGAGGCAAACTCAAAGATAAGCAAATAAAACTAGGAATTTCATAATGAAAGTGAGTGCTGGCTCGAGGAATTAACGATTACACTACATTATTTCTGAAGTTTGGAGGTACAGTATGTTAATGAATGGCTTGTTTGGAGTTCTGGATTTCATTTTTGGCGATTATTAAATGAAGCAGATGTTCTCCCTATCTCCAGTAAACATTGCAAGCATTTAATACACATGTAACGTAACATAATGAGAACCTTTCGCTGTTCTTCGCTGTTACTGAAGCTATTAAAAGAGTAATTTTGTCGTGCTTCTTAAAAGTTGGCCCAAGCTTCAGTTGCAATAATATAACCGCATTCAATAGCATATTCAATGTTTAACACAATCGTAATGGCATAATAAAAATAGAGCACATGAATTTTCCATATCTCCCTAAAAATCAAACAATGGTCTCGCGACTGAAATAGAGAAAAATTTACACAGTCACATGCCACAAGTTGTTACTCAGAGCAGCTTGCAAAAGCGGGAAAATAGCATTCCATTTCGCTTTAAAATACGCCCAACGATATAACGGTGTTCAATACGTAATAAAAGGTAAAAAGTATAAAAAAGGCTTAATAGAAGAACTTAGCAGATGCTGTTCCCTATCTCCAAAAACACATCGGAAGAATTTCTGTAACGTTACAATGTATGGACCTTTTGCTGTGACTAAAATGTACTAAGACTTTCGTCCGGGCTGCTTAAAATTCGGCCCAAATTCGGTTAACAAAAAGAAGCATTCAACAGCATATTTACTTTAAACAATTATTTACTTTATGCTTTTAATAAACGCTACTTCACGCAATCGTGTGACAAACGATAATACACGCTATCGTGTGACATAATAAAAATATACAGAATCGTACGCCGCATGCGCTTAATCTGACATCCAAACTTTGGCTCCGAACCGCACACACAACACAGAATACCCAACACACACAGGACTACCAGAATAGTGTGCTGTCTCGCTAAGGCGAGCCAGCAATAAACAAACAGAGAAATTTGAAATTTAATATGATGGCGCGAGGTTTAGATTTCCGGAGGTCAACTAGCCAGCGTAGCTTGACGTTCTAGTCAGTCGGGGAGAGCGAGAAATCGCGCCCGCCGTCGCTTTGCTCGCGCGCGCGATTTCTCGCTCTCCCCGACTGACTAGAGCGCCAAGCTACGCTGGCTAGAGGTGTGTTTAAGGCAGCAAAAACGTGGTCTTTCTTAGAATGTGGAAAGCTAAATGGCTTGCTGATTTATAAGTATAAGTACGGTGTACGATGAGTATCATGCGTTAAAATCTTGAAAAACACGAAAAAAATCTTGAAAAGTGACATGAAATCTTGAAAAACACGAAAAAATCTTGAAAACAAAGTGAAGAATCTTGAAAAACGCGAAAAAAAACTTGAAAAACGCGAAAAAATCTTGAAAACGCGAAAAAAATCTTGAAAAACGCGAAAAATCTTGAAAAACACGAAAAATCTTGAAAACGCGAAAAAATTTTGAAAACGCAAAAAAAATCTTGAAAAACGCGAAAAAATCTTGAAAAACGCGAAAAATCTTGAAAAACGCGAGAAAACTTGAAAAACGCCACACAATCTTGAAAATCACGCGAAAATCTTGATATAAACGCTGGAAGCTTGAAAATTATCATGAACGGGTCAAATGAGATCTTGATCTCACGTGACACGACGTGCTTGTTGAATACATGTCTGTTAGGCCAAACACGACTCCCGTTGGCCGCTTAAAGTTAACCTTCAGTCTGTTTAATTATGGATTTTACGTTCTCTAGATCTCTAGAGCTGTTTCAGTAAAAATATTAATGCCATTTTGTTTGCTTGTTCTGTGGCATGTTTAGTTAAAAGTCGTTTATCAGTCCTTTGAAAGAATATTGTTGTCTCACTGTCTGGAACGTGTATCGGATCAGTAGACCTCTCGAACATAGCCTGCAGAACAGGCGGTTTATTTTGCGGGTCGAGGCGCGAAGTGCTAGGTTTTTATTTAGCGGGTCACGCGAGGGCGAGCGCGAATGAAAAATATAAAAACCGCCTGTTCTGCAGGCTATTTCGAACAATGATTTTGTTTATCATAAGCGTGCGGTCAGCTCGCAGGATTGTGTCTTTTCAACGGATGCGAAGATCTAAGATCCGAGTCCTTTCAAGGGTAATGCAGTCTCAAAGCATTGTGAGTTATTTCAGTTTTTCAAGCTCCCCTTAGCTTGGGTGTTGAGATTTGTACAAAAACGGCAAATCGAATGATTTCAAATAATTGGACGAGACTTTAGGAGCAACTGATGAGTTCCACTAAAGAACCGAAACTCGAGTCTTGCTTAAGAATAAAAAAATTGCCAGAAGAGATCATCGTTACCGCATCCTGGAGACTTCAAATGCAGTAATCAAACTGTAATAGAATTTATTTGTTGGATGCAAGTAACGAGACACAACGAATAAAAAAATGGAGGCAGTTAGTTGAGTTCCAAAACGCAAATCTCAACCAATACTTTTACCGAAACAGCTCAAAGGTAGTAGTGTTTGGCCTAACAGACATGTATTCAACATGCAAGCACGTCGTCTCACGTGAGATCAATATCTCATTTGACCTTTGTTAATCTTCAAGCTTTTTCTCGTTTTCAAGATTTTTTTCGCGTTTTTCAAGATTTTTTACCGTTTTTCAAGATTTTTCGTGTTTTTCAAGATTTTTTTTCGCGTTTTCAAGATTTTTTCGCGTTTTTCAAGATTTTTTTCGCGTTTTCAAGATTTTTTCGCGTTTTTCAAGATTTTTCACTTTGTTTTCAAGATTTTTTCGTGTTTTTCAAGATTTCATGTCACTTTTCAAGATTTTATGTATTTTTTCAAGATTTCATGTAACTTTTCAAGATTTTATGTATTTTTTCAAGATTTCATGTAACTTTTCAAGATTTTAACGCATGATACTCATCGTACACCGTATATAAGCTTTTTTTGGAAATTTGGCGTTTTATTAAATACCGTGAACACAAGTCAAGGAAGGTCTATAGTGCATTTTCCTATATGTATTTCGATTTCATCTCTTATAAACGGAGTCTTCACTTTCTAATTCTTCGGTGTCTGAAACACTGACATAACAAAGCAGTAGAGGACTATCGAAACAGTATGAATAATAAATGCGAGATGATGCTAGCAAGCACCCTCGAATTATCCACTTTCGCATTTCGCGCGGAAAACAGTATGAAAGATTGACCTTGGTAAAGAGTTAAGTGTGTGACCGCAAACACCTCGGTAACGTATTCCCGCGTGAGTTTACCTTGGTGTTATTTACTTTGCGAAAACGTTCGTTACAAACATACCGGAATTTTCTATTTTCAGCGTTTTCGTCACAAAAAACATGTATGAAATACAGTAGAACCCCTATAAGCGGCCATCCTCGGGGAAATGGCAACTGGCCGCTTAATAGAGGTTGGCCGCTTAATAGGGGTTCGTCAGAAATTAACATAAGACATTTTAAAAAGGTTTCGTTTCTTCAATACAATATAGCGTGAAAAGGAATAACGGAATCACATGAAGACGACAATAAACCTGTGGTTGAATAATTTTATCAGCCGTCACTTTCACTTTTGACTCTTATCTGTCCGAGCTTGTTGAAAACAAAACCAAACATCGTAAATTACATTCTTACTGGCCGCTAAATAGGGGCAAAAGCAATAGAAAAACGCTTATTGGGACGGCAAAAAGGTGACCGCAGCCGCTTAAGAGGGGTTTTTCTTGACAGTATTTTACTGACAGTAGTTTCGGGACTTCAGTAACTGGCCGCTAAACAGGAGGTGGCCGCTTAATAAGGGTTCGACTGTACTCTATTTTCTGATATTGTTCTTTGATCGTTTAAAGAAAGGGGGCAATGAATCACAAAAGAAATGGAAAACAGCGCAAAACGGTCGGCGCAAGAAGGTGACGTAGGGGACGAGTGATTCGAGTAACCCTCAATTCCTCTTGCGTTCTTTTGCGTCGAAAATAGAGAGCACGTTTTTTTGGTAAAAATCATAAATAATATGTGTTCTGTCATTTTGTTTTCCCGCGTGTTTTCATTAATTTTGTCTTCCCGCTTGTTTTGTCATTCTGTTTTCCCGGGTGTTTTGTCATTTTGTTTTCCCGCATGTTCGCCACTTTTATTTCCCGCATATGAAAAAAGAAGACTAAAAATGATCTCAGCAAAATGTTCCAAGTCTCTGCTTTCCCCATCCCCGGAAATGGTATATCTTCTAAAAACACCTTTCTTTTTAGTGGCGCGAAAGTCTTTAATGAACTCCCTGTAAATATTGCAAGCGTAGATAACATACTAGCTTTTTACAGCTTAGCATAACATTTTCTTTTATAATAACTTTTTCTACCTGAATGACCCACCCTGTTTAAATAAAGTTTCATATACTTACTTACTTTCGTAATGATTCAGTATACTCACCCTGTAATGAGCTAAAAATGAGAAAAAAACTGATAATAAACAATACTGGACGATTGCTATAACCGTTTTTGGGTGTCCTCAGTCACCAAACAGCTTCATTCTGATGTCGAGTGCACGCTTGTCTTACTAAAGAGAAAAGATGTAGTCTCCCAGTGAATGTTGTGTACTCCTACTGAGTGGTAGCTGTCAGCAGTCTGTAAGTGTTCTTCACCAAACAGTTTCATTCTTATATCATACGTGCGCTTCTTGGACTCCAAAGTGGAGATGTAGTTGCCCAGTGAATGTTGTGTAACCCCCTACTGAATGATAGCTCATAGCCATCTCTGAATGTTCTTCACCAAACAGTTTCAGACTGATATCAAGTACAAGCTTGGATCCGGCTCCAGAGCAGAGATGTAGTCGCCCAGTGAATGATGTGTAACACCCCTACTGAATGGTAGCTGTCAGCTGTCTCTGAATATCCTTCACCAAACAGGTTCCATCTGATATAAGCGCACGCTTCTTGGACTCAAGAGCGGACATGTAGTCGGCAAATGAATGCTGTGTTACACCTACTGAATGGTAACTGCAAGTGGTCGTTGGATGTTCTTCAGCAAACAGTTTCCGTCTTATTTCAAGTGCATTCTTCTTGAACTCGAGAGCGGAGTTGTAGTCTCCAACTGGATGTTGTGTAGTCGCCACTGAAAGATAACTGTCAGGAGTCTCTGAATGTTCTTCACCAAACAGTTTCCGTCTGATATGCTTCTTGGGCTCAAGAACGGAGATATAGTCGCCTAGTGAATGTTCACAGCCTCAATCTGATTTCGAGTACACGCTTCTCTGACTTAGAAGCTTCTGAGCAGTCCCATCTCCTGTGTTGAATGGCGGCTTGGTCTAAATAGATGTCTGGAAAAACCGAATAGCGAATAGTCGCGAATAGTATGTGATAAGTCGTGAATAACGGCCAGCGAATAGTAGTTGGGTAGTGACGAATAGTAACAAATAGTGAAAAATAGTTGCAAATACTAACAAATAGTTGCGAATAGTGACGAATAGTCCTGAATAGCGACGATAACGAATAGTGACAATTCGAGACCAGAATACTCTTTACTACTGATCAAAGTCAATGTTTTACATTGATCTGTTTACTTTTCAGCATATACCACATTCTTCCTAATTTGGAATGCCCCTTCTTTATAATCCTCTGCACCCTTAGCGTATTGAAACTGTCAAGTTGAGTTTAAGACGAAATAAAACTACCTGGTAGAAAACTAGCCTTTGAGCCTGAGAACTTTACAAAAGCAAAAGAAACAAGACCCAGTCAATACATCAAAAAGGATTATAAACGAACGATCGTTTTATAAAATTATAGAACGAAAACAAGCTGAACACCAAAACGAGGCTTTACCTCGTGGTTTTAACACTGAAATCACAAATTACACATATTGAAAAGAGTGACACGAGACAGCCCAAAGGGCCTTTGATTACTTTCCCCATACATTTGTCTTTATTTTTTCCGCAGGATTGACGCTGTTCGCGGGAAAAAATATAGACAAATGTATGGGAAATTAAAAACGTCACTGAACGCTTTCTAGCCCAAATACATCCTTCAAACTTGGTGGATAAAAACTTTTTCCTAGTATCTTAACTTAACAATTCATAAGTTATCCAGAATTTATTTTTTGCAAAAGATATTTGCCGTCGGATTCCCATACAAACACTGTAATTTCTACCCGCTTTGCCTACTAAAAAAGTACTATACTCGTCAAGATAGCGTTGAAAACCGTGATATAAAGGCCTATTGTATGTGCTCTGTATTCCGGAAATCATTGATAGTTAGGTGAACAAAACAAACTGAAAGTATGATCACAACAAAACCAGAAACCAAGGGTGCTTACCATTTGTAAGAAAAATCCGGTTGGTGTGACCGTTGCATAATGGTAAGCGATTTTCCGAATATGCCGACCAACCGGATGAGATTTCGCTTACCATTATTCTACCAGGCGTTCCATCCCGCTCACTCGATCAAGCGCCAAATTCAGTGTTGTTTTCTGTCGATATAGCTGAATATTTTGAGGTAGAAAACAAACTTTTCGACGAATAAGATGGGCTGATGCTGTTTACTGCCGTCAGCTGTTCCATGAGACGCGATTTAAACAGAATACAAGGTTATTTTGAGGTAACTGTTCCCACCTACGCACCGAGTGAATTTCGCAGTCGAGTGAAAATTGGCACGGCTGAGCTAGATCCTGTCCCGAGAAAAAATATGAACACATGAACAATTCCAACGTGGAATACCAGAGGCAGGCAGCTTTTATCTCCTGTTAAAAAAAGTGCTGACATTTCTATGGTCGAGGTGAACATACACGTTCTAAAAACACAGTAAATACGCCATATTGTATAAAACACGACTAAAACCGCGCGAAAGTGCTAAAAAGGGCCTGGAAACGGAATATTCGTTCAAATGGTAAGGAAATTTCCGATGTTCCGTTCCGAACGGAAAAAGTGGAGTACCTCTAGAGGTAGTCCACAATTTCCGAATGGAATTTCCGGAAAATTACCTTACCATTTGACTGTAAACCGAAATTTCCGGATTTTTTGGCTAAATGGTAAGCACCCCAAGTCTTGGCAAATCCGGGCAGAAGCCGGAGAATTGAAATTATTATTAAAAACCGTCCTCAAAGAAATATGCCACAAAATAAGGCCTGTAAGTAGTTTAGTTAAGTACATTCGGCTTCTGGTTCTAAGCTCTTAACATCGAAAACGATGCCATGTTACATTAAGAAGTTCATTTTAAGATTTCAGTTCCACCAAATGTTACTTACCTTTCTTTGTCTTGAGTTTTGTAATCTTTTCGATACATACCATGCTCTTTTATGGCTTTTTCGCCCGTTCTATCATTCTATTTCGTTCCCAGGAATAGATACGCTGCGCTACATTTGTACCAAAAGCGCTCCTGTTAGGCATGAATAGATTGTGCTAGTAAATTCCGGAAAAGTTGCTTCACAAAATACCCAAAAGTTGCTCTAAAGTTGCTCAAATATCAAAAAGTTGCCACCAAAATTTAGAAAAGTTGCTTGCTCTCTAGAGTGAATTTTGCGTTTTCTAGAACTTGAAGCGCTTGCAGGTTTACTAAGAGTTGCCCCAGCGTCTATGGCAACCTCAATGGGGTCAATTTCTGAATTATTTCCATATTTAGATAGATAGATAGCCGCTGTTCAGATTTCGTGGGCGTAAAGCAAGTGTTATTTTATTGTCATTTTATTGTTTATCCTTAGTTTTAATAAAAATCAGTTTTGATAAAACCAGTTTTAATAAAATCCTTCGAAATGAAACGACCTTTTATGGTTTGGATTGGTTTTATATCAATTTGTTGCTCAAAAGTTGCCCTAGGTTATTGGTACTACAAAAAGTTGCTCAAAAGTTGCCGAGCACAATCTATTTATGCCTAGCTCCTGTTAGCCGCCATCGGGAGCCTAAGCATACCCCATCTCTTGAAGTTCTCTTCTAGATCAATCTTATAAGCCTTGATCCCTCTTCAACTTAATTTTTTGACTATTTTTAAGTAGCACCCTTCAGACATCTCAATCTCAAAGCACTCGAAATCTAAAGATTGAGGTAAAAAAATCTGGAGATTTTAGTAAAACTGGGAAATTGATCAACGGACGGACAAAAATACCTAAACCAGGTGCTAATCAAGCGACTTGTGACTCTGAGATTTCTGTCTCATCGTGAGATTGAAGTGTCTGTAGTAGAAACCGTGAGTCTCACGGCTAAATCGTCAGACCTGAGAGGTCTGCCCATAGCCCCTCTTCCAAGTAAATTGGTCAAAAGGTTTTGAAAAGAAAACAAACTAATATAGGTCTAGTTCAATGGCTTTTTCTTAAGGATGTCCTTTTAGAGAGTAGAACGACTATCATGGTTTCCTCGATCATTCGTTTAAGTTTTTAATTTTATACACTGTTTGCATGGAGAAAAAATTGCATGAAGACAAAACAAATAAACGGAGAAAACATATATAGTGTACTAAGCAGTCTAACAAGTTTAAACCACGTGATCTACTAGTACCTATACCCCAGCCGAAGCTTGTAACATTTCAAGTTTTGGACTCCAAAACCGGCCTAGTCCAGTCCTCTCCCTCAAACTCTCTCTTTCTATCCTCCATGGTAGTAGAACTAGTCGAAATATTTGCCTATTAAGAGTCCAAGTTTCATTATAATTGGTTTTTCGCACCCCAGGCGGAAAAAGAGAGCCCAAGATAACATGCATGCAACCCGGTAGAATCGAGTAGAAGGCAGCAAAATGATAGAAAAGAGGAAAAGCAAAAGGCTAAAAAGGATAAACATATAAAAAGAAAAACGAAAACCGATAAAGTATGTTAGTTTTAATTTCTCGTCGTTTAAATTTTGATTTGTGCACAGGGCACAGAGGAGTCAAGTTTGTCCGCAATTCAAAATCTCTACCGTGCAAAACGACCTTCAATAGCTTTTCAAAGCGATTGTGTGAGCCGTACGTGATACAACCCCGTCATGCGATACTTGTTTACAGATTGTCTGGTCTGGTGATATCGTATTCATACCCTCATGCGACATCCGCAGACATCAATGTTTGTGGGCGTTCCGAAAAAAAATCGTCGCCCTTCGGGCGACGATTTTTTCGCCCCAGGCGACCATTGTCAGAATACGATATCACCAGACGATCTGCAAACAAGTATCGCATGACGGCGTTGTATCACGTACGGCTCACACGATCGCTTTGAAAAGCTTTTGAAGGTCGTTTTACACGGTAGAGATTTTGAATTGCGGACAAACTTGACTCCTCTGTGCCCTGTGATTTGTGCACCTACCCGAGCTAAAATATCGTGAAACGCGATGCTTGTGACAAGCAAGATACGTTTTGTCGCAAACGGCGTTTTAAGTACCTTAATTAAGGTTACTAAATGTATTTTAGCGGCTACTAATAATCGCGATTTTTTCAGAACAAGATTTAGCGACTATTTAATTTAGCGATTTTCCGAAAAAACTTAAAAAGTTGGTGATATTGTGACATTTAGGGGGGTCCTAAATCCCAGTTCCCAGCCAGATTTTGGTCCAAATCCCAGTTCCCAGGCTTCAAATCCCAGTTCCCAGGCTAATTTTGGTCCAAATCCCAGTTCATAAACAAGAAATCCCATTTCCATAAGTACAGGTTAAAATCTTGTACATATAATGACTAAATTTGGCTTCATCGTTTCTGGGGAAAAACACCCCCTCTTCCCATAACAAAGGGACCTCTTATTATATTGACTGTATTCTGACCACCAAGCTATTTCAGAGTTTAAAAAAAATTAAACTCTATGAATTCAGGATCCCACGAATATTCTGATCATGAAAAAAATTATAATGGCTCCCTTTTTCTTTTAACTGGCAACAATATTTACTTTATATATCCATCTTGATATACTAGGTGCATTTCACGAACGAGAAGACCTATTCGCCAATTTTAGTACTTTTTTACCAAAAAGCATTCAAATCCCCGTAACAGTGTCCCTTTAATGGCACCAGTATCATTCTTGTGAAGTATCCTCATCGAGTATAAATGATTCTGTGGGCAGTAATCATCACTGTAGATTCGACATCAAAATCAAAACAAAATTCTTCTGTGTCATATATTCACTGTCCACACCACTAAGACTTTCATCAACTTCATAAAGATTACATCACTTAAATTACGATATCACCAATCACGTGCTGACAAGTTCGCCATGGTTCAAAGGTGAATGAGCCAAAGTTTATCGATATTAATTCGAAACGTCTTCGGACCTTCCTTGGAAATATTATACTATATTGCCTAGACTATTGCCAATGTCAAGTAGGTTAGCCAAAGGTATCCGTTTCATCCCAAAAGCGATGATCAGTAACATGTACACTGCTTTGCGAGCTCTTTGCGAGTATCGATCGAGTAGGTCGGGTACAGCATATATCTGTGAAATGACTGTAATGTTGTCAGCTCTCATTCAAACAAACAGCAAGAGTTACTACATGAATTTCGTGTACAGCTTGCCAAACTTCTCTACTCAAAATTGTCAACCTCACTTTTCTGAAATCTCTCGTGGGTAACCGCAATACTTGTCCAAACCCGAACACGCATGGGTG
Organism: Oculina patagonica; assembly: GCF_052425735.1. Taxonomy (NCBI): domain Eukaryota; kingdom Metazoa; phylum Cnidaria; class Anthozoa; order Scleractinia; family Oculinidae; genus Oculina; species Oculina patagonica. The sequence continues at coordinate 15,044,508 of NC_135769.1, read as the reverse complement.
CTGGCCCCATCGAAAAATGAGAAAAAGCCAAGCCGACGCAAAAATCCTTCCAATATCTTCTTTCATTTTAAGCAGTATAATTAGTATACTTTTATTCACTCTAGTATGGACCTGAAGGTGACTAGTCTCATTGTTTTTTATTTTCAATTTCTGGTTAGTTTGCAGACTGTGTTCTCCTCTACACCCTCTGAACTGATTTACGTGGAAACAAGGAAACAAGAAAATTGGAACAAGATTGAAACGTCAGCTCCATAAATAGACGCAGCTGATTGTCATTTAAACACGTTTTAAAAATGACGTTGACAATCTGTATTGGTTTTACACTCTTTCGAAGGTCCATTCCTTCAGTTGAATTGGGCTGACAACGTCAGTACTTACCGACTTGATTCAGCAAATGATTGCGTTTCTTCGCCGGTTTCGTTCTACTTATGTTCGCAGTAATCTGCGCTACTGCTGAGGACAGGAATGCAGAAAGTAAGGGAGGCATGACCGCTCGTCAGGAAAGCGCCTCTGAAGTGGAACTAAAAAACAAAAACCGACTGGCGAAAATTCTACAGGATTTAAAATCCCTGGACCATTGCGGCGTAAAAAAACTTCACCGGATTTTAATGCATGGGAAAGTTCAACGGAAGCTAAATAAAGCTTTGAGAAAGGACACAGGCAAGATTGGAAACAAGAACATCTTTTTACAGTTGAGAGTTTCTGATGTTAATTCAATAAACATCAATAAACATCAATTAAAGCGATTTCTGACGCACAGCAAAAAGCCCTCAGTGGAGTTGGAGCGGGCATTTAAGCACGCGAAGATCGCTCTTGAAGAACACAGCGTTGTAGACAACGGCGGTTTCCACATTTTCTCAAGAGTTCTTAAATGACCGGTGGTGTCGGTTTTGTGTCAGTAAAATACATAGCTTTGGCTCTTTATGTTTTATAATAATGTTTAAGCCAATCAATGCCTGCACAGTTCCTCAAGTCATTATAAGTGCAAACTGTGCTCATTTGGACAAAAGCATTGGCCGAGATAAGATTACGGATGCTACCACCAAGACCCTACCCAAGCCTAACAAATAACACTCGCACAAGCACACTGCAAACGTTTTCGCCAAAGTAAAAAGTTTATTCAAATATGTGATACAAAAGCCCTCCACCTGGTTTAATAGTTTTATGATTTGCAGTTTTTCTAATTAAAAGAATTGCGCTCTTTCTTTAGTACCCTACGAAATCAACAAATCTCTCCTGTTCACCTACTGCTTTGTAACCTGGTGTCACACAGCAGTGCGTGAAGGTTCAAGAAATGGTATTTTCGCAGGCTACAGCGAATTTTACTCCGATTCGTTCATCCAGCCGCCATGTTAAATTTCGCCAGGTGTTCAAGAATGATAGTGGTTTCGCGACACATCAGGGCGGTTTAAAGAACGAATGAGAAAAAAATTACACTACGAGCTGCCCATATTTTACATCACAGATAAGAAAGAAGAGACACCACGTAGTCTGTTCACATACCAAGCCTAGAATGTTACTAATACACGTGAAAGCGCTTCCAGCCTTTTATTACGCTTTGGAGGTTTAACTATGACTGCTTCATTGTCAATATGTATGAATGTGGAATACTGACACGAATTTCAAACACACAAATGAAATCTGTCTTAATTGAAAGTAAAGCGATTCGCAAAATATAAGATTTCTTCTACTGAGAACTAACCTACTTGAAATGAAAACTTTTCAGTAAAAAAATTGAGAGCTTGCTCTTCAACACTTCTGGTCTGCGGTACGACTCCTTGCACATGCGTACTACAAAGGGGATCTGGATCGAGATCTTGTCTTGGTGGAAGACGAGCCAGTTTCGTCACGTCTTTCGTCTTTCTCACGTGACCTGCAAATGACATATACGGATTTAGGTTTCCACGGAACATATAACATACCACCCGTGCCCATAGCTAAACGAACGCCTCTCTAAACAAGGAATAAAATGCGTCACATTTGAAAATTAAAGCTAGGCGTAAAGTTATGTATTAATAATTTCTGCTGGACTGATTTATCTACAATGTATAATACACTGTCTGAAAGATTACATTATCTTAGTGTTTCAACGTTGACCATTCCTTCACAGAAATGCACAAAGTAAAAACGAAAAAGGGTTAGCCACCAAGGAAAAAGTAACTTCCAAATATATGTCGTTATCAACTTGTAAGAACAACACCAAGCTCACACAGCAACAAGCATATAGAACTGGACCTCAAAAGAAAAAAATCAACAACAGTAGATAGTTTAACACCCAATTTGAACTGCAATTACTTTCTCCACGGTACAGTCAGCTTAAAGCTCAGCTTCGCTTTTCCAACTTTTTAGAAAAGCAAGATTAGTTTTAAGAAATAACAAGAAACATAAGGACTAATGAGCGAAAACTCCGTAATACATTTCAAATCGAAACATAAGCATTAGTTAATAAATCACATGGTAAATAATAAACTGCAATCTAGCGAGTAATGCATACTCAATGTCGATTAAAGCGTGATGCGCGACTGGAGAATCATTCCTCCACATCTGGCTTTAAAAAAACCCCACAACATGACTCACAATATGCATAACGTGATCGTACTGTAGGAAATACACATCATGATCTGAAATACCTGGGAGAATACCTCTTACAAGATGACGCCGCGAGGCTACCTGAGTGGCTGTTCCGCCGGTAGACAGCGGCCAATGAAACGATTGATCTCCTTGTAACAGGATACTGATTGACTCACTGGAAACGTAAGTTGGTTTAATACGGTAAACTGAAGCCTGACCAAAATCGACACAGAAATCGACAACAATTGGGTACCTTGAATTCCGGTGCGGTGACAGGAGACTTCACTATCCATGGTCTCTTACAAAAATGTTTGTCTCAATGGACAAAGGAAAGTTTACCTTAAATCGCAACGTGATCCTCTTCCAACTTTTGCCGGTAAGTTTTTGAAGGTTGTTCCTTTTGGTGACGCTTAGTCAACATTGTAATTTGATTTCAACTCGGTATGAGGAAGAAAACGACAATTTTATTTCCAAAAGCAAAACAAGGTTACCTTACAGGCGGATCCTTGGTTGATGAGCTTGGTTGAAAACAATATTCAACATAAAACAAAGAACAGTATGAAAATCTTTGAATGTGTACCTTGCGTTTCCAGTTCTCTTCGCGCCCGGCTGATATCCGCTGTCATCATTTAGCACAAGAAATCAATTGAGGATATTGAAATTGAAAATCAAAACAGAATGAGGTACCTCAATCTTTGTTGTTCCGTTCTGCTGTGATGTTGCTTTGAATTGGTGCTCAGGCGTGGGTTCCTCCAATTTACACGATACACACGATCAGCGCGTTGACAGCTCACGGTACATTTACGGTCACAGTAAGACTCACTACCCCTCCCAGTACAAACAATATTCTGTAACTAATATCTACCTGAACGTAGTCGTACATTAGATTTTTGCAAGAAACTTTGCTATCAGAAACATCATCTTCGGCCCGCCATGTGTAACAACACTGGTCAGATAACTCAGTTATCACCCCAGGAGTGAACACTCACCTGCTACGAGATCTGACGGACTTATCTTTCTCCTCCCTGTCTGAGCCTTCTTTTTCTTCTACCCTGTTCTCGACCGCAGCTTCTTTCTCGCCTTCAACGTCTTTGTCACTGTCTTTTTCTTCGTTCCTGTCTTCATCTCTGTCTTTTTTGTCATCCTTGTCTCGACGCCTCTCCTTTTCTTTTGATCGTTCCCGATCTCTCTCTCGATCTCGGTCCCTATCACGATCACGATCCTTGTCACGACGACGGTCTCTATCACGATCTCGATCCTTGTCACGGTCCCTGTCGCGTTCACGATCTCTGTCACGCTCACGATCTCTGTCACGATCACGGTCCCTTTTACGATCACGGTCCTTATCACGATCACGGTCCCTGTCCCGATCACGGTCCCTACGGCGGTCACGATCTCTATCACGATCTCTGTCACGGTCTCTCCTGCGGTCACGGTCTCTATCACGGCTCCGCTCTTGATCCCTGTCCCGCTTTTTTTCGCCTTCTGGATCTTTTTCCACTGTCTCTTTGGACTTCGAACGGGATTTCTCATTTCGTTTTTGCTGAAAGAAACAAGAGTCAAATTTTAAAGGTGTTATTATGTCATGGATGACGCACCAGTTTTGTCAGGTTCGCAATCCATGATGATCGGTCTGAACCTTCCTTGCTCCCGCTTGGTTCATTAGCTGTTCAGTATTGTTCACCATTAGCAAACTATTATTCTGAGGTTTCTTTCTACTTGAGAGAAAACTGTTTGGCACCGTCAAAAAGGCATGGCATGCATGTTGTGTAGAGGGTTTATGGGACATCTTCTGCAATGCCTTAATAGATACTATTACGGATTTATAAGTAAACACTCTCTTTATTTTCAGATTAAGCAGCGAGTTTGTTATTGCAAAAAGATAAAAGAACAGTGTATCGATTCATTAAACACCTACAAGTAAAAACAAGTGGATTAAGAACATTAGGCTGAAAGTTGCCCAATGAAGCACCATATATACACCATGTATATAAGAACCAATTCAGCCTGATAAAAAAAATCATGTTCTTATATAAAAATAAATAGGATGCCAGAATAAGAAAGTAAAACAGCTATAAATGAAGTACTGATAAAATTATTAGTAATAGTATTTATTTATTTAACTTATTTTTTAGTGTAAATAATAAACACTCACACTGTATAACCAGTATTCATATAGTATTTCCGAAACAAATTTTAAGAATTTTTTAAGAACATTTTCAGGCCGATTCCCACTAAGCACCGCCTGAGCCCCGAAATCTAGGTTCTTATATGCAGGTGTTTACTGTATATCATCCTTTATGTGTTTTTCTCAAGCTAGGAAGCAGTACCTTGAGTTCCTCAATAGTGCTCTTGATCTTGGCATAACCCATATGCTGCTTGCCCTGCAAGTGATCATCTACTCGTGTTTGTGCATCACCAATGATGAGAAAAGCACCACAAACTTCACACACTTCCATCTGTTTTTCTTGAGCAGACATCAAGTTCAGATCACTTGATTGCTGTATAAACCAAGGCAAATTTCATCAGTGATTAGCTAGAGTGGTTGTGAATTGCTGTCAAAGCCCTAAGTGGCTCTAGTTTCTTTGTTGACTCACAAACTGTGAGTGGCTAAAAATAACTTGTGCAACTGGACCTACATGCACTTGTATCTGATCATACCAAACAACAACATTACTTTCTCAGCCCATTAAATGAAAAACCACAACCATGAACATGCCTTGGGTGAGGTATAAAGGTAAGTGCTTCTTGATGTGTTCATGATTGGTTTTCACCATCTGACTGTGGTGATTAACTGCATGTCCATCCACAACACTCACCAAACAATTCAATTTTACTTTACTGACATTCATTTTGATGACACTAAAATACTTCCTCTAACAAAAATAAATGCCCAATCAACTACCTAGAGTCCGTCTACATTGTATAATTGCAGGTCTAATATTGAGGTTACAATAACACATTACAGTTTTTTTAACTCACCATCTGCAGTGCCTCTCGTTCATTTTTTAGCTGATCACACAACTTCATAACACCTTGTGCCTCTTCAACTTTGCCTTCACAGCCTAGCTGTTCAACCTGTAATTGACAAACCCACACACCTTACTATACTAATACACATAAATTCAACTACAGTTGTGTATAACAACACAACTGTTCTTAAAGGGAACCTCCACTCTTACGACAAGTTGACGTTGAATTGTTTGAAATAACACCTGAATTCCAAATAAACAGAACAAGGGAGCAATGACATATAATAGCAACAATCAAAGGCTCCTAAGAGCTATTTATTCGTACATACCACAAAAATTCTGGCAAAAATGTGATAACTTGTGGAGGATATTTCAACTCACACTGCACCACCCTCCTCCCAATTAATATCGGGACTGAAATTGAATTACCATCTGTACCTTGGTAATTATGCCTTATTATCATCAGAAAGAGAATATTGAGCAACTTTTGAGTTGTTGACATGAATTTGTTGAAGCAGAAACAAAACAGTACATTCACAGCTGAAATGCCAGTCCAAGAAAATACAATGCTTTATCCAAACACAACATACATATATAACTTTATTTTCATAACAAGGTTAACAAGGTTTATGAACGAAACATTTTTAAGTTTCTTTCTAACTTCATTTAACAACAATGTGTGGTTCCAGAAATTATCCATACCTCCCCCATTGAAGGGATTTTTTCTAAGATTCCCCCAGCCCTATGGAAACTCCAATTAAGCTTCATACATTTCCTTAAAGTTTTTAACCTTCGAGATCTCTTACCCCAGGAATTTCCAATCCCTTCTGTGGGGGGAGTATGGACATTTTCTAGAACCACACATTAACAAGCTCTAGGTATCAAATAGATAAATATGCAACTACAAACTGAAAAAATAGGCAATTGCTAGCTACCCTCTGCATAGGTTTTAAAATGAGTTCACAGGTATGGTTTCACACAAGCACTTGTTGTCACCTTGAGGCAAGAAATAATTAATTTTGGAAATGGTCTATTCTATTGATACTCTTGTATATTCATATGTTTGTGTTTAAAGGTTACCAACCTGTTTACAGGGGCGAAGCCAGGTTTTTCCAGGGATACGCACATTTTTCTAAATACCCCCTCCTGTCTCCCTTCCACTTAATTCTAAAATCTTCCTTTTTTTAATTGTAAAGTCGTTAATCTCTCGTTACAACCACAGAGTTATAAATCTTCTTTACCGGTATTTCTTTCCAGCGAATTAAGTACCGTAAAGACTCGTGTATAAGCCGCACTCGTAGATAAGCCGCACCCCCAACTTTAAAGCTTGATTTTGAGAAAAAAATAAAAACGTGAAAACTTGAAATCCCAATACCTTTTAAAAAGGATGCCCTTTTGACGATATTTTGTCTTTATTGCTAAAGTCCAATGTGGAAAACGATCAAATTTGACTGGAAATGACGAGCACAACAGATAAAGAACGATGCAAAACGTATGCTTAGTAACCACACAGTCACTTTAAGAGAGAAGTCTGGGGTTGAGTCACGTTTGTTGCGTTCGATCGGTCCTGTAAACAACATAACCTGCGATCAGGCGTAGGGAGGGAGGGCATGATTTCAGGTTATAAACAACATGGAAAAGTAAGTTCGATTTCTAACCATTTCAGCTGTGTGTTGATAAAAACTTGCTGCTCAATGGGAGTTTAGCAAATAGGCAGCTTTGTGGAGGAATGAAGATTCCATGTCAGCTCAAGTTTTGCTGCTCAAAAGAGGTGCAAAGTCCTTTGAAAGAACAACTGACGAACAATTCGTGACTGAGGAATTAACGGCTGCTTTAATAGGGCCCAGATCGACAGCAGCAAGTTTCAAGATGTTAAATATTATTTACTCTGAGTCAATGTTTTTAGTGCTTTTTCTGACCCCAGCCTAGGCAATTTACACCCCTCAAAAGCAATTGTCTCGTAGATAAGCCGCACCCACGATTTTGAGCCCAAAATTTCAGCAATAAAGTGCGGCTTATACACGAGTTTTTAGGGTAAGATCAGAACAATCCAATTTAAAGTTCTTGTCAGCCCTTACAATATGTTAACGCACATGTGCCACGGATAGCATGATACATGTACAGTACATATATTTTAGTTTTTTTCCTTTTTAAAATAATTCTATTTTCTATTTTTTCAGGTATGCACGTGCGTACAGGTAGCTATGCCCCTGGTTTATTCTTCACATAAATACTACAAAAATGACCAAAGTGTAAAAGAAGCGGCCCACTACCCCAACCACTTTCATTCAGAAATGCCTGTGGCTCTTAGGCATTGTTTGGTTGCTTGAACTGCAGTAGAAATGTGATGTTGGTTTTGTCAGCAAAAATACAAAATTACGAGGAAACTTTGAAGTACCACTTCAATTAAATACAAAGCATCTCTTTTAACCAGATGTTTATGCAATTGCTCTTTTAGACAATATACATTGTATTCAACAACTATCAAAATTTTAACGCTTATAGTTTGTAAACTACAGGAATGTACAAGAGATGGGTGGAATTCAATGACTAAAAGTAGGTGGGGCAGTAGAAGATAGTGAGTGGGGCAGCAATCTTGTATGTTGTATACGAGTTTCAATTTTTTTTTCTTGTGGCAAACAATAATAAAATAAACTCTGCAAGATTGTTATATAAAACTGTGTTGGCTACAGGTAGGAAATCATTGATCTGATTGGTAGGAGCACGATTATTCTCTACACCACCACTGAGTGAGATAATACGACTTGACACCCATAATGCTTCTACAAGTTGGAAGATTTCAATCTAGCTAACCAGTCTGATTAGTAATGTAACAAACAACAGGTACTTCCTTGTGTTTAGGACTTCTGGTTTGAACAAAATTTAAATAAAGCCACTAATAAGAACAGAAGGTAATACAGACTTTTTGAATTATTTGCATTTAAGTGTGATGCCGCACAGGTCATATGTTAGCCTGTGGCACACATTGACTTTTCATGCTATGATTCTTATGGAGTTTTGGTGACTTTGAGGGTAAGCTTAAGTTTTCGCACTGACTGTCTGACTTTTCTACTCTTGCATAATGCGTTTCAACTGCATTGCAAGTATCCTCGAGACTGCTTTGTCTCTTGACTTGTAAATGTCACGGTGCTGGCTTGGATTAATAAATCGGTGAAAGTGAGATCGTCTAGTTATTTCTTTATTTACCTGGATTGTTTCCTTGATTTGTTTATCGGTGTGTTCGTCATCGGGTATGCATTTTTGTGGCAGAGTTTTCACTCCACTACAGGCTTTAAGCCAGGATTTAGAAAGTGGGAGTCCATTTTTTGTGGGCCAAAGGGCCACATAGCATTTCGGGGGGTCTGGGGGCATGCTCCCCCAGAAAATTTTGAAAAATCGAAGACCCTAAGATGTGATTTCCGCAATTCTGAACAGCTGTAAACGTCTTTCAATTAAGCTATTAAACCGCTGTTTTTCCTTGATAATTTTAAAAAACTATCCTTTCCTCAACTTTGGGACAGAAACTCAAATGACTATTTTGTTATAATGCCCGCATTTCACGTAAACAGAGCAAAATATAATCAAGCCATTACAATAACATTCGTAGCCGTGAGATCGTCTTACCGAGTTGGTAGGTGTATGTTGTTGCTCTTCCTCACTTTCACTGTCATCTTTACCTTTTCCACTTGTGTAAGTGGGTGAAAAAAAGCTCCGAAGTGATCTTTGACTCATCCTCATTAATACTCACCCACGTGCGTACTTATTTTTAGCACCCGGCAGAGTAGCCTGGGCACGAATTGGGGAGTTAATATTATTGAACAGCGGCTTTGCTTGTGAAATCGCTTCGCTCAACTTCATGCGAACAGAACAGTAAGGAAAGTAAGGAGAAGAAAAACACGCCAGCAAGACTAAAGGTAAGGTAAGGTAAGGTAAAACTTTAAAACAACTCTTGAGAGCAAAAAGGAATGTAAGTTTTTTTTAATTTATACACACTGTTTTGTTACATTAACCACAGAAGTTCGTAAATTGCCACCCAAAACAGGCCGTTGAAAATCACCTATTTCTGAAAAGTGGCCGTCCTTTGGACGGCTGGACGGCCGCCTGGCTAAAAGCCTGCTCCACTATCATCAACTCGACTTTGTGACTTAGTTTTCTGGTAACAAAAAAGGGAAACAAAGAGCATACTTTGAAAACGATTACCGAAATGACGTGTGAAAGCCAGGCAAAGTCAAAAATGTCTCCTAAAAACATGGCTGCCTTCCAGCCAACTCCTGCCTTACTCCTGCCAGAAAATATGGCTGTCTTGATTAATGGTCAGCGGTTGTTCCTATTCTTACATCACAGGGTCCGAAATTAACTTTTTTACATCGGCGCCAGCTGGCGACCGGACCGAAAGTTTTAGTCGCCAGATGACAATTTCTGGTCGCCAATTTTTTCGATTGACTTTCCTTTTATACTTTAAGATGAAACACTTGTTCTGCTTCTGCTTCTGCTTTGTATACTCAAAAACAGCTTAATTAAACCACAAAACAACGACGATATGAAAGCCAGTTCTACAGACCGTAACCACTCAAAGAAATGCTGTACTTGCCTATAAGTAGAGTCTTAAGAAGTCTTCTTTATCGAATGTTAACTCTCTAACATTTAAACGGAAAATACTTTACAGTCTTACTCAAACATTCCGCTCTTAAATATAAAAAACACCGGGAAAAAACATCATTTCCACCAACTTTCTGACATATTTCGACAGGCAGTTTTTCATTCAACACAGTGACAACAATGTTGCGTTCGTGGAACGTCGTAGCGAAAGCACATTGCTTGGCGCGCCCGCAAAAACGTCATAGGGAAAACCGCTGAGATAAACAACATGGCGGCTCACAATGTTCGAGTCGTATTGATCGCAGCTGTTGGCTGAGCTGTTGGGGAGTTTATACATTATGTAGGTAGAAATTTACTTCACTGTTATTTCAAGGACATCGCCAAGATAAAAAGTGAGTCAATAAATTGTTAAAAAACGGCTCCGAATTTTATCGTTAATCAATTTCTCTGAATACTCTTACAAAGCATCTTAGTCGCCAGCGGGCGATCAGTTGTGAAATTCTGGTCGCCAGCTCTCAATATTTAGTCGCATTGGCGACCAGGAAGGCGCAATTTCGGACCCTGCATCACTTCCGCTATTTCTGCTAACGCGTCTACGCAGATTTCTGCTAACACCGTTTCTCCCTCTCCACAATACTCATTCTGCTTTCGTAACGAATGAGTAAAAACTGCAAAAGATTATCGCTTTTAAATCTTCTGTGCGAAGCCATTTTGGATTTCATGACATGTAATTGTTGTTGCTGTTGTTTGGAAGCACAGGATCTATTGTGTGAAACAATTGAACAACCATTACACCTCATAAAATCCAAAATGGTGGCATGCAGGAAATTTAAAAGCAAAAATCTTTCCACTTTTTGTTGCTTTTAAATGTTACCAGTATTCTTCCCTTGTCCTGTAAAATTTGGAATTTAGGCATTATTTTAAATAATTAATTGTCAACTTTTCAAAAGAATGGAGGTTCTCTTTAAGGAGTTAGGCTGGCTCCTCGCAAGTAGTTATCTGATGTATACAGTACACATTTTTGTGCCTCTCAATTTTTTACCACATTTCACTGTTTTCTTGTGCCACAGAGAAGCTTAGGAAAAGAATATGTGTACAGTGAAACCCCTGTTAACCCATTGGCTCCTGTGCCGGCCATAACCAGCCGCGCAAAAACCACCCCCCAAATTTCCGTGCCGGCCTCAACCGGCCGTAAAAACCACGTGTTGACAAATGCCCTTTCCCTCCCTCCCTAGAGCTTTTTTGGTTCTCCTATTGTTCTAAAGATAATGAGGGCAAATAAACCAATGAGAATCCGTTTTCTGCTCATATTTTTAGAGATTTCTAGGAGTCCTAGAAAGGAGGTTTTTTGCCTTTATACCTGCATTGAAAATGCACAAGAAAAGCATGGCGCCTCACGGGACGTATTTACAAACTTCTAGGGTCTTGTTTTCCGTTTTGGACACAGAGAAACTGTGTCCAAAAAAACTAAATATGAAATGAAGAAACATGGATCGATTTTAAAGTGGATCTAAAATGGAAACTAATGGATAACAGAGTGCTAAAACTGCTTTGGTGAAGAAATTTTTCTTTCCTTCCGCTGCCAAGATTTCCTCCTGTCATGGCGCTACTAAAGTGTTTTGACTACAATTCACGGCCTTGATCACGGTTAAATGCAGCTTTTCAAGGCTTCAGAAAGCAAAATGGTAATGTACAATAATTGCTTCAAACTTGAAAGGAATTTTTAAGAAGATCGGTAGTGATCGATTGAAAAATTGCCTTCCAAAGCCGTCGCACTGAAATAACACACTTTCACTTCAGCTCGAATATTTAATTTGAACATGGTGCATGCGGAATATCACGGCTTTAAAATTTTCTGAAATTTTTAGCTTTTTAAGACATTTATTAGCTTCATTGTGAATGAGAATTAATGTTAAACAAACTTTCTTTTAAGTTTCTTTCATTTGTTCAGCTTTAGTTTGGAATTTTAGGCTTTTGAAGTGAACAGATTTGAAGTGCACGCGGTGTTATCCGATACGCATCTCTTTCGTCAGACTTGCCGTCACGTTGTTGATTTAGTCGCTAAGATTTTAATTGTGTTTTACAACCTTTAATGCGAAAAGATTTACAACAGTACTTCAGAAAATACAAACAAGTATTTTTATTGACTTTGAGATTGATAGAAATAGTTTTGTGGAAGGAATTCTGTAGTAGCTTGTAGTTTTGCAAGCGGTTTTGCTCTATTTCACAACAACAAGATTCGCAAATAATTTTATCACTTCCAATTACTGCTTTTCTGCACCAGGATAATACTTCATTGCTGTTAAATTACTGCCAGTAGCAGTTTTACATAACATACAAATGTATGCCAACATTTTTCCAGAGTTTTTTTTAGATTGCTTTATGTTTTGTTCAAAGATTTCTTGTTTTTGTGAGTTTTTAAAATGACGCGTGGAAGTGAAACTTTTTTTTTCCGCTGCCTTCAAGTTTGGTTTGGGATCAAGTTATTAAGGTTGATAAACATTTTAAGTCATAAATAAGTCTTTTAACATGTCTAGTTGTATTAAAAGTTTACTTAAGAAACAAATTATTTGTCTGAACTTGCTGCGCATATGGTTTATTTTTTCCACTCGCACGTCCGTGTTAAATGCCGTAAAAGAGCCGGGAATTTGGGGGTGGGTGCGCATGTAAAACCTTCGGGAGTCAATGGGTTAATATGACCATTTTGTTAACACCACCCACAACCACCACTGGGAGCATAACATGAACATGTCGTGCTATTTTTTAAAAGGAACTATTAAGTAATATCATAATTTGAACCTGTCAAGTAAGGTTCCACAGGGCTCATTGTCTACTGTACAATGTATGTGGTTCCTTGTCAACACATTCTGTACAACTATCCCAAGTGACACAAGAGTTACTAGAAGGTAACAAATTAAAAGTAAGGTCCTATTTCCCAGTTAGGGAATTGTAATGAACAAACTCAAAGTACTAAGGTGTGTACAGCATTACTTCTCACCTGTTCTAACAATGAGTTGATCTTTTCTGAAAGCATTTTGATTTTTTCACTGTCTGGCTTACCACTTGCCAACTCCTATAGAAGAAAAAAAATTAAAAGAGAATTTATCAGAAGAATTGTTTGTGTCAGTGTAAACAAGAAGAGATAGTTAAACTGGAGCAGGCCTCTGCTGCTAACCTACCCTGATGTGAAAACCAAAATGTTCGGTATATTCCTTTAGACTGCAGGTGTTTTATTGACTTACTGAGCATAGTACAAAAAGCCCACATTTGATACATCAAAATTCTAACAAGACTCCCAGGTTTTTCAATTGAAAATATACACTCTCAAATTTCCCTTTGTCTGTTACTTCCCACAAGAGACTTGATACAAAGAAAACAAAACTAAATATAGGCCTTTGACCTAAAAACCTTGGTGCCATGTTTGAATTTTGATATACTGAACATGGGCTATTGGGAAATAAAAGATGGAAGCCATGTTGGCCTTGCTAGTGGAGAGCACAAAAAAATCAAAGGGCTCTTCGTGCCAGCTTATTCATGTAATGGCCAATTGTATTGTTTATTTCACTCCATAACAAAGCTTAGAAGCTTTTAGGCATTTGCAAACACGAGTTTTTCCAGTTTAAAAAAGGTAACTTAAATTTTCCTTCAAAAATTAGCTAAAAAGATTATCAGCCGCATTGGGGACCAGTCACACAAATCACGCAAACGCTGGTGCTTGTGAGTTCCCTCTGCGTTTTAATAATTTCCTGTTTTTAAAAACGAACACAAAATGCTTGAATGACATGCAAAAAATAATTCATTTATCGTTAACAGAATCGGCTCCCGTTTGAATAACACGAGTTATATAAACATCAAGAATAACATGTTCAATACAGAAACGATTTAGAACAATATATAATGATGCAACAGATAACTCGGAAAACGACAAGTGTACGTCTCACATCGAAAATAATGTAAACTTCAAAAGCCTAAAATTAAAAGACCCAACTAAACGCGAAAAAATGAAAGACACTTAAAAAATGTTTCAGCTTTATTTCCATTCAAGATAAGGCCAAAACACCTTTCAAAAAGCATTTCAGTTTCAAAAGTATTGTAGCCATGAAATAGTGCATGTTTGAGCTGTGGAAAATTTAATTTAATTTCATGTTTACAATTGCACGTGTCAACATGTTTTACATGTAAATGAACCAGTTTTGAGTCCCCTACGTGAAAACGTTTTGGCTTATCGATCACTGTTGAAATATGAGAACAGAAAATTGTGTTTTGATATTAATTTATTTATTAGACGCGTCATTAGGCTATACATAGCTATACATACAGCTTAATCAGAGTTAATTTTGGGTTTTACAGAGCGGGGCGAGGTAGCACGTAAAATTACTTCCGTTCGATGCAACTTCCGTTCAAGGCAACTTTCGTCTACGTTCCACAATTTCCGTCAACATCTACATCGTTTTAATATCTTATTCATTGATTCCGCGTGCTCTACAGCACAAAATCTGCATGAATAAGCTAAAAATGACCTTCATTCCTTTATCAAGAAAATTTTCATATTCAGTGTATGATATACAGTACAAACCTGCTCTTCTTGGGCACGGCTGAGATTGAGTCTGGCATGCCCTCTCCTTATTCGTCTGTCAACATCAGCCATGATGTTTTGAAGATATCTCAGAAATTCTTCTTCATATCTCATTTTTTTGTAACGACTACTTGACTCATATCTAAGTTAATTGTAAGGGAAATAAGAGTAAAAAAATGAGTACATTTGGCCACAAATTATTGTACAAAAGAACAAAATTGACTTTGGTCCCTGAAAGCAGCCATTATGATCTTGCATTAAATTTAAGAATTAGTGACAAGCAGATCATGGTTCATTGCATAAATTATTTTTCTTGATGTTAATTTAAATACGGTAGGACCCGGCTATCATAAAGTTCAAAGGGAGTTGAATAATAATTGTTGTTTGAGATAGAAGGGATTTTAAATAATGCATTTGGTATAGCAATAATATCTAATTTTTGTGTCTTTCCCAAGTGAACATAAATTGCATTTGAATAGCTGAATACTCTTTAGAATGTTTCTGATTGCAGAGTTCAAAGACATTACAAAATAAAACTGTCGTTTGGTCTCCAGTACAGAATCAGGCCACAAACTTTTTTCCAGCAGCCATGTAGCTCAAAGGAAAGTGGAAGCCAATTCCAAAAATTTGGTTGACACTTTTTTTGAAAGAAAAAAAAAAACATTTTTTACTCTGTCATTGGGCAATGCCAGAAAATATCCAGACTTGTACACAGATTACTTTGTGGAAATCCTAGGACAAGGGAGGTTCTTTCAACTGGAAATCTGAGGGCATATGGTATATTGCAATTCCTGCGTTTTGATTGGTTAACAGGCAATAGTATATGAGCTCATATACCATTGACCACAAATATGGTAGCCGATGCGCGTCAACGAAAACAGTTAGGGAGCTCAAATATTGCAATTCTTTGGGTCATTTTTAATAAAACAGTTATTCCACTCATGCTTGTTGGATATGAGATTGCTATAGCCAACTCATATCCAACGCGTGCTCATGGAATAATTGTTAAGTATACCACGAGAAAGTGTTGTATAACTATTTTATACCATTTCATAGAAAATACACTTACTTAATTTCGTCGAGAATAAGATCGCAGCATGCAATGGGAAGGTTGAGTTGAAATACCGTCGAATATACAACAGCTTTCCTGTATTCTTATTGGCTGTATTTTCTATGACATGGTGCAAATGACTGTACACCACAGTTCACCATGAATTACTTACTCTTTCCTTAACCTTTCATCGTGTGCCTTTTCGCATGGTCCTATAAGAAAATATACATATTTGACAATTTATAATTATACGGTACCGAGCAAGGACATTGTGGTTCAATGTGATAAAATTTAGCCGCCATCCTTTACATTTGATAGAGCTTTTTTAAAAAAATCTGTACGAGCATAGTCTTTTTATATGGATTTTATAAACTTACCAAGATCAGATCTTGTATTGATAAAGAGCTGAGATGGGCAGAATCCACAGAGGAAGTGCTTGCAAACCTGAAAAGAAATTATGAGAGAATTATTTTCAACACTGTATGACTTGATCAAACCAAGCGAGACTTGGAACCACAAAAAAACTCGCGCAAAGCCATACGCTTAAAATTATTACCTGGGGATCTGACCAATGTAATGCAGTCTTTTTCTCATTGGGGGCTCGATTTCTATCGACCCCCATTAACTCATCTAACAACGCAGCAGCCGAAAGCATCGACATCTTGTTTGCTTCGCTTCGCACGAGCTTCGCACACGAGTAAGGGTATCCCATCATCCTTTGTTAAGCGACCAATGTGCTCATTTTCTGAGAGCTTGGGGACTAGAATCCAGGGCGCTTGCGGGCATAAAACGCCTGTTCAAAATTGATTCTCCATTTATTCTCCAGCTTTTCTTGGAAAACAGTTTCTACGAATGGTGCATTTACGTATTTATTGATTTACATTGCTGCGGGAATTTATGAGTGTTAAACTCCACAAGCCTCCTGTTTTCAAGAGCTCATCGACAGGGAAGGTGATATCCCAGTTTATACAATGGAGGATAGAAAATGGCGTGAGATAAACGAAATTGTATCATCCCCCGGAAACGCGTCGAAAAATTCCGTAAGCTTGTTAATGGAAGCTGCTTCTCAAGTCGGGGAGACGGTAATCTTTAATGATGTTGATGAACTGGGACTATCAAATACGAGGCTGTTCACTTGTGAGGTCAAAGTTGGACGTCTGACAAAATGCCGGGGATCGGGAAACAATAAAAAAATGGCCAAAGCAAATGCTGCCGACCAAGCGTTAGAACTTATCAAGAGCAGAGTTGGTGATACTACAAATTTACCCAGATCCTCTAAGGTAAGATTGTAGTGCGCGGATCCAGACTGGTTTCCACCGTTAGAGTGAAAAAACGTTTCCAAGTTCGAAATTTCAACTCACTCATAGACTCAAAGTGTAGGGCAGAATGCAACACGATACTTAAGTTCATTTACAACATGATACTTTTTTTCCAGCAAATGCTGTTTGTTTGTTTTGCAAACACAGCCACAATGATGCAGCATGTGAACAAGGAATGGAAATCAATGATCAGGAAATCAATCAATCAATCAATTAATCAGTGGCAATTGATTGCAGTTAGTTAATTGGAATCGATTGGCATTCGCCAGCCAATGACCAATCAATAATCACTAAAAAGTAGTTGCAACTTCATCATCTGCCATTGACTGGCGTTCAAGAAAAGGATAAATTGTTTCACTTAAGCCGGCGACACACTAGGTGATTTTATTTACCGATCACGGCAAATTTGATCGCCAGCGATCGGCAAATAAATTCGCCGATATCTGACATGCCAGATATCAGTGATTTTATACGGCGATTGGCGAAAATCGCAATCGCTGCACCATGCACACTTGGCAATTTTCGCCGATCGTGGCGATCGGCGAATTAAATTGCCAAGTGTGTGGCTGGCTTAAGAAGGGTGAAAGAAGGGCTTCAAAACTTCCGTAGAAATAGCAACACTTAAATGAAGAATTTTTTTTGAATGCTAGAAGGCTGTCTGGTACAGAAGTAGCAGGTAAACAAAACCTGAGCATATGCTTGTCTAAATACAACTGCTGGAGCGATCTGTGGTCATAGCTTAAAGTATAAAAATGGTTTAAACAGATCCAAAAATATAAAAGGATACTCTAAATTTTCGATCACCTTCTGCGGTCTTCTTCAGAGAATGATGGATTTTGCAAGGTTCGCAGAATTCAAATAAGTTGCATTGACGTTATTGTTCGTTGCCCCCCTGGGGAGCAACTAGTGATGGGTAAACCCTTGGGAAGGGGGCTCTTTCGTTTATAGTGTTCTTGTCGAGGAAAGAATGTAAAGACTCCAGAAACAGTCTTTTGTTCTTGCTGCATACACCTGTTTTAAGAATTTCGGCGTAAATTGACACTTTTGTGGGTAAGACTTTGAAGTATTTTCCATTTCAATGTTAATGGTGAGTTTAAATTTGATGAAAACTTTTTAATTTTGGATTTGTTTTGATTTCTTTCAAAAAACTTTTTTTCTAAAAATTGAGTTGCGAAATTCAGGGTGCTGCTTATCTGTAGCAGTTCTGGGTATGTAGTTTGCAGTTTACAGTTTAATTCTTCTCCACTAGTGATAAATTTTTAACTGTGAGTTAGCAGTTATTCATAACTGACTGTGATACGTTGCTGTCTCAGTGTTCCAGGTTAAGTATTATGTTGCTCCATAAACTGGATTTGGTCTCAACAGGCAATTTTCTTGGTAGCATACTGATACATGTAGTTGTATTCATCATTTTGAGTGCATCTAGTGTGATTGATGAATTGTGTGATGTGCAGTACATGTGTGCAGTAACAAATAGAGGTACTGTCCTTAATTTTGGTGGTTGTGGAAGTTCCATTATAACAGGGCAACATTAATTTACATATTATTCAACACTCAATGTCCGTAGCACAGTATTCTCTTCCCCCATCCTTCAAATTGTGCAGGATTCTTCGTAATTTAATTATCAGTAAATTCACATTCTTTAGCAGCACTTATAACTGTGGTACTGTAAAGTCTGTAACAGTTTTATCATAATTGTATACATGGAAACTGCTGTAGTTACCAGTTCAGAAAGTCTCTTACATGTACAGTGTTGTACCTGCTGCACTGACAAAAAAAATCGTGTTTAATCATTAGTTGCTTATTTTCTCGTAGGTGTCACCAAACCATACATCATCATCACAAGCTGCAAGTCCAATGAGAGTTCTTTTGAGTCCGGCTGGGAGGCTCACACAGGATCCTCCTAGTTCAGAAGACACTAATCCTGTTGGCAGCTTACAGGAAATGTGTATGAAGAACAATTGGGCTCCACCGTGTTATGATGTAGTGTGTGAAACAGGAGAATCACATATGAAGACCTTCATTTATGAATGCAAGGTTCTGATTTATGTTGGCATAAAATACAATACACAGACCTTTTCTTGCTCTAGACCCTTTCTTGAGCAAGAAAAGGCTCATTCTTCCCCCCTCCTCCTCTCCTGCTCTCCCCCAGGGCGCCCATAAACTCTCCCTGTGATTTTTTTATTTTCTTTTTAACTGTGCCCTCTATAACTTGAGTCTCATTTCTTAATTAAGTCTAGATACTGTTGTGAGTAAAATACCAGAACATTGAATTTGTTTTTGAATCAAAATTGAGCAGTATGTATTATCGTGGTGTATAACTTCCCTTTGTGTCAACAGGCTCAAGTTTCTTGTTGTTCATTAAAACCCCAAACATATCTGCCACATCTTTTATGATTGGTTTTGTAAGCAAAATGTAATATCATTATATCAGTGTTACTCTTTGTCTGTAATAAACCCAGTCAAATGCACAGTGTTTGATTGATACTTAGTACAAAGAAGCATGTAAAACAAAACACCCTTTTATTCCCTTATTTCCAGTCATTTGTTCTCAACCCCAAGTAACTCAAACTCTTAAAAACTTGAGCTGTTTTCAATACTCCTTGAAGATTTAAGTATCAGGCGTCAACTGTCTTGAGTTGCCAATAATGTGACTACTATGTGATTAGTATTTTTTTTTCTTTTAGTTTTTTAAGCCCCACCTCTCCACTGTTTGTATGTAGTCAGTTCGTTTATTTATGTTGTTGATGACCCATGTGTATTTTGTGCTGTCCAAAATGTTCTCATTTTCAATTATGTTATTGTTTCAGGTTGAGTCTTGGATTGCTCAGGGACAAGGAAGAAACAAAAAAACAGCCAAGAAACTTGCTGCAGAGAATCTTTTAAGCATGATCAAACAGGCCACTAAAGTAAGTACAAGCTGATATACGTCACTGTTGTATGTACATTTTGCATTCTCTGTGTTTTTTGCTTTTGTTTTGTTTTGTTTTTTTTTTTCTAAGAATATTTCTCCCCAAACTCAGCCTTAAGGATGTTCACACTAATTGATTATGCACATCCTTACTGTGCATGTACTTGTTTTGTGCATGTACTTCATGTCAGAGCATCACAAAAAGTCATGCATGGAGCGATCTTGTTGTCGAAAAACGCAAAGGATTTTTAAGAAATAATATACTGATATTTATTGGAATGTTTCTCTTTCAGAGTTCGTCTCTGCATGATGTTAACACAAGCTCATTGTCAGGAAGCCCATTTAGGAGTTTTCCTGATAAGTCATGGCCTAAAATGAACCCTCAGTCAGACCCAGGCCCATCTACCAGCCATCCAACTTCATCACCAGTTCCTTTTCTGTCAAGTACACTGTATGATGAAATGGAATGTGAAGATCAACAAAGTTTTGAGGAAACATCTCCTGGGACCCTACCTCTTGTTACTGAAGATGGCATCAGTGAAGAATTTCGCTCGTCACTTGCAGACAGAGGCAAAATATCAGGCTTTACCATTACATATCATGATTTGTTGGAGAAAGGTTACAGTGGCAACTATATGTGTTTTGTGAGGCTTGACACCAAACCACCAGCAGTGTGCAATGGAGTGGGACCAACAAAAACATATGCACACGAGAAAGCAGCACAGAATGCACTTCAGTATTTGAACACAGTCTGCAGTTAGCTAACTTAACAGACCCATTTTGCTGTTACGTTTTATTCAGAACCCCATCTTGCAACCGGATCAGAAACCTTGACCAAAGACATATCTCGTTGTAGCTGCATTGATTAAACATGGTGGTACATAGAAAATAGAAATCAATTAATTGTGAAATAATGTATTCTCTGTACATGTAAT
Organism: Oculina patagonica; assembly: GCF_052425735.1. Lineage (NCBI taxonomy): Eukaryota > Metazoa > Cnidaria > Anthozoa > Scleractinia > Oculinidae > Oculina > Oculina patagonica. The sequence continues at coordinate 15,023,574 of NC_135769.1, read as the reverse complement.
CATATTAAACCAAGTTGGACAGATGCTTTGCATCAAAGAACCAAGCCTGGGTTGTCAACATTGGTTATAACTTGACAAACTCTTCAGGTTTTCTTTTCGTCCACTTGACATACCACAAGAAGCAGGGTACATCCCGCTCAGCCTTTGATCCCCCAAAGTCCCCAAAGTCCCCAAAGCCCACGTAAATTTCGGTTTTGCAAGAATTGATCAATTGTGAGTTAAGAATGTTTTTATTTAACACGTGAAACACTATCTAAATTTAGTCATTGTCTATAGATACATAGGCATGAACAAAAGAAAACAAAGGATAAGATAAAGAGCCACTTGGCATGTGGAAATCAATCTTTATTATTATTATTATTATTATTATTATTATTATTATTATTATTATTATTATTATTATTATTATTATTAAGTAAACAGCATTCTTTAATTCAAATTCGAGGGTTTTTTTTATCGTTGATTCCTATATCTCGCACAAGTAGGCTAAACTGCTCATCAATAGACTTGTACGACATTTACATCACGTATAAACACTTTATAGATGTGCCGCTTTCTGATAAGTGTATAACATATAGATTTAGGCAGGCCTAAAGCGGAGCTCCCCATTTATTTAATTTTCACTGGAGCTTACAATGTTTTCATTCTGGTGAATAAGCGGCCAATGTACTAATGTTTACGGTGGTTTATAGGTGCAAGACAAATTTAAATCGCTCACGGTTAAACTGAATGTCTACGGTACGACAAAAATAATAATCTTAAACATGGCAAATGTCATTTCTCGTGGCACGAAAAATTACTTAAGAGTACAGTAAATTATCTAGCAATAGAAAATAGTTTCGCGATCCTGTTATAGTTTCGCTAACTAAAGAGAGCTTTATGCCTCTGTCCCTCCTAAAAATGCTTATGTCCCTCCAAAAATGCTTGAAAACTTCACTGAAACTTGTAGGAACAGAATTTTTCCTCCAAAAAAGGCTATGAATCAAAGAGCTCTTCGAGCCAGGACTGAATTTTTTTCACCAAGTTTTACGTTTGGTTTTCATATCTTGAACATATATGAGTAGCAGGTGATTCTAGATAGATCCATTGTTGATGAAGCTCATGTAAAACCCGATTTAGCTTTCGAATGCTCCTTCATGTACGACGCTAGCTCTACAGATAGACACGAAAGTCATCAATCGATTATGGCTCTCAATGTCCACTTTTATGGCGGTCGATTACTTTCTACACGTAATTGTCAGCAACATTTTGTTTCTTAGCTTCTTGTTTTTCTTGTCAAACCAATTTAAATGTTAAAGGCCGCCTTTATACGGCCGTCTTGCTTCACTCTTTCTACCATCAAACTATGGCCGCCATGTTGCACGACGTACGTACGTCTAGCAATAGAAACCCACGTCGTACGCGCCCGCGAACCATGCCGCTAGCCATGATGACCATGAAAAACCAAAATTTTCTTTGTGTATGGGGCTCTGCTCTGCGGCCCTTCGGGCCGCTGGGAGCTCCGCTAAAAACCCGCACTGAAAACAACTTAATAAGTCATTGCTTTTATTTGATTAGCCTGAGTTTCAGGCTTAATGCAGGGACAAAGCCTGGATTTTTCCAGAAGTACGCACAATTTTCCAAATCCACCATATAACAACACCTCAGTTCTGCATTTAATATGAGTATGGCTATGAAGTGGCAACTACGACCCTCGTCAAAAGTGTTGGCACAATTTCCGATTTTATTCCTTTCCTTTCTAATGTCGAGCTACCCAACATATTGCACAGACAATCCTCAGGGACGGACTATTATTTTTTTTTGGAGGGGGGATCAAATTTTCTGTGTGTTGCTGTTTGAGCAAAGAATTTCTTTCGGGCTGCGTCTTTCTGCAGCCAATTTTTTTGGTGTCCAGCGAACAACCGAGCATGCCTGTCTGTACCGGTATACCTACAAGCAAACTGAATTTTGTAAAGACAAACAGGTCTTTGGATCTGCGTATACATACCATGCAGTTATGAGTTTAGGGAATTTCAGGGTTTTCGTTAACCTTTCGAGTATATGGCGTTTTCCGTAAAATATAGCCGGTTTTGGGTCCAGAGGACCAGTTTACCTTTAGGGTGACCGGTAGCCACGATCGCCCCTAAGAACGACTGCGTGAGAGGCAAGGTGACCGGGGGCATGAACAGGTTTTCGCTATTAGGTGGTCAGGGGGCATGTTTTCCCGGGAAATTTAGGGAAAATAAACACCGGAAAACTCATTTCCTCGCATTTTGAACCCTAAAAACTCTGCCGGATATTGGTGATGACTTACACCAAATCGAGTTGCTCACAGAAAACATTTTCACTTGCCCTGATTGTCAAGGCGAGAAATCTCTGTTTTCTAGTCCTCTCCTACATGTCCTAGCTGACTATTTACTGTCTGCAAACGTTTTATTTTTCCCTTTTTGTGTCTGCAAACAATTTATTTGAAACCCTTACCCTTTTTTGCCCTTGCAAACAATTTTTTTTTTTTTTAATCCCCCACCCCTCCAAAAAAATAATGGTCCGTCCCTTAGCCACAAAGGGCTCAACATTGAAAGCGGGAAAGGGGCCTCTATAAATATTTGCATGACATTGATAAGTTTAAGGACAAAGTACCCGCATTTTTATCTTTTTAGAGTAAGCGTTCCAGTTACTTTTGTCTATGTTTGTAGGTCTTGAACCGAACGCGTAAGCATCAGCATAGTAACTTAGCGGACGCAGGGAAAATTTCAATTGTCGTTTTTCTGAAATGGCTGGAAATGAGTCTAAAATACGTATCATTCTAATAGAAGATAGAAAGATCCGACCATGTCCGACATTTGTTTCTTCTTGAATCGTGTAAATATGAATCGTGCCCCCCCCCCCCCCTCCCCTTGCCCCTATGCTAGCTACGACCATGCAGATGCTGTTCGGGAAAAAAAAACCCTCAAAGAACGGACTCGAGAGAGCAGCGGTAAATGGGCCTAACCCCGGTTTGTGTAAGCCTGCAGCATTTCTTTGAACTTTTGACACGTTGCGTCAACAGTTAGCTAACTTTGTTTACTTTTTTTAGTTAGTTGCGGTTCACAAAGTTGTTAATTATGACTATGACCTACGATTGATTGAAAAAAAAAAGGGTGGATACACTGATTCAGAGAATTGAAATTAAATGGAAATCATGTTGGCAATTAGCAGCGATCTGATAACGTCACTTTTGAAATTTGCTCTTAATTCCCTTCAAATTCAACACGGTAATATCTTGACATGTATTTTTTGCCTCCTTCTCGTCGTAGCTAACTGTACAACGATTGAGTGAGCATTATGGATATGGATTTGCATTGAGTCTTTATGCTTCGGTAGTCTAGTTTATTATCAGCTGCCAGATGTTATACTGAAACGTTTTCTAAAATAACGGTACGTGTTGTTTCAGACCTAAGCAGATTTCGTGAACACAAAAAACAAAGATAGATTGTGTGATTACATTCAATTTATGTTTTTTGGTTAAATCCCTTAAAGTTGTTTTCCTTTTGTTTCAGAAGTTTGGCAAGATGACAGCTATAGTACTTAGCATATAATAGACAATACTTTTCTTATTGAAATGTTACGGTTGGACTTACTAGTTTTATGTTTTTCGTTTTGGCCAACTTTGAACAGGAGGTAGCGATTTATGTCTTTATTACATTTTATACTTGCTGTGGCGAAGAAAATCGAATAGAAGATGACATTTGTACTGGCCTTGGCCTCTCATGTTAGCTTCATTCGGCTGAGTATCAATTTATATATACATAATCGTAAATGATGACACAATCGACTTCATTATTCATATAAATATGCCACTTTGTTAGAATTCCGTTAAAAATGAAATTCCTTGCCATCAAAAATGTCAAAAGTCCGTGTCCTCTAAAACGTGAACCTTGAAAACCGAACCGTTAAGATGGTAGTGTTCTATACTCCCAACTTCTTGCACTTGAAGAATTTGAAACAGCACATTCAAGGTTGCTTGGTTCCTGTGTCGTATTGAATGCTTTCGATACAGTCCTTCCAGCTCTTGCCTGTAGGACGCACTTTCCAAAAGTCTAGCAAACTTTTCCTCGTCACTGTATTTACGACCAGCGAATTTACTTAACAGAACAAAGCACCTTGCTTTGTCAGTCTTCATGGCGTTTTACCGCGGTATCCTTTACCATGCACAGCGGCACGAGCACGTTACTCCATACAGTATAGTTTATACTGAATTCAATGTTTCCTCACATTATCATAATTCTTCACAAATACCCTGCAAGGATTTATCCTTTCGCACTCGAAAAAACGGACAAGGCTGTAAGAGAGTTATTTACTAATAGTTAGTTTAAATCCAACGTTCAATTAACTTAGTGTAATGCAAACTTTACATACAAGATCAATATTAATTGAATAGAACAATACAGCATTTGCGTAAGTAGCTCCAATTATGAAATTATTCTCGCCTTATCTCAACCTTTATCTGTAAAGCAATGCTTTAATCATTTTACTGTGTCAGTTTGTGATTAAAATACACTGTCCATTGTGTTGTGCACAATGCTGTTAAACAACTTTCATAACTTGGTCACGCTAAGTTTAGGCCGGTTGATTGAAAAAAAGAAAACAATAATCTATATTCAACAATAATGAAAACATATTAATAATTGCGTCACAATCAAAATTAAGATATCTGCGAACTAAGTACAGAGTGCTTTCAATTAATGTTATAATCAATCCATTCATAGACATGCTCGTCGGTTTAAAATCGTGAGTATTTTCTGCAGTTCTATCCAATAAATTTAAAATTACTATTGACCACTTTTGGGATTTTTGCAAAATTCCATTCAGTTTTTATCGGACAGTTGCCATAAACAACGCCATCGAACTAAAGTGGCATTTTTTTGGAATTGGTGTAGTGTTTTTGTATAATTCATTGTGTTTAGGAAAACAAATACAAACTTGAACACTAAGTAGAATTGGGAAAAATTTAGATTTATTAGAGGGAAACAAAATTAACTGATTTAACTGGTAAACATTCCCGTGCAACCTGTTACCCACTGACGTCATAGATTTTGCAATGTAGTCAGCTCAGAGACTTTTGCCGGGAAACAGTTTTATTGTTAGATGTTATATGTGACCTCAGAGTAGCCAAACAACAAAACGAAAAGTGAAAAATAAAGAAAAGAAAAAAATGAAAATGATGAGAAAGGGAAAATTAAAAACCTGCAGCCGGAATGGAAGACACGAGATGTCGAAAAATTACATGTTATATGATTGTATAGCAAAGACTTGAGGCGGGGGTACACCTCTGAAGGCCGTTTTTCCACTGCCTAACTTGAGTTTAATCAGTGCGAATTTCTCGTGCGCGTTTCAAGCAATCCAACAACTCTATGCTCATTACACATATCTATGTTTCGATGAGTTTTGTAAGTTTTTGGGTGATTTTGGGGCATGTTTGGGAGGAGATAGTTTTTCTTAAAGGAATTCTCAAATTTAGAGAAAATTATAAGAAATATGGAAGATTTAATGTGATTTTAAAATTAGAATTTGAAGCTAAAAATTAGTAGATGGACACCCACACTCCACCTAAAACATGAACCTGGAGTGCTTTTGCGTGGAGGTCAACTGTCTGGTGGTTTTCCAAAATTAATTTTGTTTCTTCTACTCTTCTTTAAATCTCTTAATATTTCATTCAAATTCAAATTTACACTCGCTTTAGGCCCCGTCCATACTAATCTGGATAAATTTGAAAACGCATCTTTTTTTTGCTCTGGCCGTGACCAACTGTCCACACCAATCCAGATAAAATGTCCGCCGAAAACGGAACTTTTTGAAAACGTTCTTCAAAGTGGGTATTTGAAAATGCATTTTATCCTTTTTTGACCAAAATAGATGCGTTTTCAAATTTATCCGGACTAGTGTAGACGGAAAATATTTTATACGGCACTTTCAAATTTCTCAATTTATCCAGATTAACATGGACGGGACATTAATCTATATATATTCAGGAGCAAGAAGAAATTGAAAACGTATTTTCAGTAGTTATACTGGGTTATGTTTCCGTGGAAAACGATCCCTGAATCCCGCTAAATTTATCATTCTAACTAACATGGTCCAAAAGTTTGGCACGACTTGACCACTGGATACATCAAAATGTGTATTTCATCAACATCAGCGAAAGTTCTTGTTATTCTTTAAAGACCTCAAAACACTAAAGTCTTCCGTTTTTATATATAGTCACTCTAAATAATTCGTCATCCATCTTCTTAGCGAAGGCCTTCTCTCCCAAGGGCTGTGATGTCTTGAGCAATTCCTGTACTCGTTTCTGTAACTGGTTGCTTAAGGGGTGGGGTCACTAGCCTCACGCCCAACCCTCCTCCTTTCTCATCTGGGCTTGGGACCGGCAATGGCGGAGTAAGTGTAATTTTATCACACATTATTTTATATATAGTGTCTATTTTCTGGCATCCAAAACATCTTAAAATTTAATGGGCCTGTTTAAGATGGCAGACTTTGGAACTTGTGACAAAATGTTCGCACAAATTATGACGTTATCATTGATGTATCACCACAATTTTATACACCATCATGATGCAATTTTCATTACAAAAGGGTGCTTTTTCTCCCTAATCCTTCAGTCCCACAAAATGTATAAAAAAGGTAAATATATTGTAAAGAAAACTACACATTGACACTCTGTACTTTTCCTGTGGTAATTTCAATTGATTGTAGTCGTGGCCAGTTGACACTGAACTGACAGCACCTTAACTGTTTGGTCTGCTTTTTCTGTTATTTATTTTTTTCTCTCATTTGCTTTTTTAAGAAAATAAAAACAAAGGCAACTGTTAAATAGCCAGGGCAAATTTGAGCAAAGAGAGAAAAGACCTTACATTCAACAGACCAGGGCGCTTATTTAATTTTGGTGATTCAAGGGGGTAGGGCTTGGGGGGTGAGGGGTGGTACTCACAAGACAGTATGCTTATTCAAGGTGGGGTGCTTATCTCATACCCAATCTACAAACTGTGAATTTGGTTAAATCTGCTGTCAACTAGCACAACAACTCATTCATAACTCAAAACGAAAGGAAACTTGGTATACTGAGCACTAACATTGAAAGATGGCAGCATATTGCAGTGTCCGGATTGGAGTGGCAAGTGTTTATTACAATAGGTGGTTTTTGTAGTAAAGGCACTCTTTTTACAAAAACGCCCTCAAATGGGGACATGCCCTCAAAGAGGGCACTGCACTGAATGGTTATGATAAGGTGGTAATGCTCCCAGCCTTAATTCAATTACAAAAAGCTTGATCTGGGTATTTTCTAAGATTGATCTTAGGCTATCAAATTAACGCCTCTTTCTGACACAAACAGCCCACTACAATGGTATAACTAGGAGTAATCAGGGATTATGAAGTGCGTTCAAATGTTAATGGGTATTGAGGCTGGTGACATTTGACCATGAGGAGGCAGTCCGCGAAAGACTGTTTTTTGGTTTTCTCTTTTTGCCAAGGGCACAAGGGATATCTCTTAGCGACCTCTGTTGAATATGAAGTCTCTGTGTGAATTATCATTGTGGTGTAGAATCAAATTCTTGACCGATTAACCAATCACAATTGCCATGAAGCAGTAAACAAGTTCATAATCAAGCTTCATTGTAAAATCATTGCAGCTACTTGCAGAAATGATTGAGATTAAACTGACCGAATAGAGCAGAGGTGAGAAAAAAGGCCAACCAAGAAGACTATACAAAAGGCCATGTTTGTATGTGGGGAAAAACGTGTGCACGCACCTTGCTGTAGGAGTCTATGACATAACAAAAGCACACACCATGCTGGTCGAGTCTTTGTAGCTGGTACTTGACCCAAACCAAAAATTCAGTTTTCTCTCCTCTAAATGTTTGTGCCCAGTCCTCTTACAGGTTGAGTTTAGGTTGTGTTCCCCAATGTCAAAGGCAAAACCTCCTCAAATTAAAAAGACTGTTCAAGACCCTTTATTACCCAAGAATCACAGACTGATCAATATTTCAATTTCTTCATACCATGTAAACACGGTGTCAAACAGAAAAGATGAGGATAATGAAAATAATCCACTGGATCCAGTTGCTCAAAGGATGGTAAAAGCTATCTGTTGGAAAATTCACTACCAAGTGCTTAGCATTGTTTGCTTTTGTTAACATTCAACTAATAAAATAATGATGATTTATCTGGTGGATAGCATCATCCACCCTTAGAAAAACTGGGGCAAGGGAAACATTGTCTTGGGGCCCAGTTGCTCAAAGGGTGAATATATAACTGTCATACAAAACCTACTTCCATATAATCACTGGATAGTGATTTATCCAGTGGATAGCATTATCCATCCTTTGAACAACTGGGGCCTTATGTAATACCACTTTCTTGTAACTAACATTATAATGAATTTCAAAGAAGATATATTCATCATTAACTGCTGTGCTCTTGAACAGTTTTCATTATCTTTCATTTTGGATGCATCTGCTTTCAAGAAGTATCTCCTTTAAAAAATGTTTCCATTTTTATATGATATGCTTTACAGTTGTTGAGGAAGTGTCTGTTCCGGGGGGGCACTTCCTATATGGGCTATGGGGGTGCCGCTGGTGGGGTCCATTTTCCGCTGGACTGCTTTGGGTCGCCTTTCGCTTTTTGGGTGCTGTGGGGTCACACTTTTCCGGGTTGGGTCGTCGGCGGTGGCGTTTCGCCGGTCCGTTTTCTGTGTTCATTGACAACACTCCCAGAAACTGTGGGGTCGTATATTTACCCAAAGTGACTGATGGGTCTATAATGCCATGAATAGACTTAATGGGGTGGGGTTCTGAGGGCCAGCAGCACATCCCAACAAAAACCCAAGTACCCCCCGGGTGTCTGTTCTTGAGTTATCCACTTTAATTTACGTGTCTGATTATAGGCATCCACTTTGGCAAAGTGTCTGCAGTAAAGGTGTCCTCTTACAGAGATTATTTAAAGAAGTGTCTGCTTTAAAGCTGTCCACTTAAGAAGAGTGTCTCTTTGGAGATGTCCACTCAGAGAGGTGTCCACCACAAGAGCTGACTGCTTTGGAAAAGTGACCATGAAGAGGAAATTAACTGTAAAATAATTTCAGTTTTAATTATCCTCTTGAAGTTGTCAGTAATGTTTTTGGGCTATAAAAAATCTAGTTTGTAAAACCTTGTAATATACAGGTAACTGAAGATGAAAGAAGTACAACTAAAAATGAACTTCACGCCATTTTTATATAAATTCAATTCCTTCAAACTTATTGTTGCCAATATGGATCTCATCCATAATTGTTCTTCCATTTATATGATAAGCCACAATGTATGAACGAATAGTTCCCCTGTCTTCTTCTGTCTTCAGGGCGACAAACAAACTATCATCTGTGCCTGGGATGAACTTGAATGAAGAAAACCCATGAGTCAAGCTGAGTTCTCCTATGGTGCGAACTTGGAAGTTTGTGAAGTCTTCATCACAGGTTATCATGACATTTGTTGCCCGATGTTCGTCATCTTTCTCATTGTACATCTCATGGCTAGCTCTTCTTGGTAAGAAAAACCACTTCTTGTGTTTATCACTCCAGTTTGCTGCTTCATGAATCACATATCCAGGGTACTGAATCCCCAACGCCCCTCGCAACGCCTCATATTTGGACACCCAGTTATGATGGACAACATCACCATTGGGCCCAATGCTTTTCACCCACTGTGGGTTATGATTTTGAAAAACTCCCTCTGTGGTTGTCCATTCCTTTCCAAGGCCACCGACATAGAGAGTTTTGCCTTTGACAGCCATCCATTCTGCTTTAAAGCCCTTCGCCTCCGTGCCATCTCCGTCGGGTAAAATAACCCATGCAATAGTGTGCTTGTCCTGAATTTGAAAAACTACTCCGGTACGATCATCAACAGCGTACAGTTTGCCATTAAAAACTATCAGCTCTGACAGTTCCATGCCTCTTCCTTTTTGGGACAAAGTAGATGATAACACAACGAGATCTTTGTCCCATTCCACAGTGACCCGGCCGTTGTTAAGTAGTGTTAAATACCCGCGCTTGAAGTGGCTTGTCCATGTGTTCGCCTTCGAAGATGATTTTGAGTTTTCGTCTAGATCTGCAATCACTCCAATTCTGAACCTTTTCCCCTCTGTTGTGATCTCTGGACGAGTTAAAGGATACGTGTTGTTGTACTCTTTGTCACAAGCAGCCCTATGATAAAAGTCAATGCTCTGACTGTTGCCGAGGGAATGCACTTTGCTCTCGCCTGACATCCACCAGTATATTAAGCCAATAGTAAAGCTGATAGCGATGCCTATCAAAGCGCATTTACGAACAAGAGTTTGCAAATCGCTTTGAGTAGAGGTTCTGCGGTACGAAGGCATAGCAAGTTCACTAGTTTAAACTTAAAAACCGCCCTCAAACCTTAATACTTTCTTGCTTACTCAAGATATTACTGCTCTTCAGATTTTCGACTACTAAACGGCTGGGCCACCAGGCCTCACGTAACAAAGAGGATTGAGTTTTAGGTGAAAGACGAAACGCAGGGGTAGGGGGGTAGGGGGAGACTCCCACGTCCACGTATAGGTAATTTGTGAAGAACAGCTCCCGTTAACCGACTGTCGACATGTCGTCGTGTCGGTCAACTGTCGGCCGACAGGTTACCGACAGACTACCGACAGGCCACCGACAGGTTACCGACAGTTTCCCAAAACAGAAATTTTACTGTAAAACTGAGCAGTAAACACCGGAGTAAACCCGACGCAGAAAGCGATTAAAGCAGATAAGTCTTATAAACATTGTATTTCATTGTACTACGGTACTTACTACAAAACAAATCGACTCTTCGCCAAGATTTTCTTTTTTATACAAACTTCAATCTGTAATAAATATATCACCTACGTAACTTAAAGTCCACTAGGCAAGCAATGAAATCACGTTCGAAAATGATTGAATGATTGTATCCAAAACTCAGGCAAAAACAGTGCAAAAGCTTCTCCACACACGCACTTGCTGAAGTCGCCCTAGAATCCTGCGCCATGCAACAGGAGGCTCCTGCCATGCAAGGTATAGCCCAAAAAATTTCAGAACGTCCCTCTCTGGTCGCCTGCTTCCGAGAAGGACGTCTGAAAAAATCGGCTGCCAATGGCGTCCGGTGACGTCACTACACTATCTGTCGAGGCCAAAATGCCTTCAATAAAGCATTAAAGGGTATAGATTTGTTTTAATAGTGAACTGTTGAAAACTTACATACCCGGTTTTTGGGTAGTGACGTTATCGTTATTTTTTCAGAAGGTCTCTTCTCGGAAGCAGGCGACCAGAGAGGGACGTCTGAAATTTGGGCATTGCAAGGAACAGATATGACGTGACAACACGATCCTCGTCCCCACGGCCACTTGTTCCTCTTAGCCAGCCAAGCCTGGGGCACGAGGAACAAGGGGCTTTGGGGACACACGATTAGATAAGCCAAATTTTTAACAAAGGCAAATTTAAACCTAGTCAATCAAATAAACCGTTCTAAAATCCCTTACAATCTCTCAGTAGATCCTACGAATAGCAGCATTATCGTTTGCGGTCCCTTGCAGTTTTAGTCTTACTTTTACATATTTTTGGACCGTAGATCTTTTCAGATCCGATATGCTGTGCTTTTATTTAGCATGGTTTTGTCCATGCGCTTAAATGTTCGGAATGGCTGTGCCTACCACATTTAAGTTATTTTTAATTTGCGAGACTTCATCGTGACACTTTGAATTCCTTGTCCCCCGTAACACGTGATGTGGCAGCGCGTGATTCGGGGGACAAGTGAGTTCAAAGTACGGAACTTGATACAGTGTACGGGTTATTGGGCAATTTATTTGTGTTGGCTCTCTGAGCTGGCGTCATTTAGATTCGCTACATCGCACTGAAGAGTCCCAATAAGGACGAAATAGCTGTCTGCGGTTGCAATCCTGCTGTATCGGTTCTAGTCGTGGTGTTGTCTCGCTAAGTCTATTTTTCACGTAGTATGATCAGCCTTGCTTGCAGTTGTTTGTTATTTTGTTGTTAGCTTTCTAACAACCGTAACGTGATACTTTTGTTTGTTACAGTATACTTTTGGCTTTTTGCCAAACACTGTAACATGATACTATTGCTTTTCCAACTTTTGTAACATGATGCTTTTGTTTTTCTTGAAAAAGCCGTCTCCATTTACAGTGCGGACACTCGAACCATGAACGCTATGGCTTTATTTTTACTTTATTTGTACTTTATTTTCACTTAATTTTGACTGATTTTGTAGTTATTCTTTACATTTTTCCAAGACTAGCCAATCACAGCCGCGATTCGAACCAACGGCCGAGACATTTTTCTGCCTTTTTTCCAAGTTATTGTCAAGTGTCGCCGTGATTTCTCAGATGGCGGATAGATTTTTCCAAACTTTCCGCGTTTTTTTATCAATCACGGTCGGTCCGCTTCTTAAAATAGCAGGATATTTTACCAATGAAACTATAATAGCGTTTTCTAACGGAAATATTACTATCGCTTTTCATTTAAAGACAACAAACAAATGAAACGCAACATATATTTCGGGGGCAGACGTCAAAAACAACATTAGGAACACAACGTAACATTTACTGTAATACACTGTTTACAGGAAAACAGAATCAACATTTATTTCCCCTTTATAAACTACAATTTGATTGCTTCAGATAGTACCTGAAACCTGATTGGTGTGACAAACATACTTCACTGACTGACTGACTACACGGTCCAATACGCCGGCTAAGAAGTTATTTTTGAAAAAATAACTCAAAAACTACTAACTAAGAAAACTAAAGGTGTGTGGAGTTTGCCCCGTAGACAAATAATCCTAGGTACGGCCCTGCACTAGTGGCTGATAAAATCTTAATAGCCAGGCCTATCAGATCTATCTAATAATACAATAAGGATAGAAAATTGTGATCCAGGTGGAAAATGGCATAATCCTAGCCTTGTTCCCTTCCTTTCCTCAAAGGTGATGAAAGACTGGGGAGAAATCATGTGAATGTGACAGGGCAGGCTGGGAAGAGCAAAGGAAGAGTAGTCCACCCAGCCTTCCCTTGATCCAGTGAAGTTGCTCAAGGATTAAAAATAAAGGATTTAAGTGTCAGAGAGGTGCAAAGAATATTTTGGGTTATATATTGGTACTCTTGGTATTTTGGAGGATCATAAATTTTTTGTAAAATTTTTACGTTGACAGATCAGAGTCTAGTTCCAAATTTGAAGGAAGTTTTTTTGGTTTAAATCTATAGACAGTATTGGGGAAGAGGTAAGGAAAAGATGAAAGTTGTTTTTTCTGAAGCATAAAATCACAAATAATCCTCAAAAAGTGCCTTATCAGTCTTGGAGGTTGGGTACCTCCAATAAATTAATTCAAGACATCAAATATAAAAACAATAAAATAATTGATTTGGAGTTAAGTGTGTGACATTTTACATTATTTTCTATAGTCTGAAACTTATGACTTCGTTGCAAAGATTTTTTCAGTGTGCTGTTTCATTGCATACCTGACATGGCTTCTATTAGCAGTAAGATCAGGGTTTGTGCCAGGTGCCATGCACTTTATTTAATACAAAATATACAGACTGAACATACAGACGAAAATAATTTGATATTACAGCATCTTATCATCTTCTGTTTCTTTTGATTTCTTGGCAACAAATGGCTGCTGAATCAGGTTATGTAGACGCTGGGCCTACAACAAAAATAAAATATTGTGAATGTACATGTAGACTATAAAAACATGCCAAATTTAATACAGTTGAAAACACAGGTTGCCATGTCAAATAAGAGTCAAATAAGGTATTGAGTGAAAAATATGGTATGATCATCACTTTGACAAAATTCTCATTAATGTTCACTTTTTAATTCCAAAAGCAATTTAAGTTGGTGTTTATAAAATGAATGTCATTTTAATTTTGATATGGAAAATAAACCTACATGTACACATGCGGTGGAACGTTTTTCTGATGTATAATAATTATTGTTTCATTGATGTAATGTATATGAAATGAATCATATATGAACTGCGGATGTATATGAAAGTGATAAATGATCGTCGCAGTGAATTTCCAATTTAAGCAATTGGAATAAAGAAGCCTGAAAAAAATTCAGGGCTTCAACGGAATTCGAACCCGTGACCTCCGCGATACCGGTGCGATGCTCTACCAACTGAGCTATTGAAGCCACACATTGGGAGCGAGGTCAATTGTGAGTTCATATTTTCCCGCGAGAGGAGTGAAATGATGTAATGTATATGAAATGAATCATATATGAACTGCGGATGTATATGAAAGTGATAAATGATCGTCGCAGTGAATTTCCAATTTAAGCAATTGGAATAAAGAAGCCTGAAAAAAATTCAGGGCTTCAACGGGATTCGAACCCGTGACCTCCGCGATACTGGTGCGATGCTCTACCAACTGAGCTATTGAAGCCACACATTGGGAGTGAGGTCAATTGTGAGTTCATATTTTCCTGTGAGAGGAGTGAAATGATGTAATGTATATGAAATGAATCATATATGAACTGCGGATGTATATGAAAGTGATAAATGATCGTCCAGGAATTTTTATTTTAGTGCCCGGTTCGCGGGGTCCGGGTTCGTCCCTGCCTTTCGGCTTCTTCCTGCTTGTTCCGCTCTCCCTCTCTCCCTTTCCTCCTCCTCTCCTCCTCCCTCGCTCGTCCGCCGCCCCCCTGTCCTCACTCTCCCCTCCCCTGCTCCCTCCCTCCTCTCGCGTTCTCCTCCTCACTCCCATTGTCCTGCTCAGTGCATCCCCTTCCGGTCACGTTCTCCGTGCCCATCTTCCCTTCCTCTCCCCTCTTCCCCCTCCCTCCCTCCTCACCCTCCCCCCCCCTCCTCCCCCTCCTCCCATCGAGATCATTTATCACTTTCATATTGTTTCATTAGAGACCACTTTGTGGGTATTCTCCCCACTCCAGCTCATGACTCATTGAATTTTCAGTGGGAAGGAGCAAGGCCCTGGCACAGTTTCACATCATAATGTCAGGCTCCTGAGAAAGTGACTAGTCAAATACCTTAAGAGGTCCAAATCCTGGAAGCAAAGCAAGGTCTTCCTTTGAAATTGTTGCCATGTTAGCAAGGGACTGTAAGAAAGTTTAAAATAAAGGGTATTTAATTTACATGACCTGCACAATCGTATCACTCCATAATTTGTGGATGTGTCTGTAAGAAGGTTAAAGAAACCAGAATTCATGACAATCGTTTGAAATCCTCTATAATATTCATTATAGTGCAGATACTTGGCTCTGTCTCTTTGGTGTCCATATATATGTAAGAGGTTCGAACTGCATTTAATTCTTGTGACTGTATACATGTATGTATATGTACTAGTATAAAAACAGAAGATGTGTCAACTTAGTTCTTGTTCTTCAAATGAGAGCACACCCATCAAGGTTTTAAAGGTTTATCTCCTGAAAATCAAATTCCATCAACTAGCAAAGGAAGAAATGGTGATGTTACAAATATAATCTGGATAGAGTTAAAAGTTACACATGAAGTGAAGAATTGCATGCCATAAAATGTTTCCTAATAGTTGTGTTTATAAGTCAGAATGAATTGATGACGTTATTCTTACTAATATTTTTCCATAGTTACTTAAACTTGTCTGTGTCTTATTTTCCAAGTACATTATTTTGTTTGCATAAAATGAACTAAAGCATTCTGGGAATGGTTACATAATGCTAAAGCTCTTACTCCAAATGTACAGCTGAGAGAGACCACATCTGTCTTGTTGATTCCCTTCACTGTGGTAAGGCAGTCAGTGAGCTGAATAAAGGAGAAAAAATACATTTATCTTCATGACTGGTTCCATAGAAAGCAATTAGCAACAGTCTCATCAGCATCATCTGTCCTAATCACGCCAATGGACGCACAAGGCCTCTAGCAACAGTCTTGCTTTGCCAAAAATCTTGATCACGTAAGTCAAGAGAAACATCTATCTTACAAAAAGGTATAAATACACATATGAATCAAAACTGTAGTGTTTCCCACCCAGACACAGTTATTGGATAGAGAGAAATTAAGACAATACCAGGGACCCCAATTTTAACAAAAAGGGAGCAAGCATAATTTAGACTGAATCAGACTCCAGTATTACCACACTGTGTATCATGTCCATATACATGTTTTTGTTTGTTGTTAAATGAATTGGTTGTGAAGGTGTGGTGGGCTAATCATTAACATGCCAGACTCTTCATTATCAAGTCAGAGCAAATATGGCACTAGCAAGTTTATTGAGTTAGGATAATATGCAAGACAGCGAGCCATGCGAGCCAGAAATCCCAAATCCCAAATCCCAATAAAAGGCTAACCGCAAGCTACCTAAACTAACTGTAGGCTAACCAGAGTACTATTTAGGCTAACTGGAGTGATTTGTAGGCTAACCGATGTGTTATTTAGGCCCCGGGGGGGGGGGGGGGGGCACTCCCATACATGAGCTATATAGGTATGTGCCGCTGTGAAAGGTATGGTTTTCAAGCAGTTTAGTCTGGGATAGGGTATAGAAATCAGAGAGTTTTGGTCTAGAAAAGGGTAGCATTTGCCGGGAAACCGATCGACGGTATGACGAATATAGTCCAGAAACTCGGAAGAGAAAGAGGCTTTCCTAAACATAAATAAAATCATCGCAGCATCGTTGTTCACAGATGGTTTTCCATTAAAATACTGATAATGATACAGTTCTAACAAAATGCAAGTCTGGGATAGGGTAGGGATTTTCAGTGTCTAGTCTAGTATAGGGTTGCAAAAATCAACTAAACATGGTCTGGTATAGGGTAAGGGCTTCAAATTCCCAGCGGCACACCCCCACCCAAAAATATACCGGGTGCCCCGCCGGGATTTAGGCTAACCTGAATGGCTTGCATGGCTTGCATGACTCGCGAGGCATGCAAGCCGTGCGAACCAGAAATCCATAATCCCAATAAAAGGCTAACCGCAAGCTACCTAAGCTAACTGTAGGCTAACCAGAGTGCTATTTAGGCTAACCAATGTGCTCTTTAGGCTAACCGAAATGGCTCGCATGGCTCGCTGGCTCGCAGATTATCCGAACCCAAGTTTATATCCCAGGGTTCTCCCTGTGAACTGGCACCTTCTCCTTCTGATGAGGCTTCAGTGTCCGAGCTACAAATCTGAGAGCATAATGGTAAAAGTACCAACCTTTTTTTTTGCCTGAAGCAGGTTTAATCAGACCAGTCAGGTCAATATGGGTCAGGATGGGGTTGGGCGTGAGGCTTGCTACCCCATGTCCTTTACATACCTTACTAAGATAATCTCCTTCACTTTGTCCAAGTAGGGCATCAGGTGGTTTGTTTTCATAAACTTTGTAGGTTTCAATGTATCTCCCTGCCTCTTCTGGACTACAAACATTTGTCAAGAGATAAGCTTAGGGGCTCTAGACAACGGTAGCCAACTAGCCACAGGCCAGTAGAAATGCAGTTTTGGCTAGTACTGGTAGATTTTGGGCTTTCACTAGTCAAAATGGCTAGTAAAAATTTCAGGCAGATTTGTGAATTTAAGAAACAACAAAAAACTCTAAAATAACAGAACTAACAAGGTCAGTGTTGACATAAATCAAAAGATTTGAACAAACTTAAATTACCGGAAAGCAAACAAATGATAATTTAAAAAAAATATTTTTTTAAAAAAAAAAAAAAAAAAAAAAAAAAAAAAAATTTATAATTTTTGGAAAAAAAAAAAAAAAAAAACCCCCCCCCCCTTTTCCCCCAAACCCTCTTAACAAAACCGGGAAAAAAAAAAAAAAAAAAAAAAAAAAAAAAAAAAAAAAAAAACAAAAAACAAAAAAAAAAAAAAAAAAAAAAAAGAGAAAAAATAATTTTTACTTCATAGGCACTTTAATGTAGACTTTTTTTGCGATGAAAGTGACAAGTGAAAAAAAACTGTTTCTGCCAATTATAAGTTGCCTGGGAATGTTGACCGGTGATCAGGTAAGGTTGCATGAACAACAAGGACAAGAGGTCACGTACATGGACACTTTAAAAAAAAGCATGTATGTATACATACAAGATGAGGTTCCGATGGATTTCCCAGATTATTTGTCAATGTGGTGGTTGGGAGCAAAGAAGCCAGGGTAAGACCCAGTGAAGACAGAAAAGTGCCTCTGTCGAAACATGGTATTTTGCCTTCATGGAAGACAGACTTTCCCTGTGTTGAGATGGTGCAATATTCTAGAGTGTTTTGTCTCAGGTGGCATCATGATGGTAAAAAAATAATAAAAAAATAAAAACCATGCTTGAAAGTTCTGGCTAGTAGAAAATTGGTTTTGGTTAGGGAAATCAAAAGTGTCACTAGCCCCTGGGCTAGTTAGCAAAAAAAGTGGCTATATGTTAAATGTTAGATTGTCTTTGGAAAAAGTTACTGTTTCTGAACATAAAGTTCTTTGAACATATTAATTATTTCCATGTGTAATTAAGTGATGCAATCAAATAAAGAAAATACAAAATTTATTATGTCTACAAATAACAAAAATTAACAATGTACCTCCAAGCAAGCATAAGAGTACAGTCAGCCATCATTGCCATTTTAGCTAGCTCCCTTAGAGTCTGATGAGGATCTTTCTAGACAACAAAGGAGTACCGGTAAAATTTATAATTTAAGCTTCACTACATATGGCCAAAAAAAGTGGCATGTTGAAGCAGAATATTTTCACGCCATAAGTTGGTTTTGTTTCATTTAAGGGGGGTCCTTCTTAACTACCAATTTGTTGCTAAGAAAGATTTCCGACAGTCATTTTTTGGAAACCAAACCTACTAGAGACCAGATTTTTGCACAACTTTGTTCTTTTGACGAGTTCTTCAAGAGTTTCAAATCACCGCCATATTCGACAAGTCACGTGACCGGAATAGTAAAAACCATAAAACTGAAAGGGCTTATAGATCTGAAAATTAAAATCAATGCCAACAGATAAAGAATGTTCACGTGCCTAATGCTTCATATGGTTTTTAGGAAATTTGCATTATTATTAAAGTTATGGCGTAATAAAGGCTTGTATTTT
Source organism: Oculina patagonica (assembly GCF_052425735.1). Lineage (NCBI taxonomy): Eukaryota > Metazoa > Cnidaria > Anthozoa > Scleractinia > Oculinidae > Oculina > Oculina patagonica. Next base: position 15,004,545 of record NC_135769.1, on the reverse strand, counting down.
CAGACTTTCTTCAGTAGCATCCCATTCTTACATGTTAATGGTAATTCCATACAAAGGATTATGAAGAAGGATCTGTTATCTCTAATTCTTTGAAAAAATCGAACTTTACCTTTCTCTCAAAAGTTTTAGGGATTTTAAATTCTAGCGGGCGGTTTGGGACTGGCACTAGTTTTGCGCACGCAATATCAATTTTTTCCCTTATGCAGTTGTCCTCCCCACCAAAAATTCACTGTTTAGCATTGCAGAATGCTCTGAAATAGCTTGCCACCAAAAAACATCTTGAGCAATTCCTTAGCAACTGCTCTAGATCTGTCAGTAGTTAAGAAGGACCCCCCTTAACCATAGGTTGCTTTATTGCCTGAGGGAGACATTTTCTCACATACATGTACAGTGCCTCTGTGAACACACATGATATAAGGTTGCTGACAAATTATCACTAAAAGTCAAGGTGTATTAGGACCACCTGAAAGTTAAATAATATGCTTGGCTTCAGGTGGGGATATGTAATAGCAGTCCAGAATATCATCCTATCCAACTCATTATTCTACAGAAACTGGACAAGTGCCATTCCTATTGGTCAGTCAGCAACACAAAATAAAATGCACTAATTTTAACTAATATCTTGTTGATCTTTAAGGAAAGGTTACAGTGTCCAAGGGAGAAGGAGAGAAAGAAGATTAATAAGAAAACAACTCAAATCTTAATACAAATTAAAATTACGAGACAAATTCAATGCGTTCATTATAAAACATATTTATTTTCAACCACCATACCACATCAACTTGAACCAGAAGAATTCTCAGTTCATATCTCTGTCCAAGCTGTCGTAATCTTTCATGAATATACTCTGGATTAAAGTGATGGTATCTTAAACTGCAAAGAAATGCTTTTGTTACATTGTACTTATTTTTATTTAGTCAGGCACAGGAAAAAATTAATTAAAACTAAAAGCAAAACGTAAACCACAACATGGACAGAGTTTTAATAATGTTCTTCATCAGATATAAGGATAGTGGTTGTTAACAAAACAAGAAAGAAAAAACAGTTTATCAACACAATGCATGCATAACTTGATGATTTTGTGATGTAATCTTTATATGATTTAGCCATGTTTAATAATTGAAATCCATACCTCAGGAATAAAGCACAAGTTGTTGGACCAAGTACATAATCTGGAATAATGTCTCCCATCTCCCATGGAACATTCCTGACATACTTTAATACAGGATTTCCTTTCTAAATATAAAATAATAAATTCAACTAATTAAAAGCTAATATACAGATAAATGACTATTGATGTCCCATAAAATAAGATAAAATTTAGATAAGATAAGACAAGACAAGTGCTGTCAACTGAAAGTATTTAGCCCGAGTAGGCCAACTGGGGACACTAAACAAGAATCTAAGTAAACCTGTAAGACTAAATGCTAAAAGCAAAGAATAAGTTTGTAAGTAGAGCGCACATAAAAATATTTGTTCAGAGTGGATTTCTTAAATTCATTCCTCATCAGAGTCTTAGGTCGTTTCTTCTCAGCTAATTTCCAGAGAGCATTTTTATGCCAATTATTAGCCCCTCAGGATGTAAGCTTCTCAAGTCCACCCAAAACCCCTTTGAAGTTGTATAAGCCCAGGGATTATAGCTGACATTTTAAGGTATTTTTTAACTTACTTCTAATAAACTACTTACAGTTGAACATGCAAACTTGGAGATTTATAGACAATATTTGTATTATTTTTATACATTTTTAAAGGATTTATTATAACTCAAATTGTGCAACACAGAACTTTAATAATGAGACAATAAAATAATCAAAGAGACAATAGAATAATCAACCTCAAGAGCAATCAGCATAAAACGTCTCTTCCTTACAAGATTCATTACAAAAGTCATGACTACCGGTAAGACAGCCAGGAGAGAAAATCAACCATTCAGAATGCGATTCAATAGTAATTTTTCAGTATCAGACAGGGTAATAATTTTAGCTTCTATCACTCTTTCTTAATCATAAACCTGAATGTTAAATCTTGTATCATTCAAGCTTACTCAGGACCATATAATTGGGAAAATATCCACCTTCTGTCTATTTTAGTCAACAGACCCTGCTGCACTAAATTCATTTTGTCAAGACCTAAGACTGATATTCTCCCAGGTCAAGGTCATGGCAACAGGTCAATAATTCTGATATGTCAAAACTCTATCTAGGCTCTGTGGCTTAGGACAATAAAACAATAAACAAATTAAATTATCTCTTATTCCTCGACCTCAATGAGATTATTTTTGTTTTATTCACGGAAGCCTCAGAGCCAAGTTAATTTTAGTTTACTTTATTACCTGTCTCGGATTAACAATAATAGAATTACTTTTTGTCTTGGAGCTTACAGGACCTTTGACATCTATAGTTGACCTGTATGTGATACAGAAATTCAAATGTCATGACTGAAAAACATAGCTAAACTGTAAAATAGGGGCAAATTTACAGAGTACAAGGGTGGGAAGTCTTGTTAGTTAAAGCAGTACCATTGGAATTGGTCATCTTTATCCCCATATAAATCTAGCATCTCAAAAAAGATGCAAACCTTCCATCTCTGATCTTATTCTTTTAATCTTCCAACTCTTAATTCCCCGTGTTTCATCACCTGCACACAAGGGATTAACTCCCTGACCGTAGCACTGGGGATAGCCAGTGAAACATCACTGAACAAGTTGTGGGATGGCCATCCTTGATACTTGGAACTTAGATGTGCGGTGAGACCCAGGCATTTGGGGGGGGGGGGGACAAAGAGAGGGCTTTAAAAAAAAGAAGGAAAGCACCAAACTTCACAGGAACTTCCACAGTTAGGGGTAGAAGGAGGGCTCTGACACTCACAATTTTGTGTTGGCATCTTAAGGATGGAAGGATGGAAGGAAAAGCTATCCCCAAAACAGCAGTTCATTGGACACTAGAAGGGAAAAGACAGCGAGGACGACCAAGAACAACTTGGAGGCGGACGATGGAAAGCGAACTTAAAACCCTTAACTACACCTGGGGAGACATCGAAAAGAAAGCTCGTGACAGGCATGTGTGGAGAATCTTTGTTGCTGCCCTTAGCGCCAATGGCGTATAGGGCAGTAAGTAAGTAAGTATCCTAAGAATATGTTTTCCAACATCCCTAATATTTTGTTGGCTTCTTTGAAACAAAAAAAAAACCTAAAAATGAATGCCTGTCACCTCGCCACCAAGCAACTCGCCACCAAGCGAAGTCACCTCGGCTCATGGATTAAAGAACGAGGAATACACCAGTTTTGGTGGCGAGTTGGTTGGTGACGAGATTCCCTGGTGGCAAGGTGACCGGATACCAAAGTGACCACTGTGCAGAAGTGTGGAGGTGTTGGTGAGGGGAGAGAGCAATGATGTCTTATTACTAGAACTATTACTAGGTTATCTAGAACTAGACATACTCTTTCTCCTTTATCTTTGCAACTGTCTCTTTAAAGTGACTTGTATCCTCTAAAAAAGCAAATGTTTCTCGAAATGTCTTTGCTGTCGTTGGTTTGATTGAGCCAGAGCTGGTAGTAGCTGCTGCTGCGTGATTGTTCTCAGATCGATTCGAATTACTTTCCTTACTTAAAATATCCTGATTTGGAACAAAAGTTTCGTTTACTATCCTTTGATCATTCCGTTCTGGCTTATGTGAACTTTCTGCACGGCCGTTGGTTTTGTCTCTTTTATGATCAGTATTAACGTTAACATCCGTAGTCCTTGAGCAAGTGTCATCCTTTGTTTTTTCTATACTTCTGTTGGATGTTTTGTACGTATTAAACAATGGTTTTGGCTTTAACACTTGGCTTTCCCTGTCCAAATCCTCTACAGATGGAACAGTAAATTTCCTCTTCATTGCCGCCATTTTGAAAGTCGAGTGATGTACTGGGACCTAAAGTACGTCTGCTGTGCATAAATTACGTGGGCATGAGTAAGAAAACAAAATGCCGGCGCTGTGTACAAGATCTAGATTTCTTTTGACTTTGTTGTTTTTCTTGTTTGTTCAAGGTGAGTTCCTGGACTTAAGTTTCTTTCGCACGAAGAAAAGAATGTTTTAGCAGTTTTAGTCATCAATTGAGGAAAACCTCAAATAACACTTTTCTTATCACATCCTGCAACGGCAGTCATGGTCTGTAATCCATCGTAAGATAGTCTGTTCAAGGCGTTTGGTTAGTTGTGAAGCACAAACAAAAAACGAAAACGGGATAAGGCAAATTGACGCGGTTTTCGGGAAAAATTGTAGACAAAGTCAAATGTATGGAAAATTATAAAACGTAACTGAATGCTTTCTAGCCCAGCTACATCCTTTAAACTTGGTGAATAAAAACTTTTGCCTTGTGTCTTAACTTTACAATTCATAAGTTGTCCAGAATTCGATTTTTGTAAAAAATATTTGCCGTCGGTTTCCCATACAAACACTATAATTTCTACCCGCTTTGCCTACCCGTCAAGATGGCGTGATACTACCAAAACAGGTAGAGCGTGAATTCAAAAATGTGTAACGGTTGTTTTTGGGGCTAAATGGCAACAATCTGTGCTGTGGCTTTGCTTGTCAAATGAAAAAGGCAAACACATGTGGTTACATTCCTTTGCGTTCTGACTTCGTTGTTCGCACCAAAAACAACCGTTACAAATGTTTTTGAATTCGCCCTCTACCTGTTTCAGTAGTAAATGGTCCTCGGGCCACCATCAGCAATAATCTTGTCAATTGTACTGCCTCTTAGGCTGTCATCGATTGGTTTTCCTGATATATATGTCCTGCCTTTGCTGTTTACAGAGAATGCCACCATCGAAAGCTTCATCAAATGTTGAATGAACATTCAGGAATGTGACTGCATACGTTCACCTTTTTCATTTGACAAGCAAAACCACGTGGCGCAGATCGTTGCCGTTTGGCACCAAAAACAACCGTTACGAATGTTTTTAATTCGCGCTCTACCTGTTTCGGTAGTAAGGCCTATTTCTATCAATCAATCAATAATAATTTACAATAGGTTTATTGATTGTAATCAATTTATCAAATGTTTTTTTTTTTTTAATTCCCAGCTCGGTTTAAAATTTTTTTAAAACAAATGAAAACTGCCTCATGTGATCAAATATTTAGGATTAATTTCATGAAGAATGTCAAAAATCAGCTATAAAATACTCCACTAAAGAAGCTTTACAAAACAAACAAAAAAAACATGGAAATATGTTTAGTTACTTACAGCATTTATCTTGTGAAGGGAGGGGTGTGTGTCTGTGTTCTGTTGGCAGTACTTGTTAACTCTCTGTTAAAAAAGTTTTTGTGCCTACTGACACCCTTTGGCCTCTAGTATAATAATACATTGTAATAATTTGGATATAATTCATTATTATTTTACTTTTACAATCCACTTATTTCATAGTGACCAGAAATGAAAAAGTGAAAATTGTTGAAGAACCAGCAGTATACAGGTCAGGAATGTAAGTATAAAGACCAATTATAACCAATTGTAGCCAGGCATGATAAGATTAAAATTATTTGATAAAACTTGACACTGGCTTAAAATATGTGCAGGACGTTTCGGCTACTGCTGTAGCCTTCTTCATCAATATGTAAATTTAACGGCGTCCCTGGTGTTAAGGAAAAACAAAAAATGCAGGAAAAGGTGATAAGGAAATATGTACTGAATAAAAAGGGGGTGGAATTCTAAAAACGCGACTAAAAAGGATAGAATAGGGGGTACGTGGTATGCAATTAAAAATTGTTAAGTTTCTTATAAATGTTTGGGAATGATACGTGTTCATTAATAGCGTTTCCATCTCGGACTGAGTGCCACGCTTCGAGGAAAAGTCTTTGTCTCCAAACTGAAGACCGGTCGATAATGTGAACATTTTCCAGATCAATTTCATGATCGTTGAGCAAATTGCGAGGCTTGGTTGTTCTACCGTACGCCAAGGGTTTTTCTGAATTGAAAGAATCTCAAAAGTTCTCAAAGGTTTTAACGTCAAAGTGGCTCACAAGCCCATCCGTTTCATCGCCAATATTTTGAAATAACCCAAAGATAAAATCATCGAAGAGTCATGGAAAGGTGTTGTATATAAAATCAAATGCAAAGACTGTGTGTGTGACTGTGTTTACATTGGCCAGACCTCGCGCGCACTCAAAACACGCATCAAAGAACATGCTAAAGCGATAACAACAATGGACAGAAATTCCCTATAATTTGGCCGAACACCATTTGCTCAACGATCATGAAATTGATCTGGAAAATGTTCACATTATCAACCGGTCTTCAGTTTGGAGACAAAAACTTTTTCTCGAAGCGTGGCACTCAGTCCGAGATGGAAACGCTATTAATGAACACGTAGCATTCCCGAACATTTATAAGAAACTTAACAATTTTTAATTGCATACCACCCCTTATTCTATCCTTTTTAGTCGCGTTTTTAGAATTCCACCCCCCTTTTTATTTAGTACATTCCTTATCTGTATCACCTTTTTCTGCATTTTTTAGTTTTTTTTTATTCCTATAACACCAGGGATGCCGTTTTAAATTTACATATTGCTGAAGATGGCTACAGCAGTAGCCGAAACGTCCTGCACATATTTTAAGCCAGTGTCAACTTTTATCAAATAATTTCAATAAGATGGAGATGTTTGCTTGTTTACTTAATGTACAACATGCTTAATATGTTAAATGACCTACATGTACTGGTACGATATCTGGTACGATATCTTTAACTTACACATAGATATGCTGACTTTTTAGTCTTAAGAACTGTAATCCAGCTTAGGGTTATAAGGATTAGGGTTTAGCATTGAGTGTGTGACTACCATTAGCACAAGACTGGACAACTAACATTGATCAGAATTCTAACATAAGGCACTCAGATGTTTTTTCTTTTCTTTCACAAAGTATAGAGAATCTGTAAAGAAAGTGACCTAGGTATCAAAAGAAAACTAAGGGTCACAGTGCAACCAAGATTGTTAAAATTATGCATAATGCATTATTTTAACAATCTTGGTTGCACTGTGACCCTTAGTTTTCTTTTGATAGGTCACTTTCTTTACAGATTCTCTATACTTTGTGAAAGAAAAGAAAAAACATCTGAGTGCCTTATGCTAGAATTCTGATCTTTTTCCATTTGTAATTATCGTGGTTTGCAAAGGTCCTTCTTATTATTATTAAACATACTAAGATTGTGGGACTAGTGAGAGGGACAACTTCAGTTGGTAACTATTTAAAACCATAAGTATGAAATAGGTAACTGTATTTCCAGAAGTGACCAGTGACCAGCAAAGGTGATTAAATAATACTTTTTGTTAGTCTATGCAAGATGACTTTTAATGATCATTATAATTCTGGTTTTAGGTATAATTCCCATTATACCAAATTTACCATCTTTACTGTTTACTAATTCCCATTATTATTACATTCCTGTAAAGCCTTATTTGACTTTTAAGTGGAAAAGGTACAAATATGTATGATAGTGTAGCTTGTCCAATGTAAGATGGTAAGAAATGGAATGTTTTGCATCAGCTGTTGTTTTATTTCTTTTATTATAGGAATAATTATTATCAGCCTTCTGGTTCTTTACAAAATGTAAACAAGGTATGAAAATTCCACTTCAGGTCACACAGGAGAGGGTCCTGAAGGGGGGTACCAAATCCCATTTCCCAGCCCAAATTTTGCCCAAATCCCATTTCCCAGCCTATTTTTTGTCTAAATCCCAGTCCCAGCAGTGAAATTCCCAGTGCGTGGAAAATCTGGTCTCAAGTGCATTATATCTGTGTTGTTTTGATTGTCCTAAACGTAGCCTACTCCCTGAACTTTCCCTTCGGTGCCCAATATAGGGATTGAACCCAGGCGCAGGAAGAGCGAGTCCAGAATAACTTGTATGCGCATGCTTAGAAATCCGTCGCCCCCCACCCCCCACCTTACAAAAAAGGGGGGTGACCACCCTGGGGTGACCAAACCATATTCCACAGCACCTTTGGACACGCACGCGCGCAGACGATAAATTAAAAAAGTTGTAATTGTGGATTTAGTACCTATTTTGCATAGTTCAGTTTTTCATTTAAGCGAGCTATTTTTACCTTAGCGCACACACGTTACATGTAAGAAATGCCACACCTCTCTGTCGTTTTTCATTGGTTTGTTTTTAAAAGCGTGCACATGCAAGTTATCCTGGACTTTCTTTTCGCACCTGGGTCGCAGAAGGGATAGTTCAACGACTGGACTAATACGACTATCCAAAATCATGCTCTGCTAGTTATCATCACTAATATTGTTGAGAATATCACTTTTCATTTGTTCGTTTGTCTTGTAGAGAATAATAGAATTTTTTTGAAGCTTTAACTAAAGCTATCAAGTTTTTATCCCGTACCTACCACTACCCTGACTGACAACAACTTGCTGTCACTTCTTTTAAATATTCCATTTGTGCTGATCCTCAGTCATAGCTGTTCCGTTGAGTAACTTAATCACTTACACGAAAATTGTTGCCGAGGTGAGAATCACATATTGCCGAGTCTAACAACAGAACTTCAAATGGTCCAAATGTCACTACAAATTATCTAAAGTATCACACGAAAAATGTCCACACTCGTTCGTAAACCACGTTTTCTAAAAAGTCACAAGTTGAGCAGGTAACCAGGCCTTTCTTTCCGTAACCTGGCCTTTACTCTGCCCCAGTTCATCGCGGTAAGTCCGCGACACTCCCCCAGGAGAAAGTTCCGATTTCCGAGGAAAGGAGATTCTGCATCAGTTGCCTTGCTTGGGTAGCTGCTGCTCGGGTGGGATGCATAGTGGTGGAGGAAATTTCTGACGTTTTAGTTTCTTCAGTTGGCAGTCGACCAGAGAGAATCCAACCAAGATGAGATCCAAGCAAGTACAGTCCAGGTCTCACTTTCTTCCTTTCTGGCAAAACCAAATCACTGTAGTAGTCATTTCCAATCAGCAATTCCACACTTGATACCTCTAGTTCATTTGGGAGAGTGTTAGCAAGTTCATGTCCCCTTACAAGGGGGTCAAACTGCTCAGAATTGACAGGTGACCTCTGAATCATTCCAGTAATCTTTGGAACTACATTTGCTTGAATGTTCATTGTCTCTCCATTCTTTAATTTCAAACCAAGTTCAACCAGTGTAGTTTTAAGTTCCTTGGGCTTCGTGGAGCCAAACGTGAAGACAGTTAGGATTTCAGAATTGCTGGGCTTCAGTTGAAGTTTATTTACTAAATCCTCACTTATGTAGGTTCTCTGGCTTCCACAATCTAGCAAAAGTCGGGTAGGCAGCTTCTTTGAAGTCTCGAGGTTCACAGTATCTGTCAGTGCAGTCTGCATAAGTACTTGTTCGCCAGAAACCAATAACGAACTTTCAGTTTTATTTTCCTCAGTAGAAGAAAACCTTCTTGGGCAAAGACTTCTGTGGTGATTTTTAACTCTTTTGCAGTGGAAACATGGTTTGCTAACCTTGCATTCTTTCAGTAAATGATTTGGCTTTAAACAGATGAAACAGTTTCCTTTGATTTTTGCCTTTCTTGACTCAACAGTTAGATACGTTTTACACTGGTCACTCCAGTGATCCTTTCTTTGGCAGTAAAAACAGCCTAATGTTTGACCTTTAGTGGAAGATACTGCATTTCCAGAAAGTAAGGCCCCAGTAGTTGTAACTCCAGGCCATTTCGCAAACAGTGATTTCTGGTTCTGAGACTTCACTTTAGTATCTTGGTCTTCAGGACTATAAATCAATGGAGTTTGACGCTCACCAACCTCTTGAGCACAAACATAACGTTTGAAAGCTTTTCGGATGCTTTCCACCGTCCATTTCTCCTCCATATCTTTGTACTCTTCCATACGGGACACAACTTCCTTTGGCAGCTTTGATTTAATCAGAAAAACAAAATGTGGCTGTTCCACATTCTCACCAAGGGCTTTAAGAGAACGAAGATGCTTCTCAATCGTGTCATAGGTTTCACGGAGTTTAGCAGTGAAAGGTGAAGAGATAGGAAGATCCATCAACGCTGAGTAGTGAGCATCCATCCTGATATCTTGTCTCCCAAATCTCTCTTGAAGTAAATTTATTGCCACTTCATAGTTGGAGTTAGTTAGCTCCAGCCCAGAGATAACTGCACTTGCAGCTCCTTCCAATTCAATTTTCAAATAGTTGAATTTGTCCACAGGTTGAAGATTTGGATTTCTGTGAATGGAGGCGTCAAATGAATCCCAAAATTCCTGCCATTTCAGGACATCTCCATTGAATTTTTGAAGTTCCAGTTTGGGAAGCTTGATAGTGGGAGTGTGACGAGTAATTGGAGTGCCAAATTCTTTTTCCAATTCAAGACGTTTTTGTTCCATTTCTGCTTTCATCTTAAGTTCTGTATCTGTAGTCGCTCTTTTGAGTTCCATTTCCTGCTCAGTTTGAACCAATTTTCTCTTAGCCTCCAATTCCACTTCCAATTTCTTTAGTTCATGTTCACGCTGTTTGTCTATTTCATTCTGCTTCAACATTTCCAATTCCAGTTTTATCTTTTCCATTTGAATCTCTTTCTCTTGGTTTAGTTTTGCCAGTTGAAGATCCTTCTCTTGTTGAAGTTTTTCCATTTGAAGTTCTCTTTGATGAGCTCTTTCCTTTTCTCTTCCCTCATTTTCAGTTGTCTGCTGTTTTCGTTTGGCAATATTAATCAGAAGTGTTTTAAGATCGCAAATAGCTTCGTCTCCATCAAGCGCGAGAACACTGAAGTCTTCCATTTCATTTTCCAGTCGCTGGCTTTTAGCTTCGTCCTCTTTGGATGCCTCTTGTAGCTGTTCCAGTAAATCTTTATATGTTTCGAGATTTCTCTCTAACTTGAGGAGTAATTGGTTGGCTTTGTCCTCGGTATCATCCAGAGAAACATCTTGTTGAAGGAAGGTTTCAGCCTGTTCGATTCGATCCTTCAGTCGCTTCTTCGTCGGGCCCAAACGCTGACGAATACATCCACTCATTTTCCACGTTTGAAAGCTTTGTTAACCTCGCTCTGCTACCACATGTTGCCGAGGTGAGAATCACATATTGCCGAGTCTAACAACAGAACTTCAAATGGTCCAAATGTCACTACAAATTATCTAAAGTATCACACGAAAAATGTCCACACTCGTTCGTAAACCACGTTTTCTAAAAAGTCACAAGTTGAGCAGGTAACCAGGCCTTTCTTTCCGTAACCTGGCCTTTACTCTGCCCCAGTTCATCGCGGTAAGTCCGCGACAAAAATTGATCAAGACTTCATGGACACTCGTGCAGTGCGGTTGTTTCGTTTCAGAATTTTCAGCGTCAGTTTGAACTATTTTTTGCCGGACTTTAAGAACATAACATTATATAAGGTAGCGCAAAATATGCAGGTTTAGTCATGTACTGATGCGCTTCCCATTCCCATTTTTTGTTTCCGAATCCCAGTCCCAGTGACCTAAATCCCATTTTCCCAGTGAAAAAATAGGCAAATCCCAGTCAAAATAGGCAAATCCCAGTTCCCATTTTACCCCTTCAGGACCCTCACAGGACCCTTGCTCGTTAAAAAATTCATTAGCCAGATTTCTTGAGGGGTTATATGCTATCTTCTTTTTCAAAGGAAGTTTTTAAATTTGCTTCTGTTATGGTATAAAAGAGTACACCAAGTTCAATATCCTCCTTATGAATCACCTCCTAAAGTTCTATATTGGCAGAGAAAACTTGGACACAAGGTTTTGCCACTGTCAAAGACCATCGTAGTCAATGTTTTTTATATTATACTAATCATGACATGATAGGTCCGTTTTTTCATCTATGCAACTCTGAAAATGTTCGAACTTTTCAATTTTGAATTTCTGACAAAAAAAATCGGACATTTTTTTTGTAATTATAACAGCATGCACTATCCAAAGCTTTAAATCTAATAATTATTAGTCCAGGAGCATATGTTCAAAAATCAGGTTTCGTGAAGAAAGCAAGTCACTAGCCTGGTTGTGTTCAGGGGACCAAAAGTAACAAGAAAATTGATGTTGCCAACTTTGCAACCTGCACGGAGGCATTTTAAGGGGTGTTTTAAAAACTATTTATCCCATACCAGAGAGCATTTTAATTTCAACAAGATCTGCAGATGGTTAAGCAAATCGAAGAACGCGCAAGGCAGCTGGGAAGTGCTTGTGACAAGAGCCCCAAGAAAGAAGTCAAAATAGCTAGTTCAAGAATGGAAGAGGTCATAAACTCCTTAACTGTGATTGGGAAAATGAAGACCTTTGAGGAAGAAAACAGCCAGATTTCAGAACTTCAAGTGTTTCGACATTACATGCAAATGGTAATGGAGATGACGCAGTTCATTAGAGCAGTCCGAACAGGGGACTGGCAGTTGCATCTTACATGGTTGCAGGTTACATGGTTGTACTTTTTTTTCGCTCATGACCGTAAAAATTACGCAAGAATGATTCCCCTCTGCTTGGCCGAAACGAGTATGCTACCAGAATCAGACCCAGAAATTTACGAAGAGTTCTGCAAAGGCAACTGGGCCGTCAACAAGAACCCGGATGTGCCATTCTGTGCTTTGGGTGCGGACCATGCCCTAGAGCAAATAAATCGCTCAATGAAAGTCTCAGGAGGACTAGTTGGGATTACTCTGAATCCAAACGCCCGCACCAAATTTTTCCTCATAGCTCCTGAGCTTGCCCATCTAGCTGAAGACGCCAAAGAAATGGCTGGGACCACTCCGGCAAAGGAAGGAACCCGTCATCATACATTGTCAGCCTCTGTGATTTCTCGTGAAGAGAAAAACGTAGAACAGTTAATAACAACAATGGAGGATTTCGCGAAATCCCTTTATCGAGCAGAGCAAAGATCTCTTCAACCTTGTGATAAAGGTTGTAATGCTTAGCAAAGTAAAGGAAGATCTTTTGAAACAAAGTTTTTTTTTTTTTTTTTTTTTTTTTTTTTTTTTTTTTAATATTTTTAATTTCTTGCCATACAAACATACAGTACAAAATTTACAAAGAAAAAAGAAACACTACTTACAATTTAAACATTACTTACAGTCCTAACGCTACTTACTTACACTAATACAATACTTACTTACACTACAACAATAAATTATTACAAGCTTAACATTACTTACTACAAACAAAGCACGTTAAAAAATAAACAAGGTATATTATGCTATGGAGAGCAGAAGAAAAAAGAGACATGCAAAGCAAACACCAGCTTTCTAAACAAAAGGTCAAAAAGCAGGTTTCGAAAAAATAGAGTGACCTAAAATATTTTCGGTGGAGTTTTTTTAAAAGGTAGAGTGGAAAAAGGAAATAGTCTAACTTAATACAGGAATAAAGATATTCCATTTTCTGTAATGTTGAGCAAGTGTACCTTTTTTCCTGGCAATGTAAAATTCTAATTTAAGAGTAGCTCTTAATTTAGCCTTAAAAACTGGTAAAGAGGGTTTAATCTTATCAAGCTTACACCTATAAATAAAATATTTTCCAAGAAGAAGAATATGGTTAACTACCATAGAGTCTGTATCGATATCAAACTTACCAAACAAAACATCGGTGAGAGAAAAATTTAAAACTTCATTCTTATGGATGGCCAACCACGACAATACCTCTTTCCAGAATACCTCGCTTGCTTTACAAAGAAACAATAAATGCTCGAGGGATTCATCTTCAGAGTAACAGAAAGCACATAATGGCGAGTCTACAATCTTAAATTTATAAAGTCTGTCATTTGTATACACAATATGGTTTAGTAATTTGTACTGAAAAGCTCTTAACTTTGTATCCAAAGTAACACTAAACGCTAGAGAATAGATTTTCTTCCAATCGACGGAGAGATTTGGATAGTTATTTTTAAATTTCTTTTGGGCAGTAGGAGGAATTACTTTACGAGAAAGAAACTCTTCATAAACTATTTTGGAGGGAATGTTAGAAATATCCAACATTTCCCCCTTTATTGGCACTTCAAAAGAATTTGCAGGGCAGGAGTATGGTTCACGGTATATACTCTCACCCTTGATAATGGAGCGCCATTCCTTTGGAATGGCACTGACTACTCCCATTAAAAGGAAAAATTGACTAGGTGATAGTTTTGACCTGAGAACTTTATCACTTTCCAGAAACGTATTGTCTTTAGAGACTAAATCTCCGATTTTGCTTATCCCACAGTTTATGCGGAAAAAGGCATGATATAAAGATTTACCTTCACATAGAATGTTTTTATTATTCCACAAGTATTGGTTCATAACATCCCCGTACGAAACCACTTCTTTACTTGAAAGAGTTGACCACGCAGCAAGACAATCTTTGTAAAACTCGGGTAAAAATATGGGCAATTTTGGGCAATCAAAATGACACTGCAAAATGAACTTTCCGCCTAGTTTTTTCAAATAGTGGTTTAAGAAGATCTTCCAGGGACTAACATAGTCCTCAATATACTTCTTCACGCACATTATTCTTTGCGCTAGAACCATAGATTCTATATCCAGCATCTTAAGCCCTCCATTTTCAATGCAATTAATCAAAGCTAACCGTTTAACCTTATCCTTTCCTTTCCAAATAAAGCTGTAAAGTTCTTTATTGACTGCCTGTATGAGATCTTTAGACACATGAATAAGCGACGCTTTCGACATAAATTTCGGAATAGCAAAAGATTTAACGATTTGTATCTTTCCTATAAGTGTGAGTCCCCTCCATTTCCACATGCCTAATGTTTTTTTAATAGACTTTATAATTGCCTCGAAATTATCCTTTTTCCTAGAAAGTTGATCATAATCAAAGTGTACGCCTAAAATCTTAATTGAGCGTTTAAATTCATAGGAAGGTGATTTAGACAAATTTTGGACCCCTAAGCAAAAAAATTCTGTTTTTTCCTCATTTAATTTTAAACCTGAGAATCTCGAAAACAGATCTAAATTAACAATCAGGTTCTCATACGAAGACTTATTCCTCAAAAAACATGTCATGTCATCCGCGAAAAGAGAGATTTTCACAACTTCATCCTCAATTTTGATCCCTTGAATCTTGTCATTTTGTCGAATACTGCAAGCTAGAACTTCTAAACTAAGAATGAACAAGAGAGGGGATAACGGATCCCCTTGTCTCACACCACGGTCAACATTAAAGTAACTTGTCGCAAATCCATTATTTATTACGCAACTAGACACGTTTGAGTAAAAGGTGCGAATCCACTGAATAAAAGATGGTCCGAAATTGAATGTGCGAAGGACCTTCAATAAGAATCTATGGTCCAAAGAATCGAACGCTTTCTCAAAATCAATTGTTACAAGGATACCCGACTGATCACTACATTTTGTATATTCTAATACATCATCAATGGTCCTGACGGCGTCAAATATTGATCTTCCTTTCACATAAGCGTTTTGGTTGTAATGAATCAAGTCAGGAAGTATATTCTCTAATCGTTTAGCTAGCGCTTTGGAGGCTATTTTGGTGTCCACATTAATTAAGGAAATCGGTCTCCAATTTTTGATCAGCCTTTTATCTTTTCCTTTCTTTTCTAATAAAGTGATCACCGCTTGTTTCTGAGAGTTAGATAACTCTCCGTGATTATGTGCATAATTGAGACAAGCTACCAAATGTTTTCCAAGAATAGGCCAAAAGGCTAAGTAAAATTCCGTTGTAAGGCCGTCGTTACCAGGTGTTTTGTTCTTTTGAAAACCATTCAAGATGTTGAAACATTCACCGATAGTCAATTCTACCTCACACTTCTCTTTCTGTATTTCAGACAGTGTGGGTAAGGATACGCTGTTAAGAAATGCGTCTAATGAGGCTTCACTTTCTCCAGTAGAGTTCACTTGGTAAAGATTTGAGTAGAAACTTCTAAGTTCGGCCATTATTTCTTTGGGATTCGTTGTCAGAGATTGATCCTCCTTAAGAATCTTTCGGATTGTGCTCTTTTTACCCCTAGAGCTCTCCAAGTTCAAAAAATACTTGTTGCTTTTCTCTCCTTGCTCGTACCATCTTGCCCTTGAACGGATTATAGCGCCTTGTGCAATGTATTCATATTGAAGGTCATACTCGGTTTTCAAAATCTCTAGCCTATTCAGATTATCCGTAGATGGATCCTGGTCACAAAGCTCTTGAAGGATTGTCAATTTTTCCTCTAGAGATGTCAATTTCGCCTTCCTTTCCCTCGCTTTGCGTTTACTGTATGAAATTGTCTCCTGTCTAATTTTGAATTTAATGAGATCCCAAAGCAATCTGGGATCTTGTATATCCCTAAATTCGTCAACCCAAACCTGGTATCTATCGTTTATTAGAGCTACATAGTCATTCTCATCTAATAAACTTGCATTGAACTTCCAGAAGGAAGGACCGTGTGATTTTTCTTCTATTCCATTAACTGACAACAGAATGGCTGAGTGATCAGACTTTATGGAAGGAATAATGCTCACCTGATCGATCTCCTCCTGCAAGGCATTATCGGTTAACCAAAAATCAAGCCTCCTTTGGATCACAGGAGTTTTCTGTGTCCAAGTAAAACGTCTTATTCCTGGGTTCCTAAGTCGCCAAATGTCTACTAGATCGTACAGTAAGCAAATATTCTCAATCTGCTTAGCTGATTCCTTTAATTTTGGTTTGCCCCCACAACCATCAAGGTTGGGGTCTAAAATAACATTAAAATCTCCCCCAATGATTATTCTACAGTCGTCATCTATATCAATGTTATCCAATTCCTCCTTGATTTTGTCGAAAAAGTGAGTTTGCTCACTCGTTTTGTTTGGAGCATAGATGTTTACTAATAAAAACTTTTGATCTTGCACCAGCGCCTCGAGAAAAATAAAACGACCCTCTTTGTCCTGCCGCATGGACTTGATTTGGAATTCCAAATTATTTTTAATTAAAACAAGCACGCCTCTGCTATGTACAGAACCATGCGAGAAATACATCTCACCCTTCCACTGCTTTTTCCAAACATTTTCAACTTCCTTAGTACTATAGGTTTCCTGAATAAAGCAAATGTCGACTTGTTGTCTCATTACCCATCCAAATACTGCTTTCCGTTTTTCAAAAGAACGAATCCCACGAGCATTTAAGGATAATAGTTTAAATGCAAAGTTGCTTGCTGTCATGATTTTACCACAACTTTTAGAATTTGTAAAAGGCCACCAATGCAGCTGTCAATGGAATAACAAAAAGCGTTACCTGAATTCATTTCCATACAAAAGTTGTGAAGAAAAATATTGCGTAAAGCAGGCGTTTGTTTGCGGAAAAAAAAAAAACAAAGTGAGATTGGCCAGAAACTGTTCGAGACATTTGTCAAAGATCGAATCCAGACTGGAAAAATCAATCTTTGGTTGCCGATGAAGAAAAGAAAGCTCCAGACATGGAAGACCATGGGGAAGAAATTAAGGTTTCAAGTGCCAGCCAAATAGTAGAGTTACAAGAAGACAGAAACCTGTTTGCACGAATGATGGTGATATGCAAAAGCTGACCTGAGATTGACATCCAAGAAGCTGTTGGAACATACGAATTTACAGTGGTTCAAAGATCTATGTTTGCTACAGATGGAGAAATGCTGCACTGCCCAACCAAGAGTTCATTGATGCCTTTTCTAGAATAGACACCAGCCACAGCCAATACAGATGAGAGCGGAACAGCACGTGAAGAGACTGTAAGTCAAAGGATGAGAGTCTCCATCATCGATGCGATGGCTGAAGTGCAATCCCTGGACGAGCCGGATTGGATCAAAAGCTGCTTCAACCTCGCAGATCACTTCAGTTGTCGCATCTTTGAGAAGTATGGAGACAGTGATGAGATCCGCCTCATATTTGATCGATACGATCTCCCATCATCCCCGAAGGAAGCTACACGCAGGAAGATACAGGGGAACCAGCATCCAGTATATTACCGCATGACGCCTTCCAGGCACATCGCCAAGTTCACAATGAAGAAGCTGCTTTCCCATGCTTACACAAAGAACGAGCTGGCAGAGTATTTCGCCCAAAAGACCGTTGAGCATGCAGAACAAAATGGAACCTGGATTGTGGTAGCCTACGGTTGCGAATGCAAGAGAAGCAAGAAAGATATGTCATGTCTGAAGAGTGACCAGGAAGAGGCGGACACGAAGAACGTCTTGCACGCCATTGATGCCACAGCAAGTGGAGCGACGGAAATCAGGATACATTCCTCGGACACAGATGTTTTTTATTCTTTCTCTGAGGCGATATCCCGAACTCTGTTAGAACACATTGTTTGTGACTGGAGAAGGTCAGAACCACCGCGAGATCAAGTTGCAGCCTATAGTTCGTGCCCTTGGCCCTACAAAGACAGCAGCACTACCAGCTTCCCATGCCCTAACAGGAGCGGATAATACAGGCTCATTCTCAAACAAGGGGAAACTTACGTGCTGGAGTGTTTTCAATGAAGCAAGTGAAGATGTAATCCACGCATTGTCACAACTCGGGGCAAGTGATCTACCAAGCAGCGAGTCCCAGAAAGCGGTGGAAAAGCTCGTCTGCCAGTTCTTTCTTCCCAAGACAAACATCTCCACAGTCAAAGCATTGAGATGGTGGCTCTTCACAAAGAAGCAAGCCAAATCAGAACGGCTTCCACCCACATCAGCTGCATTACATCAGGCCATTCTTCGTACCCACTATCGGTTACTAGTATGGAATAATGACAGGAACCGCAATTCAGCCTTGCCATCACCGAAGGACTTTGGTTGGGAATGGAAAGAAGAGGACAAGGCGTGGATTCCAGTCATAACAACACTACCTAACCCCTGCACCCAAGACCATCATTCATCTTGTGAGGTGCAGATGTGTCAAGGAAAGGTGTACTACCAAGCGCTGCCAGTGTAGGAAGGCTGAAATGAGCTGCACAGACCTGTGTGGCTTTTCTGACACAGGAGAAGATTGCGAAAATATGCCCGGAGGGGTGATAACGATGACGAAGATGAGAGAGATGGTCATGCATGAGGATGGCGATGATGATGAAGCCGAGTACGAATACATATCTGATTCTGATGAGGATTTGGACAGCGATTTTGAATAAAATTGCTACTGAACTTAATTCTGCTCCCAGTGATAAATACCCATGTTAATGTCTTATCTCGACTACTAGATGTAGCTCGAAATTTGCAGCCATTGTACAGTGCTGAAACAAGATCTGCGTTTTTTATATCTTGTATCAAGTGTGTGTATTTACATCAGGTAAAAAAAAATTTGAAAAAAGGAAACAGGTTCTTCGAATTATTTGGATGGGTAGCCTGTGGTTTTTCTCAGCTCAATTGTGCAAGATAACTAAACAAGAAAAATGCATTATATTCCTCAATAACCTTTCTTTACAAGAACGTTTTTTACCTTTGTAACAAGCGACACATTTTGTTTAAAGTTTTTTTCGATTAAGCGGGTATTATCAACTTTAGATCAACTACTGGGAGCCTCGTTTTTATGTCAAAGGGATCACATGACCACAAAACAATAGTTTAGATCGTTTATTAATGCATACCTAAAAAATTCTTTAATTTGCGGGGTTATGAGCCATGTTTATCGAATATATGACACAGTTTTATCCATAGCCTCGTTTCCATGTTGGGGTTTTGACATCAGTTTTTAAAACACCTCTTAAAATGCCTCTGTGCAGGTTGCAAAGTTGGCAACATCAATTTTCTTGTTATTTTAGGTCCCCTGAACACAACTAAGCTAGTGGCTTGCTTTCTTCACAAATAGCCCACGGGAGTACACATGCTCCCAGACTATATGTTAAACCGCTATGTTCCAGCATGTAATTACTAATACAAAGAACTTTAAAAAGTATATTCTCTTGAATAGTTTGTCTGTTGTAGGCTTCAGTCATTGCAGTTCATAGATAATCTTACAATAAATGCACACAAAATGAGAGCAAGGGTCCTGTGCATTTGTAATACATACATAATTTTAAAATCAACAACATCCTCTGTCACGATATAGAATCCAGAAAAAAATTATGTGTCATAAAAACTGGAAAGTCGACTTTGCCGATATTTCGTGTTTATTAAAAACACTTCATCAGGGCAACTGATGAAAGGCGGTTTAAACCGTTACACAAATACGCGTAAGCTGGCTTGAGACACTACTATTACAATCAAATAATGCTGCGCGCGGGCTAGGTAGCGCGCGTTTCAATAAAATCTAAGATACAGTAAAACTCAATTCAGCTCCATTCAGAACTCAGAGCGCCAGATTCAGACAAGGGGTGCAGGAGTTGTGGGGACAACTGGTGTAGGGTGTGTAACTTCATGGTAGAGAGTACTACTTTTAAAAGTAAGGTTATAGGGAGGGAGTTTGTTATTAACTTTAGGCTAGATTGTAATTCGGACCACGTTATCTACTTGTTATCTTGTGCAAAGTGTGGAATGCAGTATGTAGGATCCACCATTAATAGATTTAGAATTAGGTTCAATAATCATAAATCTAGACTTAATGCTCATAGAAGATTGTCTGCGGATAGAAAGGCTAAGAATGACATTATTTATAGACATTTTAACCAGTCAGACCATAGTGGCTTAGATGACGTAAGGATTCAGCTTGTTGATAGGTGTACAGGGGAGCAGTACCTTAGGGATAGGGAGGCGCAGTGGACATACAAACTAAGATCCATATACCTGGCACGAAATTGGATAGGAAATTTTGGTGGAGTTTTTTCTGTATCTCGACTAGCTCGACTGCCTTTACATTAAAGTTATTCTGTAAGTTATTAGTCCTCTTTTAGTAACATTCCGGTTGATCTGTAAGTACTCAACTAACTATACTTGATTCAATTATTTTGACTCAACCACAATTAAGTCTATTAGACCATCACAACTCTTCTCATCCTCTCGATTGAACCCTACCACATGATAAAAGGTTTTCTCAACTCTATGCAACTACTTACATCACAGCTCTAGTTTCTCTTATCATCTCGAGTAAACTCCCGGGAGTAAACTTTCTACTCTTATCATCTCAAGTCAAATTTACCACATAAAAACAACTTTTCTTAACTCGACTAAACTCTACTACACCATCACAACTCTTTTCAACTCAACGCAATAATTGAATACCCAACTGTTGTACCCTACTCTGCTGGACACCACGTAAATCTGCTTTACTATCATGTACTCTACTCCCGCATCTACGTACGCTACTTGACAGAACTCGTCTCTACTAGGCTACACTCTTTTGTACTCTACTCTACTAACTATATTCTGGCTAGTCGTCTCAGTCTACTGTACGATTCTCGACTGGACTGGTCCGAGTAGAGTCTACTCTCAACACTTCTTTATTCAGTCGTCTCCATGCTACTGTACGTTTATATAAGCTTATGTGACTGTTCTCGTCTCTACTCGACTCTACGGTACTGTACTATACTCTACTCGACTCTACTATACTGCTACCCTTTTCTACTCTACTCTACAATAATATACTTTATTCGAGTCTACTCTTCTGTACGCTGCTCTACTCGACTCGACTCTACTCTTCTATATTTGATTCGAAATTACTCTACTGTAGGCTACTGGACTCGACTTGAATCACCTCGACTCGACTCGACTCGACTCGACTCGACTCGACTCTACTCGACTCTACTCTACTCTTCTATATTTGATGCAAGATTACTCTACTGTAGGCTACTCGACTCTACTCTACTGGACTCGACTTGAATCATCTCGACTCGACTCCACTCCACTCCAATCCACTCCACTAAACTGTACACTTCTACGGCTCTACGTTTTAATTCTAAACTGTACACTTCTCACGGCCCAAAGTTTTCATTCTAAACTTTACACTTCTACGGGTCTACGTTTTAATTCTAATCTTTACACTTCTACGGCTTTACGTTTTAATTTTAAACTTTATGCTTTTACGGCTCTAAATTTTCATCCTAAATTTTACGCTTTTACGGCCCTACGTTTCAATTCTCAACTGTACACTTTTAAGGCCCTACGTGATCATTCTAAACTTTACGCTTCAACGGCTCTGCGTTTTCATTTTAAA
Source organism: Oculina patagonica (assembly GCF_052425735.1). Classification (NCBI taxonomy): domain Eukaryota; kingdom Metazoa; phylum Cnidaria; class Anthozoa; order Scleractinia; family Oculinidae; genus Oculina; species Oculina patagonica. Next base: position 14,982,596 of record NC_135769.1, on the reverse strand, counting down.
CTTTACTCTTTTACGGCCCTACTTTTTCATTTTAAACTTTACGCTTTTACGGCTCTACGTTTTCATTTTAAACTTAACGCTTCTACGGCTCTACGTTTTCATTTTAAACTTTACGCTTTTACTGCTCTTCGTTTTCATTTTAAACACTACGCTTTTACGGCTCTATGTTTTCATTCTAAACTTTACGCTTTTACGGCCTTACATTTTCATTTTAAACACTAAGCTTCTACGGCTCTTCCTTTTTCATTTTAAACCTTACGCTTTTACGGCCCTACGTTTTCATTCGAAACTTTACGCTTTTACGGCTCTACGTTTTCATTCTAAACTTTACGCTTTTACGGCCTTACATTTTCATTTTAAACACTACGCTTCTACGGCTCTACGTTTTCATTTTAAACTTTACGCTTTTACGGCTGTACGTTTTCATTTTAAACTTTACGCTTTTACGGCTCTACGTTTTCATTTTAAACTTTACGCTTTTACGGCTCTACGTTATCATTTTAAACACTTCGCTTTTACGGCTCTACGTTTTCATTTTAAACTTTACGCTTCTACGGCTCTACGTTTTCATTTTAAACTTAACGCTTTTACGGCTCTACGTTATCATTTTAAACACTTCACTTTTTCGGCTCTACGTTTTCATTCTGAACTTTACGCTTTTACGGCTCTACGTTTTCATTCTGAACTTTACGCTTTTACGGCTCTACGTTTTCATTCTGAACTTTAGGCTTTTACGGCTCTACGTTTTCATTCTGAACTTTAGGCTTTTACGGCTCTTTGTTTTCATTTTTAACTTTACGCTTTTACGGCTCTACGTTTTCATTTTAAACTTTACGCTTTTACGGCTCTACATTTTCATTTTAAACTGTACACTTCTACGGCCCTACGTTTTCATTTTAAACTGTACACGTCTAAGGTCCTACGTTTTCATTTTAAACTTCGCGCTTTTACGGCTCTACGTTTTCATTTTAAACTTAAGGCTTTTACGGCACTACGTTTTCATTTAAAACTTTACGCTTTTACGGCTCTACGTTTTCATTTTAAACTTTAGGCTTTTACGGCTCTACGTTTTCATTTAAAACTTTACGCTTTTACGGCTCTACGTTTTCATTTTAAACTTTACGCTTTTACCGCTCTTCGTTTTCATTTTAAACTTTATGCTTTTACGGCTCTAAATTTTTATTTTAAACTGTACACTTTCTAGGGCCCTACGTTTTCATTTTAAACTTTACGCTTTTACGGCTCTCCGTTTTCATTTTAAACTGTACACTTCTACGGCCCTTTGTTTTCATTTTAAACTTTACGCTTTTACGGCTCTACGTTTTCATTTTAAACTCTACGCTTTTTTGGCTCTACATTTTCAATTTAAACTGTACACTTCTACGGCCCTATGTTTTCATTTTAAACTATACACGTCTAAGGTCCTACGTTTTCATTTTAAACTTTACGCTTTTACGGCCCTACGTTTTCATTTTAAACTGTACACTTCTAAGGTCCTACGTTTTCATTGTAAACTTTACGCTTTTACGACTCTACGTTTTCATTTTAAACTTTATGCTTTTACGGCTCTACGTTTTCATTTTAAACTTTACGCTTTTACGGCTCTACGTTTTCATTTAAAAGTTTACGCTTTTACGGCTCTTTCGTTTTCATTTTAAACTGTACACGTCTAAGGTCCTACGTTTTCATTTCAAACTTTACGCTTTTACGGCTCAACGTTTTCATTTGAAACTGTACTGACTTCTACGGCTCTACGTTTTAATTCTTAATTGTACACTTCTACGGCTCTACGTTTTAATTCTTAATTGTACGCTTCTACGGTTCTACGTTTTAATTCTTAATTGTACACTTCTACGGCTCTACGTTTTAATTCTTAATTGTACGCTTCTACGGCTCTATGTTTTTATTTTAAACTGTACACTTCTACGGCTCTACGTTTTAATTCTTAATTGTACGCTTCTACGGCTCTATGTTTTTATTTTAAACTGTACACTTCTACGGCTCTACGTTTTAATTCTTAATTGTACGCTTCTACGGCTCTATGTTTTTATTTTAAACTCTACACTTCTACGGCTCTACGTTTTAATTCTTAATTGTACGCTTCTACGGCTCTATGTTTTTATTTTAAACTGTACGCTTCTACGGCTCTACGTTTTAATTCTTAACTGTACACTTCTACGGCTCTATGTTTTCATTTTAAACTGTACGCTTCTACGGCTCTACGTTTTAATTCTTAATTGTACGCTTCTACGGCTCTATGTTTTTATTTTAAACTGTACGCTTCTACGGCTCTACGTTTTAATTCTTAACTGTACACTTCTACGGCTCTATGTTTTCATTTTAAACTGTACGCTTCTACGGCTCTACGTTTTAATTCTTAATTGTACGCTTCTACGGCTCTATGTTTTCATTTTAAACTGTACGCTTCTACGGCTCTACGTTTTAATTCTTAATTGTACGCTTCTACGGCTCTATGTTTTCATTTTAAACTGTACGCTTCTACGGCTCTACGTTTTAATTCTTAACTGTACACTTCTAATGCCCTACGTTTTCATTCTAAACTTAACGCTTAAATTACGGCTCTACGTTTTAATTCTTAATTGTATGCTACTACGTTTTCATTTTAAACTTTACGCTTCTACGGCTCTACGTTTTCATTCTAAACTTTACACTTCTACAAGTCTACGTTTTCATTCTAAACTTTATGCTTTTACGGCTCTGCGTTTTCATTCTAAACTGTACACTTCTACGGCCCTACATTTTATATCTTAACTGTACACTTCTACGGCCCTGTGCCGGTTTTCATTCTTAACTTTACGAGTCGAGTCGGGTCGAGTCGAGGTGGAGTAGAGTAGAGTTTTGTAGAGTACCGTAGTATTGAGTAGAGTAGAGTCGAGAAGAGTAGCCTATAGTTGAGTGGGGTAGAGTCGAGTCGAGTATAGTGGTGGAGTAGAGTAGAGTGGTGTAGAGCACAGTAGTATAACGTCGAGTGGAGTGGAGTCGAGTTGAGTCGAGTCGAGTATAGTAGAGGTGGAGTAGAGTAGAGAAGAGTAGTAGTTGAGTCGAGTCGAGGCAGAGTAGAGTAGAGTGGTGTAGAGTACAGTAGTATAGAGCAGAGTCGAGTCGAGTCGAGTATAGTAGAGGTGGAGTAGAGTAGAGAAGAGTAGTAGTTGAGTCGAGTGGAGTCGAGTCGAGTCAAGTCGAGTCGAGTCGAATAGAGGTGAAGTAGAGTAGAGTGGTGTAGACTACAGCAATATAAAGTAGAGAAGAGTATAGTAGGGCAGAGCAGTGAAGTAAAGACTGTAGCGGACAGGATTGGAGCGGAACTCGAGTGGTGGTAATAGATCCTTATAATTCTCTCAGTACACTAGTATTCCTATGTGCCTTTATATAGGCTTTGAATTGGCCGGTCGAGTTAGTCGAGGCAGAAAAAACTCCACCAAAATATCATATCCAATTTTGGAACACATTTGAAGATCCATTTATCTGCAGGGGTTAAATAGTGATGATTTCTTTTGTAGTAGAAACCCAAGAAGAGATGTTTTTTAGAGTTATTGTACTTAAATTTAATTTTCTGTTGATTTTTGTAAAGCGCGCACGATCTTGAGTTTTACTGTATCTTAGATTTTATTGTAATGCGTGCTACCTAGCTCGCGTGCAGCAGTATTTGATTGTAATATGTAGTAGCGTCTCACGCCAGCTTACGCGTATTTGTGTAACGGTTTAAACCGCCTTTCATCAGTTGCCCAGATGAAGTGTTTTTAATAAACAGGAAATATCGGCAAAGTCGACTTTCCAGTTTTTATGACACATGTAATACATACATAAATGCCGATGAGTGCATTAATTTCATTTATAAGTTTATTGTGATCTAAAAGGCTAATCCTGACAGTGCGTATTTCTTTGTTCTTCTTTTGAGTAATGTTTTTCCATGTTTACTGAGTGCAGTCAGATCCAAAGTGCACATCCCCCTTCCCTCCCCTCCCCTCCCCAGCAAAGCCCTGGACATTTGACTTTTTTTGGTCAAATCCACCACCATCACAATCTTGGACTGATACATATAACTGCACCAGTATAAGATCAGTGCTTATGAAAAGAAAACAGACGTGGTGATGACTCGGTGCAACTGCTTGCTTTGTAGAACATGAAACCAGACAGCTATAGAAAAACTTACCTTCTCAAAAGAAACCTGGAATTTTTCTAAAAAATTTAACATCATAGTTTTTTTTTCATCATATTACAGCTTGTGGCCAGAGTGAAACCAAGTCCTGTTTCAGGTGATTGAGATTTCAAACAATATTATAATTACAGTTATTACAATCTCTTGGTGTTAACTTAGGTGTTTTTAATCTGTTATTGATTGCTTGTTATAGTTTAGCATTTGCAAAGTTCCATAACAAACTGGATGCACTTATAGAGCCAGTCATGTTGTTTTTTAACCAGTTACCTTATTGGTACTTATTTCTGTGGGCACTTAGTTTTGCGAAAAAAAGTTTGGCATATTTCATGAGTCTTTATTTTCGTGATTTGGACCCCTGTGCAAAATTTATTTTTCATGAAAATAAAAAAAACACTTTATTTTGAGAATTTTATTATTAATTTGACACATCTTATTGCTGAAAATCGTCAACTCACAACAAAACCAAACTATAGAAACGGCATTGTGAACCATAGGCATAGTCAAAGACATAATCCTTAATCTTAATGTTCCCGGCCTCAACAGTCCTCATGGGCCTAATGAGGATAAGTAATACATATTTACATTGAAGCCGTAAATCAGACTAGAGCTATGTGTACCATTGGCATAAAGTTCTTGGGCTTCTAATCAATTTCTGGGGCGAGCTTGATGTCAGTGAATGGGTCTTCTGGAGGGAGGTATTAAATTTTGCGACATTAAAGTTCACAAGAATTTTTTTCGCGTCGCTTTAACTTCACAATTTCTTTAAATCGCGAATATCGCAAAATTAAAGTGACACAAAAATTTTATGGTACACTGTTTGAGCTCATTACTTTCTTTAACATAATTTGTTGTGATTGCTCAGGTTAATTTATCCTCATTGTTTTTGGTTTTATGAAGTCCTAGGATGATTTGGAAATAATTTTCTCTCTTACACCAAGACACTTTTTCATTTGTAATAGTGGTGTTTGGTGTTTGCTCTATTTGGTAATAAAAAATTACTTCTTGGTTACATATTTGCATTTTTGTGCCTATTGCAGGTCCACCTCATCTCCATGTTTTGGCTGGAAAATGCTTTTCCTTAACAAATAATGGGTAATAAATAATTTATTATAATAAGTAACTGCATAATTTAAGCTGTAAGTTAGATTATCCACCCTACGGTAGGTGATTGAAGATTTCAAATCATTTTGAATTTGAAATATTTATAGTTAAACATTTATTATTACTTCATATCAATGTCAATAATTTGCAAGTTTACGCTTTTTACATTGTCATGACGATTTTAATTCTGTAACTTTATAGATACAAGTATGAGTTCTGTCCATTTCATAATGTGACTCAAAAGGAACAGACAGTAAGATGGAATGCATTTGCTGGCATTTTGGGGTGAGACATCATTCATTAAAATATAGGAGACTTCATGTCATTCAAAAGATTTGATGTCAGTGACCTCTCTGTTTATACAGGTTAGGTTCAAAGGGTCAGTCACAATCCAATGGACTAGAAGTTGGCCCCAGCATTTTTTTAAGGTTGCCCAAATAATTCACTGGCACCCATTTATACACCTGCAAGTAAAAGAGATCAAGGTACTCCAAGGGTAAAGTACTTATCTTGCCCAAAAACACAACACAGTTACCTTCAGTCTGGAGATCAACACACTTCTAGAACCACTATATATACTTCTACACCTCTTATTTTTTAAAAAAAACTATATGTTTGTTTGTATTTTTCTAACCAGTGTTTGGAAGGAATGGCTCATCGTCAACAACACATTTGAAGGCATGCTTTTTGCAAATGGTGATATGTGTCCTGGAGAGAAGCCACGACAGACAAAGGTATACTGCAGTAACTTACTGCAGGGTAAAGTTACTTAATAGTAATTATCATGCTTTGTAGTTTTTCTTGGTTTAAACTAAAGGCAAAGCAAATTCATAGTAATTATCATGCTTTGTAGTTTTTCTTGGTTTAAACTAAAGGCAAAGCAAATTTTTTTCACGAATCGGGTTTCCATGGCTGCCTTCTCAAGTTCTTTCCACGTCTTCCCTGCTGTTTTCATTTCTGCCTCGATCATCCTCCTCCAAGTCTCCCGTGGACGTCCTTTCTTCCTTCTTCCACTATCCGGTGTCCATCTTAATGCAGTTTGTGTTATGCTATCTCGACCTATGCCTAAAATATCAATGCGGTAGAGCAACATTTCCCTTTCCACCTGTGCGGTCTTGCCTGTTTGAAACATAGTCCTGACATTCCAAGTGCCAATACAGCACTTTGACTTTGGGCTTAGGAGTGGCCTGATCGTGCGCTGTGCAGTCATTCGTCCAGCTCCGGGCTGGAAACCATCTCCCTCGTCCTGTGTTTGTGTATTTCTCTGATCCTCAGTTTCCGTAGCAATTAGTTACTGTGATGGAGTTGCTAGCCCCACGCACAAGTTTGCCAGAGCCCTGTTAGCCGGCATTACCCGTTTCCATCTCCCACGACGAGGACGTAGGGTTGGACTTTGGGAGACCTGTATAGCTTAGCCTTCGTTATGTAAATTTGCATGAACACATATTTCATTTGTTTTCTCATTCCTTGATAATGGCATCATGAAGTCGCCTGAACGTCAGGACATATTATCATTTGTTTTTACTTGTCTATGAATTAAATTCCTCAGGTTTTATTGAGATGTGGAGATCATAACAAAGTCATGTCAGTTGTTGAGCCCAACATATGTCACTATGAACTGAGATTTGAGACTCCTTTGGCTTGTCCTATAGATGCTTTTTTAGGTAAGGCTTAATAGAGTTCAGTTCAGCAGGCCTTCCTTTGGTCACTACTGAGCAGCAGATGAGAGTTTCGGCAGATTTTCTTACTGAAATCTCAGCGTGGTTCAACTCATCAAAAAAAAAATATGTTTCAACAGGTTTTAATTCCGGGCTAACCGTAAATGATCTAATAAACGCCTGGGGCGTCTATTAAATTTTAGGGGTCCTGAAGGGGGCGTTAAATAGATATGAGGCGTTTATTAGAGAAAGGCGTTTATTTCAATTTTACCTTAACAACGTCAACAAAACAAAAAGATGCGTATTTTGCTCGCAGTATAAGATAGAAGACAGAGTGCAAATGGGAGACTAATCTAATCTGTGCTAATGCAAAGCATACAGATGTCGTTCATAGTTTGATATTGATGTCTTCATCCTCATTGGGGTCAAGCATGTTGGCATCGTTGGCCTCTTCGATGTCTGAGTCAAGCAGAAACTAAACAAATGGCGTGATTTTACTTTATGGAGTGTTTCCTTGGTTTTCGAGGCGATTCTCGGAGGGCGCGTCTATTAGACACGGGGCGTTTATTAGAATAGGCCATAGTACAATAGGCCATTTCCAAGTTAACTTTTGCCTCTGTTTCAAATCGAGTCTACGTGCAAAACCATTCAAATGAAAATAAATTTAATTTGCATGAAAATGGACCTGAAGGTGAAACTCATTTTCATATGAATAGTTTCGCACGTAGACTCGTTCTGAAACAGAGGCAAAGGGTAACTCGGAAATCTTTGGTCTATTTTTACACGTCAGGGGAGGCGTTTATTAGATACGAGGCATTTATTTGAGAGTAGGATTTAATTAGATCATTTACGGAACAGTCAGATAAAGCATGATCCTAGAAATGTTGTGGGCATACTTTAAATACAGCCACCTCTCATAGGCTCCTAGCTATGCAGACGTCCTTTTGGCTCGTCATGCAACCTGTAGTAAGAGGCTGTCACCTCCCGTTACTTCCGGTTGGCTTGGGTGCTTGCGCTCAAAGCCACAGACAGCAATGAGAGTTTTTTGTTTTTGTAAGTTGCCACATCAAAAAAGAAGCGTGCGAAATGATTATGTATCATTTCTAACGATACTGGTGATTGGTTGTTTTAATCTTACGATACTGCATGGGCTATGCACTGCTTCAATATAACTGAAACTTTTTTGTTATTTCTTTTATCCCTCGTGATGCAAACGGATGCTTAACCTTTGCAGTTTATCCAGTGCTCAGCCCAAAGGGCCAAAAAGAATGGGAACAAATAGAAGAGGCGCTGTATCGAGAGGAGCTAACCACTCAGGGCTACAATAAGTTCAGGCGAGCCCTCTTCCAGAAGGAAAACTTGATTCCTCGCGACAGAACAGAAAAGCAAAACCAAAAAGACGAGAAAAAGGACACGGATGCCGTGGAAGGGGCTTTGACTTCACATGTGGGTGATAGTAATGAGGAGAAGAGTCCGACTTTTAGTTCAAAAGAAGAGTGTTTCAAGGTAAACTAACATGAATAGAAATTATCAACGGTTTACGATATATAAGCCACTAGCAGTATTGCGTGATATTTTCTCGCTAAAAATTTTCCTTTCTGATGGAAAATACAATTAACACGTTAACATTTTACAAGCTTTTATACGTTTTAGTTCTGATCATTAGGCAGCGCCGCATCAAGACAGTGTCACCAAACTACTTTTACACCTCCAGTAATATATTAATAATAATAATAATAATAATAATAATAATAATAATAATAATAATAATAATAATAATATTGATGATGATGATGATGATGATAAAAAATACAAAGATATTGCACCTTTTTATATAGCTTTTTTTAATTCTTAATCCTTTTTATTGGTGCTTGTATTTTAATGATTGCGTGAAATAAAGTTAATAATAATAATAATAATGATAATTTGCATTGGCATATATGCTTATCATGTTTTACAATATTTTATTTTTCCCATAATTATTTTCCATTTAGGCTTACAATGTTATCTTGGCTGAGGCACAAAGACTAAGAAAGCTGCTAAACATGAGCTGTTTTGGATGTAATGAAACCACAGGGGCTACCACAAACAAATCTATTGAGTTAAGCAGTAGCCGACAAGGTTTGTTGCATGACAGAGGAGAACAGACGCAAACTACAACAAGTGTGCCAGAGAAGTCCGTTGCAGGTAGTTTGAAGATTTCAGATCTGGAAAGAAGTTTAAAAGGTGAAACGGGAGAAAGGCGTAAAGTAGAGGAAAAACAGGCGGACACCGGAGACAAAAAGGCATTTAAGTCTTTAGTAGAGAATTTAAGAGGTGACCCGGGAGCGAATCTTAATTCAAGTGACAGTAGACAAAGAAAATCTGATATGATGGCAAATGTCAGAAGAGCTGCAACTCTAAAACAAACTGCTGTGGAGAAATCCGCAGAAAACAAGCAAAGTGGCAAGGCAGCTGGAGAATTTTAATGCATGACATAGTCACAGGTGCTAGAGGTTTATGGGTGTGTAGTTAGAGGTGTTGCAAGTTTAGGGATTAGAAAGTAGGGACAGAGGTGCTGCAGGTTTAGGGACAAGTGGTTAGAGGTATTGCAGGTTAAGGGACTAGTAGTCAGAGAAGTTTCAGGTTAGGGGACAAGTGGTCAGAGGTGTAGCAGGTTTTGGGACAAGTGGTCAGAGGTGTTTCAGGTTACCGTTTAGGCACAAGTGATCTGAGTAGACTGTCCACAGCCCTCTATTTTTTCGTGTTTTTTCGATCGATGAGCGAGCGGTGAGAACGACAAGAGAACTGGACGCCAGCGCAAAACGAAAGAAGCAAGGGGGTGGGGGCCGGGGAGCGAAAAAAATCGCTTCCGCCCCCTCCCCCCGCCCGCTTCGTTTGCTTTTTTGCGTTGAAAAATCGAGAGGCTGTGAACATTCTATGATCTGAGGTGCTGCAGGCTCAGAATTAAGTGGTTAGAGGAATTGCAGGTTAAGGGACTAGTAGTCAGAGGAGTTTCAGGTTTAGGGACAAGTGATTGGAGGTGTTTTCGGTTTAGCGACAAGTAAAATCAGAGATGTTCCCAATTAGTCGTAATGATCCAGAGTCCTTGTGCTAGAGGTTTTTCTTGCTTGGTCACCATATCCCAAACAGCATCTGTGCATGGTCATGACAAAAATAATGGTGCAGTGCGGGCCGTAGACATTTTTGTCTATATGATTTCCTGCGGCACTATTGGTGGAGACAAAACCAAAACAAATTAATTTGACCAAGAGGGATTGGGTCGAACCTTGCGACTGGCCTTGCGGCCATCTTGCAATGCGGAGAGGAATGAACAATAATATTCACCATGATTTCACGAAAACAGAACAGTTATTAATTATTATTTATATAATAACCAGAATTCTACGCGCATTTTGATTGGTTCTTACTTATGATCTATTAGAGTACAGACGCATAGATGACGTCACGCGGTGGTGTGACTCGCGCGTGTGATCAGAGTTCATAGTCCAAATCAGAGTTTTATTATATAAAACAAATAGATTCAATTTTGCCGTGGGTCTGTTCAGTTATAGATCACAGAAGACGTCAAAATGTGGTAAGAACAACAGTGACCCACTCGCCTAGCGGCTCGTGGGCCACTTTTTTTGTTCTTACCACATTTTGACGTCATCTGTGATCTATAACTGAACAGACGCACGGCAAAATGGAATCTATTTGTTAAATTTACATCATTTAAAGCCGTCTGGTCTGCTTTCAGACATCGACTGGCATACATACCGTATTTTATTCGTTTAAGTGCCCTGGACGCTTATTAAATTTTTGGACCTTGAGGGCGCTTATTCTAGATGGGCGCTTATTCGAGGCTGGGCGCTTATTAAATTTTCACCATTTTTAACAAGCAGTAAGCTTATTTTGCAACAAAATATTAAATAATAACAGCTCGAGATGATACATCATAGCAAAACTTTAGCTGCTCATTGAAAAGTTCTATAAAATGCTAAGAAAACTCGGTCTTCAATCAAACCAATCAAAACCTTTATTTATACACGATGGTATAAAAAAGCTACATAGCGTGTGGGGTCGTGTGTAAATAAAACATTAAAACTAGTAGATAAAAAACATCAAACTATTAAAACTATCGTGTCTTCGGGGAAGTCTCTTAGAAGTACTCTCTTAGTAGTACTTAGTCAGTACTTAATACTCCTCTTGTACACTTCGGGGTTTTTTTTGAAGGAGGGGTGGGCACTTATTCGAGGCTGGGTGCTTATTAACTTTTCGTACCTTCAGGGTGGGCGCTTATTCGAGGTTGGGCACTTAATCGAATAAATACGGTACTCCATTTTTTCGCTCCACGATCACGTTTTTGCAGGCATTTTTTCGAACTCTTGGAGACCTTCCTTCGAATTGTTACTGAATGTATGCTGCGTCCGCTTGCTTATCCCTGTCGAACTTCTGCTGTATTTTGGTGCAAAAAGTAATCGTTGAAGACAGAACAGACTCTATAATTACTCTAGATGTGTGCTTTTCGTTTCCAGTTCCTGTTAGTTTGTAAGATTACTACACAATATGTTTGCGGATAAAAGAGAAACATGTTGTTAGATTGTTGCTGATTCTATTAATAAAAAAAAGACAGTCGTTAAAACAAAACTGAACAGTGAAGTGAGTGAACACAGGCCAAAGCTAAACGGGTAATCTAAAACTACACTGTACCAATTACAGCCTGGGCACTTCCTTTCTCTAACAATTTTTTTTCAGTTGACACCTGTAGAAATCTCTCTCAGAAAATCCACAGTGACATACACCATGACACAGCTTCCACATAGTCTAAAAAAATAGTTACTCCGGCTGGAGGCCAGGAGTAGTAAAATGGGCTTGATTTCTTTGTAGTCACAAATCTGCAAAATTGCGCAATCGAGTGACGTAGTCCCATTGTGCTTTGCGTACCATCTGCTTGACCTCGACAGGGAAAAGTCGCCATTGCTAGTGAAGTCCTTGATGCAGAGTCTTTTGTGCCACGGAACGGATTACAAACTTTCAAGGTCTTGTTTGTTTTGCTAAACACGTAAACTTCCCTCTCTGGGGCAAGTACAGATTGCTAAAACCTTGGTAGTGTTAAGAAATCCATCTTTCTTTTCGGGGCCGCGAAGACTGTGTAGCGACGCAGTGTGTTTTGAATACAAATCATGGACTTGATCAAAGACTTTCTGCGGCTTCTCGAGACTTCAGAAAGCGAATGTTATGTAAATTATTGCTTTGAATTTTAGATGGAATTTTTAGAAGGATCAGTAAAAGTAGTCAAGTAAAAAATTATGCAAAAGCCGTCCGCTGCAGTACAAGAAATGCTTTTGCGTGAATAAATTTAATTAAGCGTGCAAGGGTTGTTTCACGAGTTTTAAAATTGACGCTTTTGAGACCTTTTGAATACATTTCTTTGCTTCATCTTCTATGAAAATTAATCGGAAATAACGTTTCTTTCAAGTTTCTTTCATTTGTCCATCTTTAGTTCGGTATTTTAGGTTTTGAAGGGTCATCGATCTTTGTTTCGAGACAGACGCGGTGTTATCTGATCATCTTTCAACGGCGACCAGACTTTGGTTTTGTGTTTTATAAAAGATTTAAAAAATTACTCCAGTACTCCAGAAAAATGCAAACAAGTAGTTTCATTAATAGTTAAGTAAATGAAGAAAGTATTACCAATTCAGTTTTTGGAAGGAACCATGTAGTTTCAGAGTTGTGTAAACAATATTCTAGTCTCTTCGCAGCCGCTATCTGGTGGTCACGCAACGCTTCCGTGATTCATAAATAACTCCCGAAAAATGCTTTTCTGCACCAAGAAGTACCACATTGAGATGGTTTCATATTTTGACAAGTTTTCATTAGCGAGTCCTTACAACAGCGGAACGAAATCCCGGTTTAAGACGTTTAACGATTCCCCGATATAACGATATGGTTTCGCCAGTCCCACATCGTTTATATATCGGGGTTCCACGGTATTGTCTAAGTTTACTGGTCATTTTGTTTATTTGTTTGCATTTAAGTCTTCACACTGTAAAACCACGTCTATATTCCTAGTTTTATCTAGGCAGCTTTTCTTTATTCTTTATAGGGAAGATATTTGTTTACAAACATTGTCTTTGTTATTTAAATGTTCGATAAATGTCCAACAAGTTAAACAAAAGAACTCTTTGTTTCACTAGCCAATAGGTCTCTGGTTGGCACATTAATAACAATAGGTGTATTTTATGTTTCATTTTAGCCTCTTATACCCGGGAGTTCCGATACGTACCCAATCCCCTCCCTAATCCTCCACCCCTATGTCACTTCCAGGGCCGGAGTGAACGCTCTGCTAGCGTCTTGTTATTTATCATATGACAAACAATTTGAACTGCCCTGATTCTGCCACTTAAGGAGAAAGTTGACTGTGGACATGCAATGGCACCTTTGGTGTTTTGCAGAAGGTTCATTTGAGAGGTTGACATAAAATTAAAGGAACAGTGTAAATTGGTCAAGCCAGAAGAAACTGAATAGATACAAGCAAATGTATATACCTAATTGAAGAAACGTTGACCCTGTGAAAAGCATAAACCATGAACGATACGACCGAATGGTATTCTGGGTAGACAGCCTTAGTGAGCTTTATAATATTCCTTTTATTGATAATCAAGATATTTTATTTCTTTGATAGCCTTTAAAGCATGATTTATGCAACCTGTTTGATTATGTTTATTCTGTCACAGACGACGATTACTTTTTCCGATTTCCCAGTAAACATTTGGGTCGCATCGTTCATGGTTTACGCTTATCATGGGTCAACGATTCATCAATTATTTAAGTGAATACAAGACTGCAGGATGATATGGGTTTAATTATGGATTCATATTTTTAAAATCAGCATTCACTCCAATGATTTATCACATAGATTCAAGTTATTTTCTTCCATCCTACTGCACTAACCAAAAAGATTGGACAGAACTGTACACTGAGATCAAGCTAAAAGTTGACCAAAATGTGCCCAATGTTGAAATACCAGGTTATTCATTTACTTTCCAACCCAGTCTTTAAAATGCTGGAGGAGTTGGTCAAGGAGGATCATTTATTTACAACTAGACCTGAACTCACAAAAACAACAAATGGCTATGAGGCTCTACGGAGAGAAATGCAAAATGGATCTCAATGGGGGTGTCTGACATTTGCAGCTGCCGACGAAGAGAATGTATCAACTTACTATTACCGTTATTGAAAGCTAACCATAAACAGGCTAACCGAAGTGCTATTCAGGCTAACCTGAGTGAATAGTAGGATAACCGGAGTGCATATGGTAAGAGTGCCTATAGTAGGCTAACCGGAGTGTATAGTACCAGTAGGCTGACCAGAGTGAAAAGTCTGCAGTCTACGTTCTTCAGTCTGCAAATGTACCCCAGGGGGGTACTCCGGCTTGTAAATGACGGGGATGATCGAATCGAGGCAAAACTCAGCACCCAAAAAATTCCCTAAGTCTTCCGACAATACCCAAAAAACCTCTGGACCAAAAATACCCCCCCCCCCCCGCAAAAAAAAAAAATCCCTTGTCAAATATTTACCCCTAAATTGCCAGGAGGGGATAAAAATGTAACACGAAGAAATCATAAAAAATTGAACGCCATGTTTGTTTATTTATCATACCATACTACGCTAAGGCCGCCCCAAAATCCCCTATTTAAATCAAGTCACCCAAAAAATTCTTGCCAAATTTCCCAACCCAAAAAAATCCAGGAATCGAAAATTTCAAACCCAAAAATTTCTCACACCAAAATCCAGTGGGGTCTGCTTTGCATTTGTTGTTGATTCCCATTCTTGCTCTGAGGGTTTATTTTGGGTTCCCGGTCTTCCTCCCTCTGAAGTCCCACCACAAGTTTCTAGCTTAGAAATACTACCGCTCCGTAGTTATTCCAGGCGCACTCGTCCATGTCAAACTTTGCGTCATAACTTTTTCGGCTTTGACGCGATGGCTATGAAACTTTGGGAAACGTTCGCCTATCATTCAGTAATGATATGATTTAATTTGATTTCACTGGTGAAAAATATTTTCAACGTTACTGGCGTTTAACTGGACCCCACTTTTTGGACAAAATCGCGTCCAGTAAAAAAAATTGCCGATAAATTTTTGCTAAATTTCTAGAATTAGCTTATTTTCACTTAATAGAGTCTTAATACACACCATAGCCAAGTTTCAGGAAAATCGTCAGAGCAGAAGTCTGAAAATACTAAGTTCATGTAAATTCAACGCTTACATTCTATTGAAAGTTTCCATACTTGACGCTCGTCGACGAAACAAGCTACGACCCCAAGTTTTCGTGAGAAGCCTCTCCAATGCTTGCTAAATCGGAGTGCCTAGCCGATTGTTAATCGTGCAAACCGTTAGAAAGTATTCGCTAGTTCTGTAAACATTATAAAATGCATGAAAACGTTCTCCAACCTCCAAAGTTGCGTTTTGCAGCTTTTTTCGAAAATTATACCGCGGTTTTGCTTCAAACTCTTGCCACATAAATTTCAAGGTGCTGCAAAATGTTTGCATCGATTTTTGTTGCTGTGCCGTGCTGTGAGCTGGAGAATTCTTCTTGGGATTGTAAGCTACTCCGCGACTGATAGCAGGCGAGCAGTTTTGTTTATATACTGTAATTATGAATACGAAATAAGCATGTGCGTCATTTGTTCCAAGTCAGGCGGCTTTATTGATACAAGCACCAAACTTTGCGGGATTACAAACATTCGCATACTAATCAATTCTTGATATAGTGCCAACGCCAATTTCCCATTTTAGTGAAGACTACATTGTGTAACAATAGAAAATCGCATTGGCCACTCGACAGGCCGCGCCGGCCATAGATATTCCATTGCCTGCCTTGTACCTTTCCTTTTGTCGAGGCCGGGGGCAGCTATCGAGAATTGCTTTCCATAGATAACAAACTCATCAAGTCGAAAAAACAGAACACAACCAAAAGGATCTCGCTTTTAATAGATAACGCCTCGGGATCGGAAGTGTTCACGCATTCCTATTCCCTTTGAGTATCGTTTTCATCACCCACACGAAAAGTATTCCCTTGAGAGTTTAGACGAAAACTGATGTCTGAGCAGCGAAACAGCCTCGTACCCAGGGTCTTCGTTCTCTTTGACCCGCGGTCAGGAAACGAGCGCTCGTTTCTTCAAGTCTGCGCAGAAGGGACGAAGACTCGAGGTACGAGAATGAGGAGCGAAATTAGTGCCCACTATTGAAGTTTCGGCACTTTTAAGGCTCGGCTAAACGATCAAACATTTTCATCCAACATTTTGCTTCACACGCAAATATTTAATCGTTCAGCCACCTCTGCAAACAAAGCAAGCCCACTGCAGGCAAGAAAAAGTAACCAATCAGAAACCCACCCTGCGAGCAGAGCCTCTTTTAACTTCCCTGCGGTTGAGATTTGGGAAGAAGAAAGAGGCTCTGCGTAAATCGTGTCATTTCTTTGAAGTCACCACAGCCCCAAAGTTTGGGCTGGTCAGCCCGGATTAAACCGGCTTTTGCTGCGCGGGCATTAATTTTTTGGAAAAACTAATGCCCAAGACGGAGCCTACATAGCCTCCTACGCAGACGTTCTTAGGGCTAGGGCTCGGCACGCGTTTCTCCCCCACGAACAGTTCGCTAGAGCCCACAGTACGCTCTCGAAAGCACAAGAGCTGACGATTGCTCTCGCCATCTGCTACCGTTTGTACGCGCGTGTAGGCTTTTATAAATTGTGCTCCTAAAAGTGGCATATTATGCTACTAGCAGTGCTCAAAATTTTGCCAATTATGCAAAAATTATGCCAGAATTCCCAAATTATGCTTCTGATTTTCGAAATTATGCTCACAAAATGACGTAGATTCTATACATAGAGGTGCGCAATAACGACACCAAATTATGATGTTTTTTAAATAAACTGTTGTTGTAAATTTATTTGTGTTTATGGCAGTTTATCACGGCCGTCAGCTGTCCAAATTAGCTGCTCGCATCTCTAAACCGTTTGTAAAATGCCTCCAACGACTTAACAATCACAATTGTATAGCTAAAACACGCATTGCAAGAACAAACTACCTAAATTTCATTTATTTCTGTAGAAAGTACACCATATTTACTACATTTTATGAATTTATGCTCCAAAAAGTGCTAAAAATTGCTAATTATGCCGTGGCAGTGCTCGTTTCACAAATTATGCTTTTTAGCTCCAATTATGCCAAAAATTATGCTAGCACAATCTATAAAAGCCTACGCGCGTGCATCTTGTGGACCATTTAAGATCTCGTTTATTCGCAAACCGAGAAGAAATTTCACGGTTTAAATCTCAGGCGGTGCTTGACTTGTTTTTACTGAAGGAACTCAGACGCTCTTTGAAGAAAAGAACTTGTAAAACAAACACTTTAATTTTTTCACACTGTCGTGTACGATCCATCACGCCATTTCGCGCGCGCATGCTAAGATTAAGTGTTCCTCGCGCAAGCTAAACGCGCAAGCATCGTGTAAACCTCGCGCATGCTCAACAAAGATTTGATGCGATTCTTGCAGAGCCCTTTCTTTTCAAGTATATCAGCAACCTCGTCCCCAGGATAGATGTTTCATCAAATATTGTATGCTCGTTTAGCCACCCCATGTTGTGTGTGACAAACGCGAGGTTGAACGAAAATGTTTGATCGTTTAGTCGAGACTTTATGATCACTACAGCCTTTATACCTCCCATTGTCCCAATAGGCCATTTCCGAGTCTACGTGCGAAACCATTTATATGAAAATGAGTTTCACCTACAGGTCTATTTTTATGCAAATCAAACTCATTTTCATTTGAATGGTTTCGCATGTAGACTCGTTTTGAAACAGAGGCAAAGGGTAACTCGGAAATGGCCTATTCAAGTTAGGTTAAACGGCACGTTGCTTCTCCATGGCATAAGTATGAATGTCAAGGCGATCAGCCTTATGGCCATGACCGTCTTTCTGTAAACATGATTGAGATGTTCTCTGGAGAAACATTTTTACTAGAAATAGAGGAGAGTATCAAAATATCTACAATGCAAATTTTCAGGGCTTTACCTCCGACTACCGGTATTTTGCTTGTTTATGTAAACTAGAAATAGGGCTGTTGGTAAAACCCATGACGGTCAAATTTGGAAAAACACGTGACGACTATGTCCGTGATGGATCCGTGACATATCCGTGACCGATAGATTCTTACATATTTGCTGCGAAGCCTTAGCGAAGCAGCAGAACTATTTTTGACTGTCCGCACGGGGCCTGGGCGCTTTATATAGGCGACACACTCGATTTGATCATGGATAGTACTATCCATGATTTGATTTTTTCACTGGCGATGATTTTGAGTACATGCAGTACGTATGATCAGCGGCATGTAAAATGTGGAAGCTGCGTTTGTCGTTTGCGATGTCCTTTTTCACAAAAGAGCGAGAAGTTAAATTTTAAAGCGTTGCCGCTTGCGCTTCTTTTCAGTACTTTGTAAATGCTTCCCAAGAAACCTCTCTTGAGCAAGATGGTCAAGTTTAGTGCCGGGAAACGGTCTTTTCATCCCTTATGCGCCAGCTCTGATGAATAACGAATTTACGATGCCTTCATATAATTCGCGTTCATAATTATCCATTACTAAGTTAATTTAAGGGAAAAAAAATACTTTCTGTGCTTTGAGCGCGAAATATGTACAGCAAAAACTACGAAGATTATTTGCGAAGGCTGCATGAAAACGTTTTCATGATGACCGCGCGCTAGAATGGAACGTGCTTTGAGCTTTTTGACGTCATAAATTGGTGTTTCTGATAGCTTTGCGATCGAATTGCACGTGCTTTGTTACGTTACATTGCTTCCTTTTCTCAATGTCACTAGCATTTCACACGCTATGAAATTAAAGATTATATCTTTCACATCTGAAAATATGAAAATCCGAAACATTCCTATGACCTTCCGCTCCGCTCCTACTATTATAATTAATATCCTTATAACTCACTTCAGGCCTGAACTCACTTCGCAGCACTTAACTTGCTATCAGCAACTCCTAGTATAGTTTCTTATAGATACAGGCTATAAGACTGAAATCCGTGATGACTGTTTAAGACTGTTATAGACTGATCAAAGGAGAGGAGAAATGTTCATCGGTTTTTCTTTGCTGTTCATCCTTTTCTACAATTCAGACATTTGATTGGAAATTAATTTTCTATTTTGGATACCTAATTATTAATTATGATACGGTAAATCATTTAATTACAAGAACGCAACAGCATCTTGACATCATTTTGTCATGTTTTGGTGTGGTGGGGGATCTCAGCTAGACCGTTTAGAAAAAGTCCGCCGTCTTTATTAATTTAACACGCCGGGACGGTCGACCTATCGCGACTTGCGTGGCACGTTTTCGCGACTTCGTCGCTTTGAATGGGCCGCTTTGCGGGCTCGAATCGAACTCACTTCACTGTGGTAAAGACTTGATCTCAGCGAGGATAAACTTTAGAAACAGCAAAACGTTTTAAAATTACCATTTGAGCCGGCCCAATTGTTTTATAAATATATGGGCTGAGAGCCCGAGCATGAAGAATGACATGAGAATGATCAATCTTTTGAAAGAAAAGGATGTATACAATGCATTTCGAGATCTCTTTGGAATTTCTTTTCTTGTTGCCGCATATCATCTTGTAAAATTAAAATTTCGTCCGGAAGTGGACCGATCAAGACTTTTGAAGTTTTCTCCATTCAAGTAGTTTGTGCCTGGTAAATCACGGTCAGTTGGACAAAGGCTTTCTTATCGTAAATCACGCTTCATGACAACGATCAACTTTTAAAAGGAAAGGATAACGAAAGAATTTCTCACCTTTGACAATGAAAACGCTTGACTTTCTAAAAGTCGCTCGCTTCTGGTTTCCGGTTTCGCCTGCCGCGAGTCTTAAACAATTATCTCGAGATCTTTTTTTAAATTTCTTGTAAATCTCGTCCGGAGATAGACTGATCAAGGCTTTTCTCCGTTCAAGTAGTTTGCGCTTGGTAAATCGCGGTTTTGGACTACGTGTTCCTAGACATATTTCTTCTTCGGCCACTCAGATGTAAAATATGTGGATTTTCTTACTTCTCTGCGAGTTACTTAGTTAATTATCGCGAAGTCTTTTCAACAATTGCATTGCTTTCGGCTTTAAGACATTGTGAAATGAATAGGCCTCGAATAAAACCTCAAATTATCTTTTTCAAAATTCTGCCCAACTAATCAACCTTTGCAAGCGTCGTTTGTTTGCTTGTTGTCATCCGTGCACGTGCTCATGCTTTGGCTGTCATCATTACCCAATCATCGTTTACTTGCGTCATCATTGACCAATCACCGTATGTCGGCATTTAACAACTCCCGATACCAACTTGCGGGTTTTCAGCTTGTCGGCATTTTACAACTCCCGAGACTATTTGCGGGCAAAAATTGATCAACTCGAGATTTTTCCTGGTATATTCTATATATATACTCTATATTCAAGCGGATTACAATGATGCCTCCTCGGGTTTTGGCCTCTGGGCCAAAACCCTGCGGGGGCAAATAGTGAGAATAGTATATATGATAATGCAAATGCGGCCTTACACTACTGAAGACCTGAAAAAAATTTTTAGGCTCTGAGCGGGAGTCAAACCCACGACCTTTGCGTTGCCAGTGCAATGCTCTACCACTGAGCTATCAAAGCCACATGAGAGCGGTCGTATATGGGTAATCCCTTTATGGTGGACATGATACTCGGCCCAAGTATATGTGAAATAAATGAATGTGTGTCCAGCAGTAGCAATGAAATATATATATGATAATGCAAATGCGGCCTTACACTACTGAAGACCTGAAAAAAATTTTCAGGCTCTGAGCGGGAGTCGAACCCATCATATATATATTTCATTGCTACTGCTGGACACACATTCATTTATTTCACATATACTTGGGCCGAATATCATGTCCACCATAAAGGGATTACCCATATACGACCGCTCTCATGTGGCTTTGATAGCTCAGTGGTAGAGCATTGCACTGGCAACGCAAAGGTCGTGGGTTCGACTCCCGCTCAGAGCCTGAAAATTTTTTTCAGGTCTTCAGTAGTGTAAGGCCGCATTTGCATTATCATATATATATTTCATTGCTACTGCTGGACACACATTCATTTATTTCACATATACTTGGGCCGAGTATCATGTCCACCATAAAGGGATTACCCATATACGACCGCTCTCATGTGGCTTTGATAGCTCAGTGGTAGAGCATTGCACTGGCAACGCAAAGGTCGTGGGTTCGACTCCCGCTCAGAGCCTAAAAATTTTTTTCAGGTCTTCAGTAGTGTAAGGCCGCATTTGCATTATCATATATATATTTCATTGCTACTGCTGGACACACATTCATTTATAGTGAGAATAGTGTTTGATTTTGTTTAGCCAAAAAATGATGGAGCAAGAAAGGACCAAAGGAATTGTGAATATTCTGCAGACAACTGAACAGTACAGTTCATAGTATGTTTTACTGTACATTGAACCAGAAGCATATATGCTTCTGATTGAACTTAAACGTTCAGTGTTTGTTTGAAGGCATGTATTAAACTATTATATAGGATGTGAAGATTCCTAATTATTATCATAGATAACCACATGTGAAGCTGTGCTGTGAACAATAACTTTATTGTTGTACATTTAGCCTCCTCATATCTTTTACACTTTGTAGCCACGGCTCTTTCTGCGACCACGAGCCCTCTCAAATTTGCGCCCCTTGGAACGGACATAAGGCCTGTGGAAAAAATTCAAAGGGGTAAGACTCAAAGAAGCATGAAGTTATTTACAACACAAGGGCAACATTTAGAACATCACAGCAATATTGAATTGTTTCTTAGATTACTTTTAAAAATTCTGTTAAGAGATTACATGAAAAACTTTTAGTACAAATGGTTTTGATCTCATTTTGCTGAAGAAAACAGAAATTCGAACTGTATGACAGTTCTTTGAAGTACAAATGACATTATTATCATAGAGTTCAAAAGACTTGAAGTAAGCAGCTTTTTTACATCTCTATCAACAAAATTATAAAAAAAATTCTCTCAGGTTGAATGAACGATGATGAATCCTGATTCCAGTTTTCTTACTTTTTCCCATCTTTGATACTTTTAGAATTTTTTGTTGTTGTTGGTTGTAACGGTGGGGGGGGGGGGGGGGGGAGAAGAGAGTTTGCTACTTTCTGGCAGCTAAATTTTATTGCAACCACAAACAATTTTTATCTTAAGAACTAGAAGAGTGCATACAGTGGCAATAGTGTGGTGTGAACCCATGCAGCTCAGAGCAAGATTAAGGTCAAACATTTTTCACGTAACACGACATGCACAGCAACTTCTTCTTGTATACGCAAATCATCCAGAAAACGCAAATGAGCATCAAAATTTGGACTCTTAAACTCAAGTCTAGCTAATTTTTTGCTTTTACACTAAATAGAAATATTTCCAGAGGGAATTGTCAGTGGGGGAGGGGGGGGGTTTGGGCTGTTTTTGGAAAATCCAGAGGGGAAGGGGTCATGTGAAAAATCCCTTCTGTAGATGGGGTATGGATATTTTCTGGAGCCACACAATATAGGCTGTGAACAGTCTTGGTGCAAAAACATGAATATTGTGGGACAATCCATTAAAATGAATGGCAGAAAATGGAAAAACATGTGAGCACCTAATTCTGCATGAATATTCTTAACTTTTCATTGGCTAAGTTTGCTACCGTGCTTATTTACTCATTTACTGTTTTGTTGTGTATGTAACATTAACTGAAACCATGAACTGGTGGCAAATACTTACTTAGTTTTGCTGTGTGGCACACCTGGGGCAGGGCCAAAGTGCCTCACACTTTCACGAGCCTTCCTTGGGCCTAAAGTATAAATAATCAGCTTATTATGAACCATAGAAAGAAACAGTACATCACATGACTGACAGAGAAAAAATTCATGTCTACAATTATTGTGGAGCTACAATCTACAAGGAGTGCATTCATATTGTGTTTATATTATTATGGTGTTTGAAAAGAAGGCCTACATCAGAATACCACTACGAATTCATCAATTGCTATTTGCATTAGAAGACCGTCGTGTCTTATCATCATTTGTAGGCTATCTTTGACCCATGCAAAACACAAATGCTGACAGTCTAAGTGGGATAAAAATACTGTTGACAAGCTGATCTTGCTCCCAAATCTTTAGAACATGTCTAGGAATTGCAACTTTTTAAAATCAGGCATCATGCTCTATAGAGGCCAAGAGGGTTTCTGATGTCACTATGTCGCTCGTTTCCAACCCACCTGTCGCCCATTTGGTGAGGGAAACATTGTCGCTGTTGCAAACATATACCCTTTCAGTGCTAGTGTCGGTGCTCTGGAACAAGATCGTTGCTACATTTTTAGCTATTTTAGAGCAATGAAGCCTGTCTCCAAAACCCATTGGAAGGCCTCTCTATAGTCAAAAGGAATAAATATATGATCTCCTCTTTTGTGGGCTGTTGACACGGAACATTCAAAACCAACTGTGGGGCAAAATAAAAGTGTCTGCAAGAAGTCCCCCAAATGTGAATGGCACAAGGTATTGTTGCTTGTTCTTTGTAGACCTGGCCCCAGTTGTTCAAAGGGTGGATAACAGTATCCACCGGATAAATCACTATCCAGTGAATAAGTCTTAAATTAACATACTACGCTACCGGATAGTGATATATCCGGTGGATAGCATTATCCACCCTTTAAACAACTGGGGCCAGCACTTCTTTTGCTCAGCTAGAACAAACCAAAACAAGGCTGTGTTCTAAGAAAAATTACAAGGAGCCCAAAGGTTCCAAACTATGACATCCAGGGTGCCCAACAAAGCTTATATGAAAGAAATAAGATTATCTAGTCGCCCAAAGACAAAAGTTAGTCGCCTGAGGCACCCGGGCATCCTTAGAGCACGGCCCTGCAAAATCAACACAAGCAGATCTTTTCATTAATCTTTTTAACCTTTTTAAATTACCTTGAAGCAGCACAGTGTTGTTTCCCTTTGGGGCTCTCAAAGCCAACTGGTCAAAGGTGATTACTTCCCCACCAGCCTTCAAAATCCTTGCACGGGCTCCCTCAGTCACATGAAGGGCACAAACCTTCAGGTAAAAAAAAAAATTATTAACTAAATCTGCTCACCATTTCCTTTCCTTTACAGTACTGCTCAAGTGTGAGTTGGCTGTCTTGATTCAATCCTCAAAATCCAATTCTCGGGTCTTAAAGTGACCAGGGTTTTGAGATGTGAACTGCATCAGTGTTGCACCAGTACTGTAGGTGTGACTAAGACCATGTACTACAATCTCATTTTCACCACTCTGCTGGAGCTGTTTCCATCACAAAGAAAATAGTAGTATTCCTACGCCCTTGGATGAGATGATAAACCAGTCAAAGTTATCTCACAGCATTTTTGTAAGGTTTCCTCGGTGGAGCAAGTGTCATGCTCAAGAACAAGACACAATGAAACTGACCATTAATTGAACCCCCAAGTTGCTCAATTCAGAGTCCAATTCACCATTAGGCCACTGCATCTCCCACAAATTATTTGCTATGTTGTATCATAGCAAAATATGATTAGCCTGATCACGAGTGATTCAGGGTGTTCATTAGGCATCAGAGAATTCTCCGGCTACTACATAAAATAACTCCGGCTAAATTTCAAAGGCCTGTACCTATTTTTTTATTAAGATGCGGAACCTTTAAAAATCATTCTCCGGTTACTTTACACTATTCTCCTCCTATTACAATTCTTAATGAAAACCCTGGTGATTAGCTTGCTCTCTTGCAGTTAAGACCAAATTACATACAATTTGTAAAAATTACAATAAAAATGAATGCATGAATCATGTTTGAAACTGACACCTGATGTGGACAATGCAATAACAAACATGTTTAGGTGAAAAATGGTTATTCTAAACACAGCAAGAGACGGAGGCTGCTACTTTTCTGAGCCCCCACCTACAACCCTAGTCAGAAGTAGTTGGAACGCTTACGCTAAGAAGATAAAAAATGCGGATACTTGACGCTTAAACTTTCTCAATGGTGCATACAAACATTTTAAGAGCCCCCTCCCCCCTTTCAATGTTGAACCCATTGTGGCTAAGGATTGTCTGTGCAATATGTTCGGGAGCTCAACATTGAGAAGGGGAGGGGGGAGAGAAGGAATTAATTTGGTAATCGTGCCAACACTTCTGACGATGGTTGTCCACGATGTCTAAAAACCTATACATTGAATTAATTGCTTATAAAACGAAAACGGTAATGCATATAGCCACCATATCTTTCCTGGGGATTGCTTAGTTACTAGCCTTTTTAGTGGCAAGGTCATGACCCGTGACTGCAGAATTGACCAATTGTATTAATTCGAAGAGAATGTCACATAATGGTTTGCGTGACTAATAATTTTCGTGTATCTTAAACGGAATAGCGTGTTGCAAAGGTTCCTTTATATATAATATAAATCTTTCAAAACTTTGTTAAATGTCTCCGTTTATACTATAGGCACATGTAAATTGCACTACAAACGTAATTTTCATGGAATGGAAGTGCACTGACATGTAAAAAGAACTTTGACGCGTGTTACGATGTCATAGGGCAAGTGTAAGTTAAGTCAATAGCATGTGGTGTATTTCAATTTCATTCTTTCCCGACTATTTAAAAGACATTCCATAGCATATGAATAAGTTATCACACCTTGCCAACATATTTTGCTAAAGTAAACTTTTGGAAAACTCTTGTATTGAGTGGTTATGCAATGGTGCTCGGCGTGTAAGCAAGGAGACGTCCTTCAATAAATTGTTGAGCTGCAGTCAGAATAAAAAGGTTTCCGAAATAACACGCAAACTGCTTTAAGGCCGTTGAAGCCGTAATTTAAAATGACGGGTTTAGCGCTTTTTAAAGGGTAAACAGCATTCATGGAGCTCACGAAGCTTAAAACTTATTCTGCTTTTTGCGTGACCTCCTGCCTGTCGATCCGGTTAGGCATTGACATGACTTCCCTGCGGTACACCGTACAGTACACCACAAAGAAACGACGAAAATTCATAATCTCCATGGCAAATGAATGCATTTTCATCAGAAACCTATAAAGAAATTTATTATCTTGGAATTATGGCGATATTCATCTTACCAGCTATAGAACTTTCCTTGTTTTTTCACAGTACACCATCATAAAACAGCAAGTAAAACCTTGTTTACCAATTAATCTTTAATTTTTATCGGTCATGTGGTGTACTGTGCTTATTTTTCTCAAATAAAACAGAAAAACCTCAATGTCAATTTCGGTATGATTGTTACTGTACAAAGATTAATTTAAGCCAGTATTGTGCCTTGTAGAGCCTTTAAACAATCCCAATTTTGACATTTGGAATGGTGTACTGTCGTGGTGTACTGTCTATGTGAGTTATTAACCAATGCGTCTCCGTTTACAAAGGAGTTGAATTAATGAAACTTGTAAGTTAATAAACTGTTATAAGAAAACTACCGGCATCCAGTAGAGCGCCAAAGGTGACAAGCAAATGAACTCTGTACATTGGGGGATTAGTTCCCAATTAGCAACCAGAAATTTCACATTCATTGCCCTTTTATCTGTATGGCAGTTCCTCTACGTATGATTTCGAATGGCATAAGAAGAGTTTAAGCACAGTGGGTATCCAAAGCCTGGACCTCACCACATGTAGCAAAGATCGATATATGCATATGCAAGAATTCATTAACATACGAACTTTTATTTCGCTGTAGCTAATTTATAGATTAGCGGACCACTTTTCCACTCCTTACAAATTTTGAAACTCTGCTTATCCTTTCTTTAGCTCGTGTTTTTGTTATGTTTATGACAAAAATTATAGTGCTTTGAGCATATATCCCCTCCAATTTCATTAGAAAACCATTATTCTAATTCATAACACGAAATAGGGTTCACGGACGCCCCTTAATTACGATCAATAACAAGAAACCGTAATTGACCACACCCGTGTTTTCAGACAACCCTAGTCAGAAGTAGTTGAAACGCTTACGCTAAGAAGATAAAAAATGCGGATACTTGACGCTTAAACTTTCTCAATGGTGCATACAAACATTTTAAGAGCCCCCCTCCCCCTTTCAATGTTGAACCCATTGTGGCTAAGGATTGTCTGTGCAATATGTTCGGGAGCTCAACATTGAGAAGGGGAGGGGGGAGAGAAGGAATTAATTTGGTAATCGTGCCAACACTTCTGACGATGGTTGTAGGCTGCATTTTATGTTGGTAACACTTAAGATCTTCAGCATGGGATTTTAAGGGGCTAGATCCCAATATTTTAGGCAATTCTATTAATTTCCATTAATTAAGAGCTTGAAACTTCAAATTGGCTGAGCAAAAGTCTTTTATTGGCAAAATCACAACCA
Organism: Oculina patagonica; assembly: GCF_052425735.1. Taxonomy (NCBI): domain Eukaryota; kingdom Metazoa; phylum Cnidaria; class Anthozoa; order Scleractinia; family Oculinidae; genus Oculina; species Oculina patagonica. The sequence goes on along the minus strand of NC_135769.1, from coordinate 14,955,254 downwards.
CATAACAAAGGAGGATAATTTTCAAGCATTGTATATGACACTTTCATACAAGTAGAGATCAACTTGAAAAACAATCTGTCTTCATCTTCTCAAATTTTATCCATCTATGTCCCCTTTTTTGGCCTTTCTGTGTTTCTTTTAAGTTCTTCTACAGTTTAAGCCATTATTGTGATATTTCAGTTTGGCACTGACCAGTTGGTCCAATTGCATAAAATTGCATGACAAAGCCCCTATAATTATTTTGCTTTGTGTTAGCATAAAATCAAAGGTTTTTGGAATATGGTGGCATGACTAAGCATGATGTGTACAGTGTATCATGCGATGTTGAAATACATGCCATTCAACATGTTGAGTTTTTTTTTTTTTTTTTTTCAAAAAATAGACCCTATCTCTATTCAATTCAACAAGTTGAAACAACATTTGTTTTTGTGGTCACAACATTTGTTGCTCAACAGATGTTGAACCATGCATCACTGGCTTAAGATATTCCTAATTGAAGAAACATTGACCTTGTGAAAAGCATAAATCATGAACTATAAAACCCAATGGTATTCTGGGTGGACAGTCTTGGTAAGCTCTTTAATATTCCTTTTTTGATAATCAAGACATTTTATTTCTTTGAGAGCAACATTTATGCAACCTGTCTTATTTTAGTGTTTATTCTGTCACAGACGACAATTATTTTTCAGATTTTCCAGTAAACATTTGGGTCGCATCGTTCATGGTTTATGCTTTTCGTGGGTCAACAATTCTTCAATCAGGTATATACACGGTGTACACCCTAGGCCTTCAAGTGGCAAGGAATTAAACACTGTCTTGTTAAATAATTCTAACTCCTGGAGAAATAAGACTTACTTTATATACGAGCACTGTAAAATTAACGTAAATCTAACCGGTCTGAACGGCCAAAAATTCTGCAAGAAATCCAAAACAAGGTTTTACATGGACGAACCTTCAATGATGGCACCTCATACAGCCTCAGATCATCAGTCACAGTTCCAACAACAACACAAATCTTTCCTGCAAAGTCACCCTTGGTTTTCATTTTACGTACCTTAACAAACAAAAAAGACGGCAATAATAAATACTGTTGCTACAATCTGTGCAGTGTACGATGATTAACACAATCACAAGAACTGACAAAGACTTACCAAACGAGACAGAGCCAGAGGTGGCCTGTTCACGCGACTCATACAAAGTCGTTTTAAAATAACTTTGTTGAAAGTTGCATTTGTACGGCGGGCCAGAAAGCGGTAAAGCTGCAAGAAAAAATGAATAAATACGGCTTAGTTATTATTTCTACAAGAATACTATTTAAACATTAAGTAGCAAAAGTATCAACCTTTACGAGAAGCCTCAGATAGACATTCTGTGAGGCAGGCTCTTTCCGCGTGTTCTTCTTAACGTGCTTCCGTTTGATGTCTATCCCCTAAAAAGAAGGCAGATTATCACAATGAGGAATAAGCTACACAGTCACTTCGAAACGAACCCAATTTCTATCAAGATGACAGAGATTGAGAAAGATATTTTCACTGAATTTAAACTCCTTCACGTTACTCACCATTTTGAGGAACGAAGAGACCGTACGAGGGCATGGTATTATGGGAAATTGGCTGCTTGCCTCATTTTCGATCTGACAATTTTCCTCTGTCCACCCCTGAATAAATTGAAAATCCAGGTAACCAGGCCACATTTGCATTCATTTGCATGCGTGGTAAGCAAGGTGGAAGAACTTATACGTCACTGAAATGAACCTGTATAACTTTTAACGTCTTTTTCAACTTTTTTTGTTTTATTTTATCTCTGATCTGGACTTTCCATAATGAGTACTAGACCTGTTATATTCAACCTCGTCAACTGCATCATTGGAGTGAGTGTTTTGGCGATGCCCTTCTGCTTTCAAGAGGTAATTTAGGGTTTGTGTTCCCGCCAGGCGTAGACATATTTTATTTCAGTATTGTCTATAGATTATCTCCTTTGTAATACATTAACTGATAGTTTATTTTTTTGTGTAAACCTAGTAGTGCATGGGATGGAATCTAGTTAAAACTATCTCTCAAATTAAAAGTGATGACTAAATATAGAACACAAACATCGATCGAATATAAGCTTGACCAATACTGGCCTAAACGTTTGAACAATAAACACCTAAAACTGTTATTTAAGATCTGAACAATACAAGTTTTACTTTATGTTGGCTTTTCAGTTCACAGATTTGCCTCTATTTAAACAATCTTTCTAAATATTCAAGGGTTTTCACCTCTATAGTAGGCATTCATTGAACTGTTTGAAGCTACAATCCGGTGCGTAAGCTTTTGTTGGGACAGTACTCCTCCTTACCTTTTCAATGTTGTAAAAAAGTCAATAAATGTCATCAATAGTTGGTTGCTCGTACAAAGCAAATTATTAAAGGCAACATTATTTCAAATTAAGTATGTATGTATGTATGTATGTTTGTATGTATGTATGTATGTATGTATGTATGTATGTATGTATGTATGTATGTATGTATGTATGAGTGGGGAGAGAAAGCATGCATGATTGAACAGCTAAAATTGAACTCCAGCTTAATGTCACAACTACTTATTTCTTGGATTGTAGGTTATGTTGTAGCCTGCGTTGCAGACAAACAAAACCCCGGTTATATCTGTCTGCGAATTAGAACACAAAAGCTTGTTCCGGCCCCCCCGCGTGTTACCAGGGATTTCTATAATAACCTTTGATTGGCTCTTGAATAGGGCCATTCTTTCATGCGCCGTGATTGGTTGAATGGATCTCGTAACACCATAATTTCGCTTTTGATGAATAACAGATACAAAATGAACTTGGCGGCAATCACGGCAGATCGGTAAGAATTAGCGTTTGAAGCGGTAAAAAAGCAGCCGGTGCGCACAAACCTGATAAAAAAAGAAAACAACAATAACGTCAAGAACCAAACACAACTGACAAGCAAAAAGGTTGTGGAAGAAATGTTAAATAATCTACATTTGTCTTGTGGTGAAAAAATGTCACACAACGCACATCCGTCATCCATGATGAAAAGCCACACACCTTGCAACACAATAAACAGCCGAACCCAGCATTACAAATGCAGAATGCAAGTACAGTCGACATCTTCACGGAAAATTTAGGACCAGAGCGAACATTTCGAGAGCTAGCTACAAATATCTTACAAATATGAATGTTTCAAGACATACCACAATATTAATTATATATGACAAATTTAAAACAGAGGTGTCAAAATATACAAACGGAAAGCCGTGACTATGAACTCTACACATTTGCTATTAATAAATAAAGCGACAGTCTCTCAACTTAAAACACCTCCAAATAATACAGCTGACAACATATAGTGCCCTTTCTAAACGAGTGAAAAGCGAAACAAATCGGATGACCAATTCCATCGAACGGCAAATGTACAAATTATATGACAAAAACGTTTTACTGTAATTGACCTAACTGGTATCTGGTATTCATGGAACGCGAAACTATAGTTTCACAACATCCACTTGACCAATTGCGGCGCACGAAAGAACGGCCCTATTCAAAAGCCAATCAGAGGTTATTATAGAAATCCCTGGTAACACGCGGGGGCCGGAACAAGCTTTTGTGCTCTAATTCGCAGATGGATATAACCGGGGTTTTGTTCGTCTGCAACGCAGGCTAGAACTTTATGTTGTTATAAGGGTTACCATTGTAAGGTGCTATTAATATGTGACACGTTAGTAATAGAAAGGATTGCTTACTTATTATTTATTTACAAGAAAATACCAAAATAACCAAATAAATCTTTGATGTAACACTACACTTATGTCTCAGCAGTCAGTTGGATAAAAAAAAATATATAAATGCCTTACCCTTATTCAGTCTTCCATACATTTAATTAAACATACAATGACGTCCATGTCGGACAACACTATCCCCCTCCCGCCACTCCGCCGAGGCAAACCCAACAGGAATTTGGCTGTTTTGAACAAAATTGGTCAAATTCCCCACTATGTTGGCTGTTTAGACTGTCAAATTTCACACTGGTCAGTGCTTCACAAGCATCAAATTCCCCACACTGAAGTTTTTTTAGGGATAAAGGATAGCCTACAACCAAAAGTAACTCAAATGTGTATTTTATATCCATTTTGCTTGAAATTACTCTTTCTAGCTCTGCTGATACATTTTTCTAATAATAACAATTGATATTTAAACAGGGTGACCCCTTCAGTCGCAGGACTGGTATCAATGGGGGCCCTGAAGGGTTTGTGGCAATATGTTATTGGTAACACATTAAAAAATTCCTTCCTGGTAGCAATTCATAATTAACATGTTTCTGTACAAGGCATAAGAATACTTTTACACATTAACGAATGGTAAACGTCACAGCGTGCACTATTGAGTTACAGATGCACTTGGGAGGTTGCTAAGCACGAAAGAAACATAAGAGTGACCCGAGGGGATAGCGGAGGACAACTCTAGCTTCTTGAGTGCTTAGCAATCTCCTAAGTGCATATGTAACTCAATAGTGCACGCTGTGACATTTACTAGTTGTTTTATAGCACAACTTTTAAGCAATTTATTACAGTTTCTTTGAGGTAAAAGTGTGTGTGCTTATTTAAACAATTGTGTGTAGTGCTCACGTAAAAGCTGACGAAAACCTAAAAGAAAAAACAAACTTTTGAATTATTTTAAACTTGCGTTATACAAATACATACCCAAATACATCTTTCAGCGTCATGGGGAGATGTTTTTTCTTATGTTTAGCTTTTCAAATTCAGGAGGAATCGAGGAAACGTGTGAAAACTCATGAAGAAGTGACGCTTTCTTGTTCCATGTTGCATCAGATCAGATCAGCGCATGCGCTCAGGTTGAAGGCATATGTCAGTGTACACCCTGGGCAAATAGTAGACACTAAATTAACCAATCAGAACGTGCACTTTACTTTAGTTGCGCCATAACCAGAGCTGGAATGCGAACAGTGAGTGAATCATGAAAATTTGTGGTGAATGAATGGATGACAAATTCCTTTAGCTTGTGGCCCCGAACCGACCATGCGGGAGTCTGTTTACGTCAAATTCCCCACATAATGGGGGAGGGGGGGGGGGAACTAATGTGAGCCTCTGGATCTAATGTGAGAGTACATTGCATGTATACATATACATCTGAGATAACACAAAGAAAGTTAATTTGTTTGTAATTTACCTCTGCTTGGCCACAAATTAAATACAGTCAACCTTTGCTTGTAATACACACACTGTAGGGACATTTGATACAATCTGCTGTTTATGTTGCCCAGGTAACAACTTAGCACACATTTATCCAAGACTTGAAAAGTTATATACCTGGAAGTATGTCCCCTTAAGAGATGTTTAAAATATTGACTTAAAATAAGTATCTAGATCTTAAGCATGCTTTATATTTAATATATAATTTTATCCGGCAAGTAAATGTACATTATAGTTCCCAGATACCTGTCTGGACAAATGGTTGTCAGTAGGTGTGAGATTATTTTGTTGAATTATCCATAGTGTGGCATCATTCTTTGTGGCATAGCAATTATCAGCAGCTCCTGGCTCACTAAGAAGTCTTGTGAGCTACTTCTCAAATCTGGTCAAGTGGCTCGAAGGAGGAGTTATGAAGGGCTAGGTGAGTTGTTTAAATGTAGTAAAAAGGTAATCACTGATATGTTGGGTACTGGTAGACCTGTACAAAAAGGGTAGTCACAATAGAGCGACAAAATGTTTTATCTGTTATTGACACTAACTGATAGATAGATACTTTATTAACGTGAAATATGCTTAGCTTTACGGCTAAATTTATTAAAATATATACAATATAAAAATGCTAACTACTATAACAAATGTTGATAGCAGTACCCATGTTGATAGCAGTTTTTATAACTGAAATGGTCATCCTGTATAAATATGTTTTGATTATTATTATTACCATGTAATTAAAAATATAAAAATTAAAACATCCTTAATTGATTAACATCACTAAAAAAAAGCACTAAAAAATAAAACTGAAGATTGTGTATAAAATCCTTGGTTCCAGCTAGGCTGCGTAAGTTCTCGGGAAGTGGGTTCCATTGTTTTGCGGCGTAATAACTAAAACGTTTAAGGCCGTATTTGGTGCTATTCACCTTAGGTAGGGACAAGACTTTTACCCCTTGCAGGTTGTAATTACTCCTTCTGAAAACCCCACAAACCCCAGAAAGGGAAGCACATAAAGAAGGGTAATACAAGCTGTGTTTGAAATCACATGGTTTGGACTGGCTTTAGTTACTGACAAAGCTTTTCTTTAAATGGCATTAGGGTAACTTGTAAGAAGGGTGCTTCCAATTCTAACCCAGTCATTGCTATAAACAAGCCCTTGGTCTCGATCCATCAGGCCAGTATAGTGCTTTAAAAATCAGATGTTACTATATCAATAGTAGTAAAATGTTAACCTCTAGCCTAAGGCAAATAAATACACAGGGTCTCCACTATTTGTGTTTGGTATCATTCCTTCAGTAAAAACTTGAATCTTCTATCAAGATTTGACATTTGTTTAAATATTTTCTTTTTAGCATTTTCTACTTATGGTGCTCCAGGCAAGTTGGCAGTTGAAGCAAGGTAATAATTATTAAAGTTGTATTAAGTTTATGAATGACTTATCGCGGTTGGGAGCTCAATTAAATTTGTGTAAGCTCCCTTCGTAACCTGGCAATTTTATATTAAGCTTAAACTAAGTTCAAAATGGCGGATGAACGTGGACATGTGTTCTGGTTTCCCGAGTTGTAATGCGAACTTGTGGATGTATATCAGGAGAATAGGAATATTTTTTTCTTTCTGGAAGGAATTTTTCTTTTGAGGCCAGTGCTCAAATCCACATTTACACACAATGCAACGGAAAGGATGGCCGAGGGAACAAGGAGCTTGCACGCCGATTAATAGCTTTATACTTCGAAAGTCTTCGGATATCAAATAATCTTTCATTGAAATGCGATCAAATAGTCGGTCTTTCGATTGATCCTTTTGCACGTTCGTCAAGTTTTTGTTCTAGTAATATTTTATATTCGTTGTCTCACTCCCGTTAATGAAATTCCAAAGTACATTTATCTAGTGACTTACACTTAAAATCAAAATTTCCTCTGACACTTGTAGCTCATTAAGTAGTAATGTGAATGATAATTTGCTTTGCTTCAGTTGCAACTGAACTATGTACATTTGTAAACACGTCAGTATTACTATTATACATCAGTCCCTAAAATTATTTTTTCTTCATATACATTGTCTTGCATAAAAGGGGAAATATTAGTTCAACATGAAGTAATAATATTGTAGTTCTCCAGGGGTGTATCATTGCACTCATTTTTTTTTTTTTGTACATCCACTGACTGCTATGGGATCTAGACTTTTAAAGAAAGATAACATTAATTTAAAGGTTGAGAGTACTTTAAACCTTAGGTTACACACAAACTATTGTTAGTGGATGTTAATTAAAGCAATTTTTTTCTGAGCAAGATTTAGTGACTATTTAATTTAATTTATTCAACCTTCAAAAAAATGCATGCAGTCATCTCAGCTGAAAAAGAACCTGGTTGCATGCCATACCGATAAATAACAAATAATATTGCTTACACTTGCTTTTAATAAGGGCTGTTAAAAGCTTCTATATTCCTTAAAGGTATGTGCCTTTAAGGCACATACCTTATTATAGGAATATAACGAAGCATTTTAACAACACGAACAAAATGTACGTATAATAAAATTAACGCGAATTGTCGAAAATTTATGTTAACATGCATTTAATTAACGCGAATTCTCGTGTGGTGTGTGCTTACATGCAGTTAATTAACGCGAATTTGATGCGTAGTAATTTTTATAGCAAACTACGCTATTTAAAAGACAAAACAACAACGTCCAACAACAGAATTTGAGGTTTAATTCTGATAATTGGCGAGAGACAGTTACGGCGCTTATGAGCCTCATGGTGCGAAGAGAACTAACTAACTATACACAACAAAGATACTTAAACAGACCAAATAGTGACTAATATTAAATGAATGGATCCAGGGATGGAGTACATCCCGTCTTCGTGCTTTCCGCTGCCTCTTTTATTCCTGCAGCCTTCACGGAGAAGTAGATGTCGATTAAACAACTTTCCGGAAATTAAGGTGTATTAAAATGACAATGCTGAAAAATAGTGTGCTTTTAATTAACAATGACGTAAATTAAGGTACATGTAATTAACGCGAATTTTTGAAATTCGCGTTAATTACATGTATCGTTAAATTCTTATATGATAAGGTAGTATATAAATTCATTTATAGATTCACCAAAACAATATCCTGTAATGCAACAAATCACTGAACTCTGCATGAGGCTAGGATGTCCGAGGTGTGGGCTAAAAAACATCCTGCAGTAGCTTGTATGAAACACATGATCAGCAGTCAGAATGTCAGAAAAATAATTTTATTACAAATTTACTCTCAATTTAAAGTCAGTGAACACTGCTCTCTATAAATTGACTTTTAGCCTTTTGTACAACTTGCAAAAGTAAAATATTGGGAAGTTATTGTTATTGACTGCTGAAAACAATTAAGAAAAGATAAACAAGCTTAAGTTTCAAATCAAAGATGGCCTTCAATCCAACATGGCCACCAAATTTCGTGATGGCTGACAAAGTATAGAGATTAATTAAAAATGGATAAATAAGGCTGATTAAAATGCATTGATTTTCAAGGCATGTAAAAAATAGCCTTTAAAGTAAACTTATAAGCCGAGACCCTAAACTTTCGGTTTTCAGAACCAGTTCGAGTCTGACAAAAAATAAACCCAAAACACTCGGCTATAAGCCGAGACCCAGTTTTTCCTTCAAACTACAAAACAATCCACGTGCAGCAAATCAACACATTTGTTAAATCACAACTACATGTATGCAATTGAAAAAACAACAAAAGAAATTACTAATAAAAGATGAATTTATTTAGAACTGTACATACGCGTGACAAAAAATTCACCTGAGTTTAGAATCCCATCTCAAACAATCACGCATTCTTCTGAAGAATTGAGTGGTTATCAATCATCATACCAAAAGCTACTAGTTTTCAAACGACTAAACCTTCCGATGAAAGTTGTTGCTGAGGTACAGACCATTCAAAACAACTGCAAAATCGCCAGAGAATACGGGATGAATGTTGTTCAGTTCATTGCAAAATATTTCGCAAGTCGCCAGCGAGCAGATCAAGCGGATGAACTTTAGATGTTATCAACACGAAGCGCCGTGCTGTTGCCGGTATTTGTCGATTATTTTGAATCCAATCAAACTTTTCTGAAGTGGCTTCTTTTAGCAGAGAAATCGTGGTATTAAAAGTTTGTAGTTTTGAACAAAAATATTACATCCAGCCAGCCGCTTTCTGATAGATCGTGTTACAATGTTTGCCAAGCGCGTGGGAACAGGCGCTTCTGATTGGTCAGTTTCTGACGTCGCCAAAGCAAGTCAAAACAATCGATTCTTTCTTTCTTCTCTTGAAGTGTCACGTTAGCGGTGATTCTGCATAAAACTTTTAAAAAGCTGAAGGAAAAGAAACAGTCTCAGGCAGAAACTTGTGGAAGAGATTGCGAGGAAATTGTTCAATAAATGCGAGATTTCGAATGATCTAAACCGTTCAAAAGACGGTCACGCACGCCGACAAAACAATATTCCAGAGCGAGCCGATGGATGACCGTAGTTCCAGCCTACTAGTAAATAGCGAAGAAAAGACGAATAAAAACTTCATTCTTAACGTTTCTTCACTAAACCAAACGGCTTTTTAGGAGCCGCCACTTATTAAATAAAAGGTAATAACAAGAATTAATTACAAATGCTTGTTAATTTTCTTTATCGATGATCGCTCGGCTTATAGATGAATAATTTATTCAAATTCAACTCTTTTCTAGTACCATGGAATTTTTTTTCAGCGGAAATACTCGGCTATAAGCCGAACCCCCAATTTGGTTGAGTTTTGACCAGTTTTCTGTAAGATTTGGAGAAAAAATCACTCGGCTTATAGCCGAATTAATACGGTACCAGAAAAGGAAATAAGCAGTTACTGTAGTTTTCAGTTGTTACATGTATCAGGCCTCTTAATTGATAAAAAATTATGTTGACTTTAATATTTCCTGCCAAGTTCAATTCTTAGAACTGGTTACATGTATGAAGCATCTGTTAGTTTCTTTGAATTATTTGCCTTTTGCCACAGTAACTGCCATTCTTTTACAGAGACGAATTATGTCGAATAATACAACTGTCCCGTATAAAACGGCTGAGTTACCTGGTTCCCAAAGATCCTTTTAGCATGTAAAATTTGTTAAAAAAATTCCCTAGCAGCTTTCCGTTACCAGCTTCGCAGCATCTTAAGGTACCTCATATCTTGTTCCACTATACCTGTCTCTCTCAGCATTTCACCTCTGAACATAATCTTAATTTCTTAGCTTTGAGGCCTCGATGGATTACTGGACACTTAGTTTTCAGTTAGAATTTCGGTTATTTATCAGTTGTTTCAACTACCACTTACGTTTACAAAAATTGTCATTTGCCAGCAAACATTTAAAATTTTTGGCTAATTCTGGGCTATCAGTTTATAATACCACATTCACGACTTTGCTCATAGAGCCTTTGATTTCACTATGTTATTAACTTAAGTCCTTATTTAAATTCCTTTTCTCAGTTATTGTATTTGTGTGACTTAATTATAACTAATAGTGTTTTCTTTTCTTTTAGTATCATCGGTCTTCTTATTGGAACTCTGATAGCATTCAATGTAATAATTGGAGACTTAGTTCCTTCAATATTTCAAAATTTAAGTGGGATACAGGTAGGTGTGATATAAGACATATCTTAAACTTAAATTAAACTTAAAGGTTAAACAAGATTTAAATTAATCCTATAAGTTCTGCCAGTCATGATTTAAATTAATCCTATAAGTTCTGCCAGTCATACATTCAAGTCATTTACATTTAAGTGGAATCCTAACTGCTCCAACCTTTGTTTTCTCAAACTTCCCCACAACTTGGACTAAATGTTGTTTCCCTTGTATTAGTTTCACTAAGTTGAATGCTGTAATAATGAATATTACCCCCAATTTCTAGAACCAAGTTTTTTTTAGTTCCCTAGAGGTTAACAATTCAAGAAACTGGGATTCCACTATGCATTAAATATTGAACATGTTGTTTGTTTCTAGGTCTCCTGGACTGTCAGAGCAGTTATTATGACAGTTCTGGCATTTTGTGTTGGGCTTCCCTTGTCAATGATGAAAAATCTTCATAGCTTAGCTTCATTCAGTGCTTGTTCTCTGTTATTTTATGCAGGATTTGTGTTGCAGGTAAGTCCAATGGATGTTGGCTTAAATATGTCCCTGTTAATTTATTTGGCAAAAATTAAGAAGAAGGATTGAAAGTGTTTGCTTAATTTAGGGGCTAAAATTTTTCATTGGCGACTTATAGGTGTTATTAAAGGCCCAGGGACTCAGTGGACAAATGGATTATCTTTGAAGTCCATTCAACATAGATGTATATTAATTTTACAAGTCACTATCCTGCCCAGTTACACAACAGTGTAACCTCTTGTCTGAGTTCCTGCTCAAAATCAAACGATACTGCTGCTTAGTCTATATTTATTACTATCTCAAACCAGTGAGTTTAAGTGTACACTTACCTTACAACATTGTGACACAGGTTAACTGTTTCAATGAAAGATTGCTTAATACAGTGTACTTGACAGGACTTTCTGTTAGATAGAGGGCCACAAAGTTTTTGCGAGACAGCGAGCTTTGCGAGCCTACCATTACGTCTTCACGCCGGTTTAAATGTGTCCCTCAAATTTTGAGGTTATTAAGCATTCATATTTTCAAGCTATTGTTTTAACTCATTGTTTTAACTCATTGTTTTAACTCATTGCTTATTCATTCCGATCTATTTGCCGACAAGCCGGCATGCTTCCGAAGATCGTGAGGAGCGCAACATCTTTGATGTAGGTGGGAAGTATTTCTTTTGTTAACAGACTAATAAAATATCTCCGGGGAATCTGCTTGACTGATTTTATTTTCTATCACTTTCAATGCTAGAAATGTAATTCATGCATTTACTTAAAAACTGCAAAAGTTTTAAGAGCGAGTGGACGTGCGCAAAGATAAACAAAGCAAGTTCGCGTACTAAAGTAAAGTATATTTTCTTTTTACCGAATGAAAATATTTTCGATGCGAACAAAGCGAGGAATTGTGTAAAAAGGAAAACCACATAGAAATAAAACATAACTCTTTAATCACTATACACTTGCCTTTGTTGTTTGGGATATTTTATTCGATCGGCCGTGGTTTTTGCGTGACTATAGTGACATTTTGACGAGTGACATTATGCAAGACAGCATGTTTATTTAAGCACACTCAGTCGAATTGAAACTGAACAAATGCGTTTCTTTTCAATTACTAAATAATTGTTTAACGTAAATCAAAAGTTTGGCGTGACACACAATAAAGTTAAGCGAAGATTATATTTAGTAAGCTTTACAATTGTCGGCGAAAAATATTAAAACTTGGCGCGCGTGTAGCACGGTTTCACATTACACATTCTCACCGAAGGCTAGGAAAATTAAACGCGTAGATAACGCTTAAAGAGTTTTCTGTGTTCACAAAATCATAAATCAATGTTTCACCCGCATTTTTGTGCAGAAAAATCAAATCAAATCCATCGTTTGTCTTTTTATTCAGCGGCCGTGCGGGATACATACTTCATAGACGACACGGGATCGGGTTTCAAAAACAAAGTGATCACTCAGCTTAGATATAGAGAATTGTCCTCGATTAAAATCTCTTTTATTTGCACTTAAAACGCTTCGGATAAAACACCAGCAACATGCAGAAGCAAAATTTTAAATCTATAAAACGCGATTTGGGAGCTGTCTGGGCATAAGCAATTATCAACATGTGTCAGAATTTGGATATGCATAATTAACTCTGTGTGAATGAGCCGCCGCTACGCGCTTGGCGAAAACAAAACTAAAATCACCTACAACGATCCAAATAGCTCGTTCAAGGTCTCTTTTTAAAGCTCTCAAGAAGCTCTTTATTTTTAATAAATATAAAAGCGAAAAAATACATCGCAAAAGACTTTTAAATCTTTCGCGATGTATTTTTCTGCAAAATGTCTGTAGTGGTTATCGGAAGTTCAATGACAAGTCAAGAACAAAAGGATACGTTCACAACTCCATTCGCTCAAGGTAGCTTAATTGCTCTATTGTTCCGTCTTTTGAAGTCACTTGGGCAGCTTCTTCCAAAATATCTCACCTTTTTAGAAACGAATAAAACCGAAGTTGTGCAACACGTTTTCAGTGCCTGCCGAAACTTATACCCAAAGGAATAAATGGAGCCTTCAGGCTACAATTTCCAGCGGTATTGCCCATTTCAGAAAGACACATTTAAACCGGCGTGAAGACGTAATGCAAGCCACGCAAGTCATTCAAGGCCCTTGGCTTGCATGGCTTGCATGGTATGGCTTGCATGGTGGCTTGCGTGACTCACTGGCTAGCAGATTTTGCAGACCCAAAAGTTATCAAGTCAAGTGCTACCCTGTTAAAATAATGCCTTTACTTACATATGTACTAACAGAACCTTTGAAGTGTAAGAAGTTATTTGAAGTCTTTTTCATTCTACACAAAAAAAAATTAATCTGGTATTTGTCTTCCTATGACAGATATTTTTGAATGCATTGCCACGAATTTTGGAAGGATCTTGGATCTCTAACTTGAATTACTGGCGACCAGAGAATCTTCTTCACTACTTACCTATCTTTGCCTTGGCCTTTGCCTGCCAAACGTAAGCTTTTCATTCACTATAATACTGTCTATATTTACTAATAAAAAATAGTGTTTTAATTTACACTTCACCATGAATGTATGGATCACCTTAAACACTGAGCGAGCCTGTATAAGAATTGAAAGAGACAATGGTCTTAAAAGCATTATTTGTTTTTGGCTTACTAATTCTCAGGGTTAAACACCAGCTGTGAGAAACTTGAATTTGGATTTTTTCGAATGGTTCAAAGGTTGATTGCAAAGTAGTAAGATTTGAATAGGAATTGAAAAATATTGAACAACATCAAGTCATGATAAAAATTCAAATTCACTGGACAACCAAACCCCCATGTGAGTTAATGCTAAAATATGTTACTTGACACAAACTGTTACTTCTCTATTCACAAAACAATAAGAAAAAAAACCCTGAGATAATTAACTGCGCTACGCAGTTCTTGCTCTGCACATTTTTTTTCGGTGAGTAGACTGATGCCCCTGCTCGGCCAAACCTCGAGTCACACAACGTCTCGAAGCTATAAATCAGTTACCTTTGGAAACTTTACGAAAATAAGGTCTTTACTTAGCATGTTTAATGTAAAATGTAAAATGTTCGATTTTTAAGTGTTTGACTCAAAGAAAATAATAAATTTTCATGCTATGAAAGAAAAACATATTTTAGCAGACTTGATACTGTGCGTAAATACCATTACTTTCGTGCCAAAGAATGTGCTGACATGACAACTTTCACTTTCACAAGGCACTGATTGTGAGCGGCCAGCCACGCAATGTTTTAAAGCTGTTATTCAGCTACTTATGAAAAATTTTCGAATCCTTCGGTCTTCATTTAGCATATTAAGTGTGAAAATTCAATTTTTAAGCGAAATGTATTTTTCTTTTTTCACTCTGATAAAAACAGCTCAAGTGTTCTTCTCAAATTTAATTTAAAACTTGGCTTCAATATTCCATTCTAGGAATGATTGTTCAGTGTTTGAACATTAATTCGATACAACACTGGATGCTGATTTAATAGATCGTCTGGCTTCACAGATCAGGATCGTGGGAATCTGGCCAGCATTAGCATACACAAAAAATAATTAATTGCAGATGGAACTAGTCAACCATGAAATGTCACATAAGGTGTTTTCCTACCATTTGTTTGTCAGTCGCAACATTTTTGACACCGAGGCGGGCCGGGGGGGGGGGGGGGGGTGTGCACGGATCCCCCCAAAAACTCAACTCGACGGGCTACGTGGCCAGCCCACTTTTAAGCTCTAAGAGCTTCTTGTTACACTTCATATTGAATTTTTCAAATTTATCTTTTGTTTCAAATTTTTAGACCAGTTTGAATCTTATTTTCCTTTTTTTCACTTAATTTATGATAATGAATTTGAGAAATTGAATGAATTTGAGATAATGATTGAAATAACTATCAAATGGAACTGAAGATTCATTTAAACCACAACATATACAAGGGGTGACTCGAAAACAAAGACCTATTAAACGAAGACCCAAAGACCCTAAGACCCCAAAAACTCGAAAACGAAGACCCCCCAATTTTTCAATGTATTTTTACCTTTAGTGAATATTTAGGCCTTCTTTATCCCAGTCAAATTTTCCTTTCTTCGTTGAGGGCTGCAACAAGTTTATCCGCCATCTTGAACTGAGTAACCGCGCTACCACACTTGACCGGAAGTGACGCAAAGGCCGTCTTCTAGCGTCTTCTTCAAATAAAAGAACCGCGATTCATTTGGTTTGTAGTTCAAAATCGCGAAATATAGGACACTTGAAAATTTAAATCCCGAAATTTAATGCTGTAAAATATCAATAAAATAAAGAAATTCAAGCTGTTGTTTTATTTCTGTTTTTATTTCTCGGCTTCATGTTTAGGGTTTTTTGTTTGATTTTGTCCATCAGTTATCTTCCAATGCAACACTCTCGCTGTCCAAACTGTCCTCTAGCTGCCGCTAAGTTCTATTTTGACCGTGGAATACCTTATGCTTTGTTATATTTAGCTTGTTTTGTTTGCTATGTTTACGATGGCGATCATGTCAATTGTGTTGTTACAGTTCTGGGGCAAAAGCTTCATATTGAAGAATAGAAAAAAATCGCAAAATTTAATACACTTCAATTCTACCTTCCTCTCCAAATCGCAAAAATTTTATTCTCGCGAAATATGGCTCTTGATTTTTCGCGAAATTTAATGAGAATAAGGTAAATAAACCTTAATCCAAGTTCATAGCTATTGACAGATGATTGGCAAGAATACACAGTCTGTTTCAAGATTTGTCCGCTTCGTCTACCTTTTTTAGGTTGCAACAAACTATCCACACTTGTGAGGCGTTGGCGCGGCGATGCCCAAAAATTAATGTGAATACAGTTAAATACCGATAACTCGAAACTTCTTCAGACCTCGTTTTTCCCTCGCTGTAATTCTTCGACTACAGGAACAGCAAAAAATAATTAAAGTTGCAAGTTAATTACGCGCTATGCATGTTATATAAAAAATCATTATTTTAAACGTTAGTGTTCAACAAATTAGTGTCTCAAATGTTTAAGAAAATTATCAATATATGTCGTCATTATAAAGAGTGGTTGTTAAAATTTGAAATAAATAATGGTTTGTCGGCATTTCACTTGTACTGCACTCGGCGCCTATCAATTCACAGAAGCTCCAAAGAAAGACACTCCATGCGGTTTTCCTCCTGTCTTCGCATAGAGAGGGAGAAAGCAAGGATGTGGAATCAGAAAAAAAACCGTTTGTTTAGGGGCCGAAGTACACTTCTACCAGCAAACGCAGCGCATTTAAGCACAAAAAACAATTTGTCCGTAAAATAAAATAACAACAAAAAACAATCCATACAAAGAGCATCACTTCCGGTCAAGTGTGGTAGCACGGTTACTCAGTTCAAGATGGCGGATAAACTTGTTGCAGCCCTCAACGATGAAAGGAAAATTTGACTGGGATAAAGAAGGCCTAAATATTCACTAAAGGTAAAAATACATTGAAAAATTGGGGGGTCTTCGTTTTCAAGTTTTTGGGGTCTTAGGGTCTTCGGGTCTTCGTTTTATAGGTCTTTGTTTTCGAGTCACCCCATGTACAAGAATATAATATGGCATACCCATACTTAAACTCTCTATTACAATGACATAAAACACAAAACAAGTTCTACAGTCATAGTAGAACTTTTGTTTGCTTTAGTCATTGACTGAAGAATGTCTTTCTCATTGTCATTCTCCAAGCTTAAAAATATACCATCCTTTATTTACAACAACATCTTGTGAACCTGTCTGTTTGTTCTGTACATGTTTTATCTGTAGGCAGCTGTTTGCGTTGTATGAAACCTTACCTGAACCATCAGTCAAGAAAATGGAAGGTGTTGTCAATACAGGGATGAATATCGTGGCTTTGGTTTATTTTTTGGTAGGTCATTGATGAAGTGGTAGTGTATTAAGAATGGCTTCAGGAGATCTTTTGGTTTCAACCTTTTATATTTTTCACCAGAGAAGAATCTTTGGACAAAAAACGGGTTCAAAGTATATCAGTTACCTCCTCCATTGATTGATGTTACAGTTACAATTATGCCATTGACAGGCCTTTGCACTATTTATGTCAAGTTAGGTGAAATACTGATGCCCAGGAAGAGGTGAAAAATCTAAATATTTTGCACATCAATGTTTTTATTGATATTTTTTGACAGTTCTGACTGGAGTTTAACAGATTGCAAGTAATAACATTTGAGACTTGCCCAGATATTTAGTAACAGTCTCTTCATGCAGTACAGGGTGTGGTAATGCTAAGACACCTTGTTAAAGCACCACTTTGTAGTGGTGAAGGTACCCAAAAAAGTTCTGTCAGCAATCTGTCAAGTTGTTTTTTTTTTTTAATTATGCATAGGCAAAATTCCCAATATTTTTTTCATGCAATGCCTTTTAACTTTATTTGTAGGTTCCTGTTACATTTTTCTTTGTTTTTCAACTGTAGACATGTGTAAAATTTGTTGTACTCTTGAAAAAATGGTTTTAAAAGTAAATGTCATCCCCACCCCCTCTACCTCAATGCCAGTGGCACAAGAATATTACATAACAATGTCATTACTGTTTTTCTGATGTTTGAACAACTTGGAACAAATAAGTCAGAACTTAATAATTTTGACAGCACAATGTCCATGTGTGCTTGATGTGAGAGGCTATTAAAGGACTTCTAAGAGGTTTGGCAGAAGTTTGTCATTCTGCATTGGTCAGTATGCATCACAATGACTTAAAATATGAAAATGAGTAGCGCGATCCTCTAAAAGTTTTCTTTTGCGCAAACCATCAATATTCTGTGGTATTAATAAGCCCTTACAATATTATCAGGTGAAAAGGTTATAAGAAAAAAGTAAAGTTTAAGTTGTCATTCCTACAGTAGAAAGTTAACATTCTTTCTATTTACTATAATATAGGTTGGATTTTTTGGTTATGTATGCTTTTACAATGTTGGTGTCAAGGGTGACATGTTAACAAACTATGGCAATACTTTCATCTCACAGATAATTAAATTAGGTAAGTAAAATATTTTCCTAATAGATAAATAGTAAATATTTTTTAACTCACAGGGCCCTCCTGAAAACTGATTCAGTCAGTGGACTCTCTTTAGGGTAATGTGTTCTAATATGGGAGACCCAATGACCTGTTGATTAGCATACTAAACTAGACCATGGCCAGATTTATTCCATTCAGCTGGTCTTTTGGGAGGGGGGGGGGGAGCGGATGATCAACCACCTGGTTTCTGCAGTCCTAAGCACTGGAACAAACTTTTCTTAAATCATTTCAACAGTGGAGTTTTTCTTTTGTTAATCAAAACTATAAAAAAATTCTCATACGTGATTGGTTATCAGCAGCCCAATGTGAGCACTAATAGGACAGTGTATGCAGCATGCTTGTAATTGGACAGTGTAATAGGACAGTCTAGTGAGTGCGTGTCATGCCGGGTAATTGGACGGTACGCATCATTTTGTGCATGCTGTTGTTGTGCATTTTGTTGAGTAAACTGTTATGTTTTTTAGTATTCACAAAGACTTTAAACCATTTCACCGGTAAAATTTGTTTGTTTCTTAAGGTTACTGTAGACCTTCAGAGGCCAAACCTAAAACACTGATTTATAGTTTGGTAAAAAAAGAAATGTAAAATTGTTTAATGATCGCGAGATATCGAGGAAAAACTTCTTTAGCAAAAGGTGTTATAATCCTTATTGCACATGTGGCGCTCCGTACATTATTCGCGGAAAACTTCATCCGGCAACTCGAGTTACGCAGATTTGAATGTTTTATTTACATCGAAAGAGCTGTGCTGTTTAGTGTGGGTTAGGCCACAAGGATCAGTGAATTTTCATGCAAAAGTCTAAAACATGATATGAGTTCATCGAAAAGAGAGAACACAACTTGGACGAAATTTCGTAAGAAAACCGTGTTAAAGAAAACAAAAATGAAAGAGGGAGATTAGAAGAAAGCCAAATTGATGTTCAGTTGGAGCTCAAGAACAAATCGAACAATAACACTCTAGGGAAAGCTTTACCAAACAAATTCATCCCCGCTTAAAAGCCCATTTTTTCAATCAAGTTTGAGGTCTGTACTTATACCTAATCGTACCTTTTTGGTACGCTTCGGCAGCATATCAGGCGAGTTTGGTCGAGCCATGGTTCGTATTTTGGCGAGACGCAGTCGAGCCAAAATACCCATGGCCAGACCAAACGAGCCTGATCCGAGGCACCAAAAAAAAACAATAGGTATTTACCGTACCCAAATTCAGCCAAAAATCCAGTTATATTTATCGCTTTGTTGAAGCCATGCTTGAAAGGTACGTACTGCAAATTGTGTTGACTTGGTCTTCAACACTTTAACCAATTTTCTCTTCTGCCTCTTTTTCCATTTGTTTGTTTAGAGTGCATTCTCTAAATTTTCAAAATCAAAATTAAGCAAAAAATTTGAAAATTCCGACTCCATTTTTTCAGTCCGAATGTCTCAATACTCGTCGGCAAACATCGCGCAATTGGCGAGCGCGCCTCAAGTTTAGTTTTGACGGGAAAGTTTTTCTCTTTTTACGACCGCTAAACACCGCTAAATTTGATTACTTTAATTGTTTTTGATCTTTTCAATTCATCGTACAGTAGCACTACTTTACTTCAAAAAACATTATTTTGCAATCAAATCATGGTGGAACCGTGTTCTTGGGCAAGACACTTTACTCTCATGGTGCCTCTCTCCACCCAAATTCCAAAGAGGATTCCACTGCTTCAAGCGAATTAATAGGGTATGTAGATTTGACGGATTTTAACGAAACTTGGGCAAAATGTTCCTTGGTTATTAACGCGCCAAAGTGTGTGAGCCTTTTTCAATATTTCAAATATTTCGCGTTTAACGCCTTCTTACGTGACGAAGATCAGCAAATATTCTAACCGCCGAGTTTACAATAGAATCTCTCAGGAACCAATAGGAATATCCAAAAAGCCTCACTCACTTTCGAAGTCCATTACCTGCTGATTGACACTGTCCAGTTTGTTTGGTCGTACGTGCGAACACGAAAGCAGGTAATTCAGTTTACCAAACATCGTCAGTGTTGCCGTTTAAGTCTTGCATGAGCTTACCATTAGACTAAATCTTCAAAATAATTATTTCTTTAGATTCTAAATTCTATTAGCTTTACAGTGATATATACTTTTCTAAGGTTTTGAAAAAAAGAAACACGTGTATGAACGATTTTCCGGAAGGTCTACAGTAACCTTAACAAAGTTTGATTAATTGGTAACTGGAAATCGTGTCGTCCAATTTTGTCTGTAATCATACTCGTGATTAAACAAATCGGACTTCCACTACGTCGTCGTCCGATTTTGTTAATCACTCGTATGATTACACACCGAATTGGACTCCACTCAGTCCTATTACCATTATTAATAACCTGAATTATTCTGTTTTGTAGGCTTTGTAATGTCTGTCATTGTCAGCTTTCCTCTGATGGTTTATCCTTTACGAGCAAGTTTGCATTCTCTGATATTCCAGCAGGTCAGCATTATTTGTAATAATTTCCTTTTGATAGTTGGGTGCAGAGAATAGCCTACAACTTTTGTACCCATCTTGGCTCCTTAGATGCACAGTAAAAAAGGCTGTTTGACTAGATTTCAGCTTAGAACAAACAGGGTTCGTACGCATCTTGAAAACCCTTGAATTTCAGGAGGTCAATTTCAAGGCCTTGAAAGTACTTGAAATTGGTTTTTGGTCCTTGAAAGTCCTTGATTTTTTTTATTGAACGTTAAAAGGCAATGAGAAGACCACAAAAATAAGCGAATTTTTTAGTTCATCAGCAAGCACATCAACAGCCCAACAGACTGGAAATCATTGGTTTGAGGAAAATTTCATAAAAAGGGTCCTGGAAAGTCCTTGAAAAGTCCTTGGATTTTTGGCCTGAAAAAGTGTATGACTCTGAACAAATTTTATTGGATCACATTCCTACTCACTCTGTCACCTATTACCTAATATTATTATCCTCTGTTAGTAGTGAACTCGAGTCAATGTGACAATTAAGAGACAAGAAATGGACTGGAAAACATGCAAAAATATTCAGTTCTAATAATAAAATAAAATTTAATAAAAC
Organism: Oculina patagonica; assembly: GCF_052425735.1. Classification (NCBI taxonomy): domain Eukaryota; kingdom Metazoa; phylum Cnidaria; class Anthozoa; order Scleractinia; family Oculinidae; genus Oculina; species Oculina patagonica. The sequence continues at coordinate 14,933,828 of NC_135769.1, read as the reverse complement.
AGCTTTGCACTAACTTTCAAGAACATTATTGTTATCCAAGGCAGCAACCCAGTGAATCTTTCTGTTCCTTTAGCAGTCAGGCAGTTCAGAAAATTTACCTGGAGGTGCTGGCTTCATTCCACATGATCGATTCACATACCTGACGCTTGCCATTATCTCTGGCACCCTGACACTGGGGATTCTCTTTCCACAAAGTAAGTGCACTAGGACTCAGATCAATCAACCTTAAGCTCATGAACATGCTTACTTATAAGCTTACTTGTTTTGTGACTACTGGAACCTTACAGATTACATTCTGTTGCAGCTTAGTTGGTACATAGTTAGTATAGTTGGTAGCAGCTAAAAAAAACATTTAAGAAAAAATAATAATTATATACAGTTTGTATTGGTTTCACTTATTATAATTCTACAGTGTTAATTGTAATGAATGATTTTACATTTTAGTTGAATTTGTGCTGTCACTGACTGGAGCAACAATGGGCACTCTGATAGCATTTATATTTCCATCCGCCATGTTTTTGCATGTCGTGTCAGAGAAGACAACAGCAAGGCTGGTAGCAAAGGTATGTTATTATAATCACAAGACTGATATCACATGTCATGAGTTGGATGAGCAGAGGAAACCCAGATGATTACAATAAACATCCTGTGGAACCACTTAACAAGGTCATCTAGAGTAGAGTTGCTGGATCATCTAAAGATTGTAGGTTTAAATCTGCATGTGTCAGTGATTTATTCAATAGTTCAGTCAATGATAGAAAGAAAGAGAAAGTACCCTTATTGACTGAACACTTCTTGAGACTTGACAACAACAACAACAACAACTTTTATTTCGCACCCTAAATTAAATTTAACTTTACAATACACCTTATTCATAAATGGCGGAACGCACGGAAGAGTTTGGGTCGAGTACATGAAAGCGAGGCTAGTGAGGCATCGGCTTCGAACCAAAACAAAGAAAAGTATGGCGAATTGAAGTAGTATTTGATAATTCTTGAAATATCTCGTCGGTTAGAAAGCGATTCTTGGGTTTTGATGACTGCCATTGGAATCCCTGGTTTGACAACTGCATAAACAGTCGTATGGATGCGAAGTAAACACAAATCATGGAAAAATGTTGTCACAAAACCGCATCGATCTTCTTAATCTCTTTACTACCTTGTGTACAGTTGTTATCCATATTACTATAGTATCGTTTTAATGGAAGACTTTGAAAGCTTGCAAATATAGATATTATAGAGACAATAGCGATTTTGCACGTCTCTGGATATGGAAAGTAAAAAAAAATCGCCAACATTGTGCGACTAGCGACTACGCAAACAGGTTAAAAATATTTCAGTTCAGTCTATCGTTTTACAAAACTTTTACCCACTAAACTCGGCATTTGAACCCGCGCATTCTAATGTATACACAATTTAAGAATCACAAATGGATCAGTATATATGTATATGGACAAAAAATCAGCAAGACGATTTGGCATCAAAGAAGTGCTTAAATTCTGAATTCAGCAAATGTATAGGAATATTTAAAATTGCAAGAATCTTACCGCTGTAAAATTTATTTCAATTTGAAAAGTTTAAAATTTGAAAGCTCGCTCTTTATGCCCTATTTCTACTTTCCTTGGCTTTACTTATTCTTAAATTTAAAGATTTGTTACAAGTAACGTCTATAAAGAATGATCAACCGTTGTGAACAACATTTTAGCTTATTAATGTGTTCGAAGGCAAAATACTCAGGAAACCTTGTGTCTTTATAAAATCGCGATTTTTGCTTACCGTATCGAGAGACGTGTTAATTTTTTAACAAGCTCCATAGTCTCTTTTATATCGTGTTTCTTTCCTCTGCCTTCCTGCAAGCTTCTAGGGTCTTCCATAAAAAGGAAACTTGAAAGTAGTCTGGATTACAATTGTACACGAGCAGGAGGTGAAGAGACTGAGAGGATCGATGCGATTTTCCGACAAAATTTTTTCCATAATTTGTGTTGAATTGGAAACCATACGGCCATATCTGCAGTTGACAAACCAGAGATTCCAATGGCAGTCATCAAAACCCAAGAATCGCTTTCTAACCGACGAGATATTTCAAGAATTATCAAATACTACTTCAATTCGCCATACTTTTCTTTGTTTTGGTTCGAAGCTGATGCCTCACTATGCCTCGCTTTCATGTACTCGACCCAAACTCTTCCGCGCGTTCCGCCATTTATAAATAAGGTGTATACAATAAGAATAAAAAAATAAAAATAAAAATAAAGTGCATGGCTGCCCAAAAAAATATACAAAATGTCTGACCTCCCAAGTTTTGTTTTCTTTCTTTCACTTACCAGTAGAAAAGCTGTTTGGGTATAAAATTAATGTGTTAATCTGGCAAAACACATGGCTCAGATTGAATCTCAAACCTGACTACATGTTTGTTGATACAGTTCAACACATTGACAGTATTGTTTTTCTTTATTCTAGCTTGTCCTGGTATTGGGTTTAACTTGCTTTGTCGCTGGCACATACACAGTGCTGACAACTCAAGAGAGTGGTGAACATCATCAAGTCGACATCCATCCACCTGGAATTGATCCCATCAAGCCAGTGGTCGTCCATGATTCCTCAAAGAAAGGAAATGACACAAGCATTCATGTTGGTATAAGAGATGTTGATGTTGATGTTGCCAAGGTAGGTTATCTGAAGTGAGCTATGTTCAAGCTGTGAGCAACACCTGATTCAAGTATCAACTCATAGTCAAGCAGTCAGGTCGCAAAAATAAAGAATATATTTATCAATTAAATAAAACTGCTGTAGTCATAGGTTAAAATATAAATGTTTTTAAAACAGATCTAAAAATATAAAACGATACTCTAAATTTTCGATCCCCTTAGACTGCGGTCTTCTTCAGAGAATGATGGATTTTTGCAAGGTTCGCAGAATTCTAATAAGCTAAATCGACGTTATTGTTTGTTGTCCCCCTGGGGAACAACTAGCAATGCGTAAACCCTTGGGAAGGGCGCTCTTTCGTTGATAGTCTTTTTGTCGAGGAAGGAATGCAAGGATTCCAGAAACAGTTTTTTGTTCTTGCTGCTTACACCTGTTTCAAGAATTTCGGCGTAACTTGGATGTATGTAGTGGCCGATTTCTGCATGATGTTTAATCGCGGAGTTGATATTTCCATTTGTTCCAGGCTTGTGTTTCGGCTCCCCGCAATTTCCAGTTTCTTTTGCTTTCCCCAATGTATGCAAATGGACATGTCCTGCAAGTCACTTTGTATACGATTCCTTTCAATTGATCTTTATTCGGTCGGTCCTTGGGCTTTTTGAAGATATTTCCTAACGTTCATACTGGTTTAAACACTGTCTTGATGTTTTCCCGGCTCAAAATCCGTCGAACGCGCTCCGACACTCCTTTCACATATGGAATGGACGAGTATGCCTTCGGATTCTCCTGGGTTCTTGGTTGCGTGTTTGTTTTGTTTGATTCGCCAGCTGACTTGATGAAGCTGTCAGGATAACCGTTAGCTTTTAAGTCATTAATAACGCGTTGTTTCTCGTTTTGTCTTTGCGCAGTTGTTGATGGAATGCACTTAGCTCGGTCCATTAAAGTCTTAACGATGGCTCTCTTGCTTTGCGCTGGGCTGTGTGAATGGAAGTCTAAATACTTGCTCATATGTGTGGTCTTGCGGTATACACCCACCTTGATCTTACCATCCTCATTTTTAAAATACAGTTCTTTTAATTTCTGAGACTATTCTCATGTGTGGGCAGATTTGGCCAGCTAATTGAAATAATAGTCTTTCTATTATGTGATTAAAACCTCCTATAGAGTTGTTGCTTCTGACATAATTCATTGTACATACTAGTATCTTGTGTAGCTCTAGCAGTAGTTTGTAAGCAAAACAGTAAAATATAAATTTGGTGAAGTGGATATTAGGTCGGTACCATAACTATATACATGTATACAGTAACTGAACAACTCTGTGGCATCAATTTTAGTAACATTATGTCAGTCTGAAAAGTTAAATTTTAAATCTGGGTGATAAGCTAGGTTTGTGTAGAGAACCTTATGACAAAACAGAAACTCTTGCTATATTTTGGTTTCAGTGCATTACTGAGAAGTATAATATAGAATTTTTAAAAAAATCGCTAATATTCTTTAGTTGACTTTTCCTCTATTTCTGTAAGTCAATTTCTTGCGATTTTTCTCCATCATTTGCAATGGACTTAATTACAGAGTAGGTGCTAGTTGACACCTGTAATGTTGCTCTCCAAATTATTTTTTGTTTTAGATTGGACTAGGAGCGGACAAAATTGTGAACAAGGATGAAAAAGTTGTTGATGATGCAAAACCTGATAACGAAAAGCTTGTGGATGTTAAACCCATTGATGCTGCTCAAAATGAGGGCTTGAAGAAGGCGGAGGAACCTGTTAAACCGGTCGAGCTTGGCGAGGTGAAGCGTCAAGAGCCTCCAGTGCCTCATGCCCCTCAAGACAATCCTCCTCAGAATTCACCTGATCAGAGACAAGGAGAAGAGGAACATTTGAAGAATGAAAAACGACAACTGATGAGTAAAGCAGAAGATGAAAAAACAAGTTCTGAAAATCCTGTGGTTAAAGATGAGAAATTGAATGCAGACATTGGGAATGCTGCTAACACGATCAAGGTCTCAGAACAAGAAATTGATGATGAACTGAAGAAACTGGAGCACACAGATAAGGTTTCTTAATATATCAGTCAGGGGGATAAATGAAGCATCCTTTTGGTCAAAATCCTGTTTGCAAAAAATTGAACGAGTTTACATTTCAAGAGTGGTTGTTGAGCAATGTTATCCTTATGATAACAAGCAAACGTGAATGACAAGCTAGATTACATTGCTTGTGCTATTTTCTGATTGGACAATAAAAACTTCTTGTCAGGTAATTCAATGAGGATTTGCCAAAAATAACGTTTGTTCCCCTTGATGAGATCTTTTCACTATGTGAAATTGAAGTGCTAGGTGAAAGTGAAATGTTGTATTTATAGATTCCTTCAGTGTTTTTTCATTGTTCAGACTACAAATTCTGGAGGAAATCAGCTTTATAAAAATATAACACTACAATAATATTATAATAATTATTACACTCCCTTGCTAATAAAAAAAAATTGAAACCAACTCTCTGAAAAATAAAACACCCAGATTGGTGGCCAAAGCTACTGTCTTACATAGTTTATATTGTTTTAGTTAGATCTTTGTTATCTACAGATAAAATACAGTATTAGTATTATATATTGTAATAGTCTGTGGGTTATAATTATGGGTCTTTAGCAATTACGACACATGTCAGATTCCAGTGTTTTTAAAATTGAATTTGTTATTCATGCACTGTAACAAGTTGATCATCAGTAAATGAAACTTTGTGGACTAACAAGGTTCTTTAAGAAATGTAAAACAAAAATCAAAATAACTCATTTGTGGACTAGTTAAGCTTAAGAGTAATTAAGCTACAAATCCGTGTACACTTTTGGATGAAATCCTCTTTTTTAAGAGAATAAATGCTTAGTGTATTATTATCTGCAAAGGTTAGCAATGTCAACAAGACCAGTTACTAAGTTTTAAAGCAAGCATATTTAAATCTACCGGTACATTAAAAATCCTCTCTCTCAAGACAAGTGGTAACCAGACCACACTGGTCAATAAAACAAGATTTTAAAAAAGAATATCTCACATAGCCCTGAACTTCCATTTATTTTCCAGCCTAACCCTTTACTGATAAATTACAGTACATAAAAATTAATGTATGACTCGACAAAGGCCAGCAACAGTCCATATTGTGCATTTTTTTGTGTCGTGTTAATGAGTCTCGTACAGTGCACAGGATGTTTGCCTATTTCACTCATGTTAAACTAAAAAACTGGATATTAATACATAAACACAGCAGCTAGGAAATGCATTTTGACTGTTGGTCACCTTTGAATGCTGAGTAAACTTTAATTTCTACTATCACTGCAACTTAAAGAACTGGCTATAAACTTAACAGGCTAGTACTAAAAGTGCTGAGTAGTGCCAGAAGCTTATCACCTGGTGGTGCTTATTGCTGTGGCTAATTAAAGTTTTATAATAACAATGAACAAACTCACAATAATGTAACACAAAACATGAAAATAAACACTGTAACTAACTGATCATTGTTGTGCATATTTTTTTTGATGAATTGATTTTCTAAATATATCATTACCGGTAGTACATACACTTTTTATTGTCAAATCATTTGGCATACAATGTGTGCAATATGTCATTTTCAAGAATAGAGGATACATAAACTTTGTGGGGGATTCTAACTTTAATAACGTACTATCTGGATTGCTGCTATTCTAACAGGAATATCCCTTGACTTAGAAATTGCCCCCAAGACTCCATTTCGTAGGAATGCACAGTTATGAATTGTGTTAAACTTTGGGCTTCATTTGCAAAATAACACTTCTTCTAGTAGTACTCAATTACCACTTTTTATAGTAGTAGTAATAAAAGTAGGCAATATGGTACTTTGAATATGAAAACATGAAGCATGTTGTAGTATTCATAAAGACCTATGTATAATTGATAAATAACTTTTTTAATTACTTAAACATAATTACATAATAAATGCTTTGGCCATCAATCTCTGTGTATAAGCAAATTCTTTTTAATTTCCTTTTCCAAAAATAAATGTCCTTGTTCTCAGCCCTAGTTTGGACAACCTTTGCAAATAATGCAATCATTTCTGTGGTAAATAATGCAATCATTTCTTTGGTAAATAATGCAATCATTTCTGTGGTAAATAATGCAATCATTTCTTTGGTAAATAATGCAATCATTTCTTTGGTATAAAAATGATCAAAACATTGAAACGCAACATTGTTTATTTCTGAAATAAGGCAATCTTATACCAATGTCGGATTGTTTGGAATAGTGTCTTATTTTCAAATTTTACTGGACAAGGGAGAAATAACACTTTAATAGTAACAAGAAAGAAAAGATTATCTCTTTTAAATTTCCCACTCACCACCCTTTTATGACATGTGATGGTTGCCACTACTGTTCTGAAGTAGAGGATCTTTTGTGTGAAACAACTGGGAAACCGTTATGCCTCATAAAATCCAAAATGGCGGCCAGCAGGAAATTAAAAACCATAATCTTTTTCATTTATCATTACTATCAAGAAAGGTTAATTCTCCCTTGTCCTGTAAAGCTTTGAATTTAGGCATTATTTCAAACAATTCGACTTCGACCAAATTTCTATTGTACTGTTCTTCCTTCCACCAACCAACCATGTATTTAGACAGTGCGGGTCAGACATAAGCATACAGTTCTTAGATATATTCTTCTGAACTATCAGGCAGTGAGCATGTAATACTGATGTTTGAAAAATGCCAGAACAAACTGGTAAAATTTGATGGTGGCCACTAGTTCAAACTTGTTCTAATCAAAAATTGTGTACTTCTTGGTCGTTAACCCACAAGCACTTTTTATTTACATCATGAACAATTGTGTAAAAAATGTATAAGTATTCTAAAGAATAAAATGTAGTTCCTGGGCTGCTCGGAAATTTTTACAGGAGGACATGCCTTAGGAAGTTGGTCAAAACTGTTGAAAAATGACATAAAAAGCTGTCACAAGTTCATTACAATGTATTTTAAGCTTTCAAACATTCAGCATGCAATTTTTATTTCTATGCCAATGGACAGTGATACATGCAGGTTAATTAAGTAGTCCCCCTCTGCAAAGAGTCTTGGGGTTCCATGGCTTTGTAAACCTGTCTTCCTATGTATCTATTTCTGTTTTTGCTACATCTGCCTCTTGACATGGCTTGGTTTGTAAATAATGATACAAGATAACCTACAGCTAGTTCAGTAGCCACTATTCACCAAGGGGGGGGGGGGGGCTGGGAAAGGTTGAAGGGGTGCAAGCTAAAATATTCTCCCATTTGTTTCGGGTTTAATAATATATGTTAGTACAATAGTTGTCAAGAAAGGCTTCTTGTTATCAACTGCTAAGTTTGATTTTCCTTACTGTACATTGAATGAGATGCTAACATGTTTTTACTCCATGCATCAAGGTACCTGGAGATGCTGCTGCCAAGGAAACAGATTCCAAAGATCCAGTAAAAGTGGATGTTGTTTCAAATGAAGTCAAACCACAGCAAGACATTCAAGACAAAAGCTTGGTTAAAAGGGATCTGCAACAATCACAAGACTTGGAGAACAAACTGGAAGACTCCGACAAATCTGTGGGGATCTTACAAAATGAGAATGTTTCACAGAATGGTGGAAATCAAACAAATTTACAAGACAGAGAAGTGAACGATCAAGTTAGCAAAGACCTTCCTCAATCCAAAGAATATTCTCTTGATGAAAGAACGTTGCTTGGAAATCACAGCAAGCCTCTTTTGGAAAAGAGTCCCAAAGTGGGGGAAAGTATTAAAATTAGAGACCTTAAATCAAATGTAAGACCAAAAGGGAAACAAACTAGTTCTCTATCATCAAGATCCGTAAAGAGCTTTCTTTCAAAGCAAAGATCAAAGCGTTCAAGAAGTAGACTTCAGGTAACAAATAATTTGTTTGGTCTGGTTTTTCTTTGTACTCTTTACTAAGATGAAGATGGGAGCTAGCCAGAACAGCTAATGGAAAAATTCCATTCTTTCTCACAAATTACTTTATTTCTATGTGGCTATTTCAAATTAAGATTTTGGTGACTTTTTCTGGCACTGCATCGGGAAACTACACTGTGCCCATATCTCACTGCTAACTCGTATTGTCACAATCAACCGATGTTGAATCTTGTATATAAAGTCCTAGATTATTTTGTTGTGGCGTTTTTTATGGCTTGCATTTTCTGTGCGCAGTTTTTGTTTGCTTGTTAATAATTTATTTTGTTTTCTCTGCTTTGTAGGGAGTAGCCAGATAGTAAAGCCAAACGTCAACGATGATCAGGTGTAAAGAATGCAGCTGAGAGGCAGTGGATGTGGAAGACAGCAACGCCATAAAACAGACGCAGAGCTCGTTCAACTTCATTCTCATTAATGGGAGTTTATCGTCAGGGTAGACGTTAATTTTTTCACACATTTTGCGTTCAATTCTGCCGCGAAAAATAATGCAAAGTAAATACTACTATCACAATTTGTTGATAAAAAGGTAAATTTTTAAAGAGTATATATAATTGTGACAAAAAGCAAACTACAAGACCGTAAGGACTGCAGGCAGTCTGTCTAAGTAGCTGCAACAAGCAGTTAATTTAACTTTCATTATATGATCAAAGGGATATTGGTCCATTTAAGTAGTGTGAAGGTGTGTCTCACTAATTTAGACCTGAAAAACGAAACCCTGCGGTATGATAATAGAAACTTCCAGTTTTCAAGATTTAATTTAAACATTATTATTTGTTGATGTAAAGGGAATCAAATTCCTTCAGGACGTTTTGTTGTAATTTTCCGTTTTTATTAGCTCTCATAATTGCGGGTCCTGCTGGCAGGTCTTATTGACAGTGTTGAATCACTGGTATAGCATTTGAATGGCTTTCTTTTTCTTGGTCAAAGTTTTTCTTTAGACATGCAGTTCTTTGGCATGCAACATAAATGTGAATTTGCACATTGTTTCAGACAGCTCAGACACATCTCTCAGCTCAAGCAGGTACCAACTTTGGCTTGATATTCTAGCTAAATGTCATTATAAAATGTTCAGATTGTCAAAATATGTTAGCCCCACAAAATGTTCCTATCTGGTAAAAACATTGCATTGTTTTCCCAGTTATTTCTCCACAGCAGAGCGAGAGCTTTCTGCAGGGAATTATTTATCAGTTTTTGTTGTAAGTTTTATTGTTATTTCCAAGAATTATATTTCATGTTATTGAACCCAGGTGATATGAGAAATCAATCCTCTCTTATAGGCATTTGAGAAAAGATTGAATGAATATTTGTCAATTAAGAGATAAAGCACCAGGTTTGCGGCAAACGACACGAATGGCCCGGGACCATCATTTCTCCGGCATTTGTTACGTTTGACGTTTTCTGTTGTCAACAGACGAGTGTTTTCGCCTTCATCTAGTCTGTTCCAGGCGTTCGGTTAGTCAGGGAACGGCGCAAAGAAAAGCGACTGAAAAATGTAAAAGGCGAACGAAAAGTAGGGAGGGGACTAGGGAGCAGAAGCAAGGGAACTCTCGCTTCCTCCCCACACCCCAGGGCCCTTCCTGTTTTTGGTATCCGGTCGTTTCGCCTGAAGGCCCTTTAGCCCGGAGTCAATTCGCCTGAACTAAAATTTGGTTCCCCTGTATTCTTTTTCTAACGCGATTTAAAAAATATTTGGCGTATCACGTGTCTTCATTTTTGATCTTCGCTCTATCTCTCTGACGAGTTAATTAGTGATCGATGCAAGACAAACCGACACCCGCCATCGATTAGAGTAAAACACACGCACGGCTTACTGTACTTTGCGAAACAAACTCTGTAGTTCTTTTTTTTTTTTCGCTCGCCGTTTTCTTTTCGTGCAGTTCCCCACTAATTGAACGCCTGGAACAGGCTAGCCTTCAACAAACACCTGAATATAAACTGAATGAATTTTTTTCATCGTTTTGACACATCATCAAACTTATGCTTCATGCTAATGCTGTTTTATTTCACGTTCTTTGTAAAACAATTGGTGAAACGTTAACTTGTTCGTAATGTGGAAGTCCACTGAGTAGCCTTTGCTGCTGGCTGAGTGACCTAATAAATAAAGGTGTCTATCTATCATGTCTCTTCGCCGACAAGTTGAATATGTTACGATGTTTATATTTCAGTCCATTTGACGCAGACGTGAAAAATGTGATGCCCGTCGACGGTAAACGGCAACCTCCCATTTGCCGTAAACGCGGTGCTTAATCTCTAAATTTTGAGTAACATAATTTAAATATTTTAACGACATTATTCTTTTATTAATTTTGTATGGATGTGTACTTCAGTTGTTTGTCTTAACATTAAGCTCATTATCTCAATCCATTTCACTCTACTTGCTTTACTTTTAAAGTTATAAACAGAATTGGTGCCATTGGAATTAATTTGTTATTTTTCAATAAAATTGAAAGAATTATCGAGTCGTAGTAAATAATTGCGTTCGACGAAGGAGAGCGCAAGCCTACTTTTGTTTTTGCATCCTGTGTCTTTTGAGTTGGTATGTCTGTGTACTGTTATGCGGAATGACATTCTCGTAACAAGAGCCCGCGTCCCCCTGGACCAGCGGTCGAGAAACGCGATTCCCGACCGCTGGTCCAGGGGGACGCGGTCTCTGGGAACGAGAATAGCGGAATGAATCGAGCCGTAATGTGCGCGCAGATTTAAGGACACCAGATTCTGACTCGTCCCCAGTCGTCTTTTGAGTCGACTGCTCAACACGGAGGGAATCATGGGAAGGAAGAGAAGCCTTTCCTCCTTCGCATCATCCTTCGCGTCTTGCAATTTTTATGTAAGAGACGACTGGGGACGAGTCAGCACCAGATTGGCCTCCCCACTTGATTTTTGCAGGGGCAAGTCTCGGCCGGGAAACTGGTGGCCACAGATGGCCTCGATAAACAAGATGGCGTTGCAAACTGTGCTCAGAAACATTTTGCTTGAAAAAAAGGGCTAAAAACGTGTGGCCAAAAATGTCATGCAGAACATAAGATGGTTATCATCCAAGGTAGCAGAGTTATCTTCAGCCACCGAATGTCATAAAAAGAATGGAAATTGAGTAAGTCGATGCGTAGTTTCGTACGGAGTTCGTCGTGTTTTCCTGCGTCTGCGATTGTATGTTACACAAAACTACAAATTGTTAGAATTACATGCATCGAGCGTGGGTATGATACGAATCAAAATTGTTTTATCACTTCTTCGAATTTGTGATATAATTATCGTTATTGCCAGAAACACTAGACGTTTTGACGAGGAAATCGTTGTATATGTATATAGGAAATCACACGATTTCGAGTGCAATACCCGATTCCCTCTATAGCGCGCGCCTGCAGGGAATCACGGTAGTTGTATTCATCAAACCATGCGCGAGACTCAGCAACGATGCACGTTGCTGAGTCTCGCGCATGGTTTGATGAATACAACTACCGTGATTCCCTGCAGGCGCGCGCTATAGAGGGAATCGGGTATTTGGGATAAATCAGCACGAGTAAATTTTTCAAAGGCTAACAAAATTGCACAAGCCCGTAGGGCGAGTGCAATTTGTAGTCTTTGAAAAATTTATGAGTGCTGATTTATCCCAAATTGTACGAGAAAAATCATGTGATTACTTGTTAATAATACACATACAAAAATTTCGCTCGAAGTGGATGACAAACAAAACGCATTCAGCTGTGGCTTACCTTTCCGATTCGTTCTTAAACATAACGGAGTTGCCAGGCTTCGTAAAATCCAGATACCGCTAAGGAATTTTAAAGCTCTCTGTCATGCATTATCAGGTGCTTTTATCCTTATTCAGTTGTATTGTTTGGGCTGAAATTTCCACCTTCAATTCACGCTTGTAATCTTTCTTCTTTACGAGCCGTAAACGATTTTCGTTTACCTATAGTGAAAACAAATGCTTTTTACATAACGGTATTTAAAAATCAAACAAGATTTATTTTTACTTTGCTCGTTCAACGGAAACAACGATAACAGCAGCAACAACAACGACAACTAAGACAAAGTTAACAAAAAAGCAACAGAAACATTAACAACAACAGGTTTGAAACTAAACTGTAACATTATTATCTTAAAAAAACGATCTTAGCATTACTTTGAATTTAAACCTTTCCAATAGATCTTGGATATGAAAAACCATCCATATCCTGCTGCAATGAAACTTAACCAGGCGAAAGCCCATTTAACACAGTTTATGATCTCTCTTAAACGAAGAACGACACCGCTGTTTTTCCCTTTTAGTTTCATAATTCTTCGCACACTCACGTGCTGTATATCTAGCATATCATTAAGTTCTGGAAGATAAATCATTGGCAAGATTAAAACGGATTAAAACTTTCAAAATTAAAACGGATTTTGTTAAAGGAAAGTGGTATCTTACATTTGCCGTGCGTAGGTTTCCTCGAAACAGTGTAAAATGTTCTTAAAATCACTTTCAAAAATGGTCTCCATACTAAAATACCATGTTTTTGCTGTATTTTTAAGTTCAAAACAATAGTCCTTCCACTTGCTTAATGCTCTTCATTTTAGGCTTAAATTGTAGGTACATCATTCTTCTTCAAAAAGCCGTGCGTAGGTTTTAAGATTTTGACTTCAAGCGCCGAAGCAAGTTTTATAACGCTACTTGACCAATTTGAGTCCTTTCTTCTCTTATTGTGTGCGCTCTCGCATTCAAATTTGCCGCTTCGTGGATTATGAATAATTAATGATGTCCACGCATTCTGCCCTATGTTTTAAATGATCTTGAAACCACTCGCAGTGCTTGACGCATATATGGATACAAATCTAATGTTTGCTGAATTATTTCTTCGAAGCAGTCAGGGGTTTAAGTAGGGCCCATCCATTTCCTAATTTCCGTCCATTTCCTGATTTCCTTCCATTTCCTCTAGTAGTGGTGTGTCGCTATCCATAGGTGTGTCGTTATCGCCAGGCAAAACAGGTGCAAGAACAAGATTGTTCACAAGCTGTGGTTGTGTCGCCAGTCCAGGCAGGCTCGTTTTCCAAGCATACGTAATGTTCTCCAGCATTCTCTGCATAATGTCCCAGCATAAAAGTACAGAGTGGGTTTGAATCCATTGGCGAAAGAGTCGCCGTAGCACCGGGTCCAAGGGATGAAATTACGACAAACGCAATATTAAATAAATTGGACGCAGCTTGAAGAGTTATATGATCGCCGAATGTACCATTTCGCGACATTTCGGCTAGATATTGAGGCCACAGAAGATCGGTGAAATTTTGAAGCGGGGTCCCATCACTTGTTGAAGGGTTTGCCTCAATATAATTTTTCTCCGCAATGTTTGGTTCGACCTGAAAATTCCTATTCCCTGAAGTAAATTGCTTATCGCCGAAAATTGGCAATTTCCGTCCTTGGGAGGATCGTAAGAAATTACGTAATGGGCTGAACCAGAACGATCTTCAAATAAAGACCTGTCGTCTTCATATCCTTGCAGATATTTCTGCTTATGGGCCTTTCTTTTCTTCTTTCTTTCGGCCTCCTTCAATGTAGTTTTTCTTGTCTTTTTTTTCTCTTTCCATGGTAACACTGGTTATATCATTTACAGGGATCCATTTATAGGTTAATTTCTCCGAGGTAGGTGATATAAATGCCACCTGATACTTCTGAAGGCGTAAGTTTCTCTTGATAATATCCGCCTCTAAAATATGCCGTTTACTTACAACTTTCTTTGCAGGAGGGTAACGAATTAGAACAGTCTCTCCAATATCGTATACGGAAGGAGGGTTATTTCTCACGTCACGTTTCACCATGCGGTCTGCACACGCTGAATGGGCCAAATTCCTTAACTTACGAGTTTTTCTGGCATGATCTGTGTAATCCTTTGAGCGTGGGTGAATCATTCCCTGATATCTGTTAGAGGGAATATCCCATTCTGGCACAGGCTGGTTTCCTTTTGTTTCTAATATATTGGGTTTGCGCTCATAGTAAATCTCGAACGGAGACTTCCACGCTAGCTCCTCTTTGGGATCCAGATTTAGAGCTCTTTCATATTCCGGTAATGACTTCGCCCAGTTTACTCCAGCTTTTTTCATGACAAGAAAATCGTACAATATTTTCTTTTTGAAGGATTTGTGTGATCTCTCAACTTTCCCCTGTGATTAGGGATGATAGGGGCGACCTCTTATGACTTTTATGCACAGCTTTTTACATAACGCGGCTACGGCTCCAGCAAATTCAGTACCTTGATCATGTTGAATGACCTGCGGTGCTCCATGTTGTTGGTAAACACGAACAAGTTCACGTGCTATCTGGGAGCTCGACTTTCTTTCTAAAGGAATAAACCAGTGGTAACGACTGAAAACATCAATGATCGATAAAACATACCTGAAAACCTTGCCCTGCCCTTGCCTTGTCTGAACAAAAGTTTATTTTTTTCTAGCATCTTAATCATTCAAGAAAAGTTTCGACAACTACAGACAGCTACTTAGATCTACTAAAGCACTTAGCTGGCTTTTTCTAGGAAATTCAACGAGGAAAAAATTGCTGGCCGTAAACAATGCATTATATTCTGACTAGCCGTTTTGATGATAACTGCGATAAACTCGCGCTATTAGAGAGAAGCCTTTGATTTAACAGCAAAGCAGAGTCGCCAAACTAAAATGTTCACTGATAAACAGAACAGCAGCTTGCACGCACGTTTTCGGTCTTAGGGTAAGACCATTATTTTCTTGGAGGGGGGGGGGGGGTTATGAAATATTTTCCTCTAGAAACTTTTTTTAGATTATGCACCTCTGCAAACATTTTTTTAAAATTCAAACTATTGTTTGTTTTACATATTGTGTTTGCAAACAATTTTTTTCAATATTTTTCACACCCCCCCCCCCCTCTCACCCCCTCCAAAAATAATGGCCCGTCCCTTAGCCGTCTTTTTGAGAGGAATATCGCAAACAAGCTCACAGTTTTTAAATCAACTTCAACTTCGGAAATCTTCGGAAGTACCCGAGTCAACTTCGGAAACTTTTGCAAGTGTTTGGTTCATCTTCGAAAGTCTTCAGATTGACTTTGAAAAGACAAGGGAGTAGAATTTGGGATAAAACGTACTGCTCTCGTCAAGTCAGAATCCAAAAATTATGTTGAGTGAACTATAATAAGAGTTATTACATTTTGCGTTCTTACATTTTGCTTTAGAAAGTTTATTACATTTTGAAAGTTCTTACATTTTGCTTTAGAAAGTTTATTACATTTTGCGTTAAAAAGTTATTACATTTTGCGTTAACAACTTTATTACGTTTTGCGTTAAAAAGTTATTACATTTTGCGTTAACAACTTTATTACATTTTGCGTTAATTTTATTACATTTTGCGTTATTATTACATTTTGCGGCGATTGTTATTACATTTTGCGTTAGTATTACATTTTGCGGCGATTATTACATTTTGCGGCGTAACAGGGTTCTCAAGGAGTATGCGGACTTTCTTGCTGACCCCGTGTGTTCAATACTAAATTCATCGTTTGCTGAGCAAAGGCTCCCCTCGCAGTGGAAATATGCTGATGTCACCCCACTACCCAAAGTCAAGCCTGTTACGTTCGTCTTGAAGCTTATAACACCAACTTTGCTAACTGCTGCTCTGTCAAAGGTTGTTGAGGACTTTGTTGTCCATGCTTATGTTAGCCCTGCTATTTTGGAGATTGTTGACCCCAACCAGTTTGGCGCCATACCGAAGTCTTGCGCCGACGCTCTGGTTTCCATGCTGCACACCTGGGCACAAGCCACAGATGGAACAAGCGCTCAGAAGAATTCAACTGGACTACAGGAAGGCATTCGACTTGATCGATCATCAAATACTAGTCAATAAAGTCTTGTCTCTTCGTATACCACGTGGTGTCGCCCGTTGGGTTTGTGATTTTTGATGGACAGACAACAACGTGTAAAACTCTGTACCGACTGTTTCTCAGAATGGGAACCCGTACCATCTGGCGTGCCTCAAGGCACCAAGCTTGGCCCCTGGTTATTTGTCCTCATTATAAATGATCTCAGCCCCTCTGATGTACAGACTTGGAAATACGTCGATGACACTACCCTTGCTGAAGTGATCGCGAAGGACGGTGAAAGTAGCATTCAGGCTCGGTAGCTCTCTGGTCGCGCTGCAACAAGCTCCAACTTAATGTGGACAAGTGCAAATAGCTAACAATACTGTAACAATAGACTTAAAGAAAATTAAACAGTCTCTTGCTCCTATTTCGAATACGATACGTTACAGTGGAATAACCACGTTACGGAAATCATAAAGAAGGCAAACAAAAGACTATATTTCATCAAATTACTAAAAAGAGCTTGTTTCCTAAAAAAGGGTCATTCTTAATTTCTATTGTGCATACATAAGACCAGTTCTAGAGTATTGCGCGCCGGCTTTTCACCATAGCCTTCCCGCCTACCTAAGCGACGATATAGAACGTGTACAGAAACGCGCCCTATTTATTATCGATCCACACGCATCATATATTTCAGGATAACCTATCATCTTGTGTAACCTAAGCTCCTGCACAAGAAACTCTTCAATAAGATCATGCTCGATAGTAGCCATAAATTACACAAGTTGTTGCCACAGGAAAATGTAAATACCCATAACTTAAGAAGTCAATGTCATTTTCAAGCATATAAGGCTCGAACCAATCGTTTTAAACATAGTTTTTGTCCTTCTATGGCAAATTTTTAATAGTTATAATGATAGACAATCAGTTCTGCAGTTCTTCGTCAACAGATACCTGAGATAATCCACTGGCCAGAGGTAATAAGAAATGAAGAACTGTGGCAAGAGCCGAACAGAAGAGTATCAACATCCAGATAAAAAGGCACAAGTTGAGTTGGATCGGGCACACCCTAGCAATGTCACCAGGCATGCACTGAGGCGGAAACCACAGGGGAAGAGGAGACAAGGCCGTCCAGGAACAGCTGGCGGAGAACCGTGGACGATGAGATGGGCAAGGCAGGATACACCTGGAGACAGATCGAGATATTAGCCCAAAACAGATCGAGATGGCGGGCGGTTTTATACTATATCAGCCTTGCTGTTTTTCGTTAACAGTGAAGTGGGCCACGGGCCAGGGGTCTGCATATAGCAAAATTGTTCTAGGCACTCTTTATACACCATCAGACGTACTATCATATGACCCGTGCGGCCTTGCGCGCCACAGGGAGCCCTCAAATCAAACTGGTGTCTCTCTCCTCCGCAGAGGCTCCTTTAGTGGAGGAAGGCGAAAAACACACGGGGAGGAAGACGAAAAACACGAAAAATGAAAAATTGGGGGAGCGCGGGGCTTTCACCTCTCCCCATTTCCCAGCCCGTACGAAACACGAAAGAGGCCTCTGCGGAGGAGAGAGAACTGGTGTGAGAATATACTAAACATAATCTTACCTGCTATTGACGCGTCTCTTGTTTTAAATCATGGAATTAAATTTTTAAATTACAGTATTATTACACTTTTTTTGAATTTTTTTTTTGAATAATTTAAATCAAAATTGAATACTTTGTACGCATTTCGTACATGCAGTTCTCTGGCTCTACTTTTTAGCTCTCAATTTAAGTAAATTATTCAAACCTGCCGCATCCCCAAGAGTATTTTGTAATTCTAATGAAAATCCAGCTTTGCTTGCATTTGTGCATTTCTTTGTGCAATGAATGTCTTTGAGAGCAAAATACTCTTGGGAATGCGGCAGGTTTGAATAATTTTCTGTTAGGTGAGGGGTTTCCAAAGCGCTTTAAACTGAAAGCATAGTCGAGAGGTGGCTATCTTGACGAGCCCAATTCGACGAGTTTCATCGAGACTTCACGCTCGAAACTAGATAAGAGCGTTTGTTTATATGTTGGATTTTTGCATACTAAAAAATAAAAGAAAAAAAATCGGTAGTTTTTTTTTTAATTGAAAAAAGATTGAATATTTCTTAGTTTACAATTTACGAACCGTAAACAACTTATACTTCATTTGTTTATAACTTTTGCAGAGAGTTTCCGATCGTTTCAGATTTTTCAGCAGTGTTTTAGGTGGTATGGAGCTTTCAAATTACAGAAGTGATCTTAGCATTAATTCAGCGTTGTTGCAATAGCTGGCGAAAATACCCAACAACAATATTTTGATGCGAAAATTCAACAGTCAACTGTAGAGCACTTTCTACCCAGCCGATTTAGTTGAAACTTGCTCACACGAAACCAAAATTTCAAGCTTTCAATGTTTAAAATCCTTAAACTCGCCATTTCGGAACTTATTTCGGCCTCCGCCATGATTTAGCAACCCACGTTGACTCACTGGGACACGTAGCACGAAATCCAGGTTAGAGTTCAAATTCCCCACCCCACATGCGTTGTGATCAAATTCCCCACCCCCAGGGACGGCAAAGGCGTCAGATGCCCGAGGTATGCCCCCCCCCGGGGGGGCATACCTCGGCATCCCCGGGGGGGATGTTGAACCTTCGATTTGACTGATACATAATAGTCATATTAGGGCAATCGGAATCCTGATAACAGTTTATGCTCTCCTTGCCTTGCAAGTAGTGGAGCGTTTATTGATAAGTCATTAGAAAAGCTTGGTGTAAAAAGCACCGAGATTAAGCTACTGCTGACCAGCTTGCATGGTACACTGGATTGTTGGAGACATATCCAGAGTCTACTCTACGTTAGACACATTCCAGCGACCAAGAATGGCAAGATGACAGGCCTAGACCTCACCCCACACAACCCCGAACTTTCTTTTTTCCCGGTTTTCTTTTCCAAAAAGAAAACCGGTTTTTCTCCAAAAACGCTTCTTTAGTAGTCGACTAGCTTACTTAGCTGGATCCTCGTGTTGTGTAGTTTGTTAAGAAGAAATCTTACAGTGGCTCCAGTCAGGCTTACAAATGTGAATGATCAGTTAACTGTTGGGACAACATAACCAAACGAAGTGCTATGTACGAAACTGGAGTAAAGTCGGTGAAGCCACCAGCATAGAAACAGATAGACACATGATTACAAAAGAAAAGTTTGGGTACCACGTCGTTTATTAATTGAAGTTATATCTTGTACAGATTAATACGCCTTTTTTATTTTAAAATATTTACTAAACACGTAAAATACCGTGCATCGTATTCAGCAATCTTGAATAATAAATTGTTGTTTAATCTGAGCTGGATGGCTCCAACGTGTAATCAATTATTTCTGAGTGTCCTTTGAACTTAAAATATCCTGAAAACCTCTGTCCTTTTAACAGAAATGGAAACCACAGAATGTCATCTGGCCACATGTCATCAAACGGAACCTCCGAGATTGGAAACCACTTAGGCCTCATTTCTGAAATAAGATAAATGACAAGAGGTTACCACTTAAAAAGGCTGTGAATAGTAATAAATTAAAAGTATAAGAAATCAAAGTCTCTTCGAGATATCGACGTTTTTGCATGAAGTATAAGTCGAAGGTTTATCCTGTGCATTGTTCTTCGAACTTATCATTACAGTTTCTTTGTAGTTTAGTTTAACAATTTCCTATCTTCGCGGAGGAAATGCAGCCATATAATTTTGTCAAAAATGGCTCGTCCGCGCCGGGTATTTATACACATATTCCTTAACATTACACAAATAAACAGTGCAAGTTTCACCGAGATCTGACAATTCTATACTTTAAAATTGCAAGGACCTTTCGAGGCAGTCGATTACGGCAGCGAAATTAGCAAATGAAACAGCAAAATATGCGTTTGACGCTTTGTTTTTGCGACGCCATATTTGAATTGTTATAGACC
This sequence comes from Oculina patagonica, assembly GCF_052425735.1. Lineage (NCBI taxonomy): Eukaryota > Metazoa > Cnidaria > Anthozoa > Scleractinia > Oculinidae > Oculina > Oculina patagonica. The sequence continues at coordinate 14,913,471 of NC_135769.1, read as the reverse complement.
GCTGTTCAATGTGTTCAAGGCCGTATCGTTACGATTGCTCCACGAAAAAGCACGAAAAAAATACGGATATTTCCGACTACTGTCGGAGAAAACATTGCGCATATATTAAATTGCGGCGTAAACAAATCGTTACACTCAAGCTGCGTTTTGTCTAGGCTCTGCGAGGGTCGGATATCAAGACCCAGGATTAAACAAAAGCCATATATACAGTGAATGCTTTCGAATTATATTTGAAGATGAAATACGAAAGAATTTTGCTGTCTTTGACTGAAATTCCACTCGAACTGCGTAGATACGATCGCATGTTGTAAAGCCGATTCATGCAACATTGCTGTCATTCCCTGTCAACGCGAGGTCACGTCCCTAACGACCTAGGCTGATGACGAAATAGAGTTGCGCTTGCATGTAGCGACCAAATTTGGCCTAAATTTTAACCGCTCCTAAGCTAAAAGAAGCCCCCATCTCTTGCATTTGTTTAAACTTCAATAATATCTTTAAAAAGAGCGAGTTTTTTGGTATGGTTTATTTTTGACGTTTGTAATTTTTAAACGATGTAAGTGCTAGTGATTATTTATTCGTGTTTTAGTTACGCAATCAATTGTTTGTGCGACGCTTTTTATAGATCGCCTTTCAGACACACGTGCGTTGAGATAAGAAAGCTGACATGTCACTTTTAAAATTGTTATATAACGTTTGTAAATGTGACAAGTCACGTTTTTTTCACGAGATCGCAAGTGATCACCCACAGCGGAAAGTAATCCCTTGAGAAATTAAAACAGTCCCTTGAGAAATTAAAAAAGTCCCTTGAGAGTTTACAAATATGTGGTTCCAAATTTTGTTCACATAACCCCTATTCTACGTTTTTAGCTTGTAAACAAGCAAAAACGTCGAAAAAATGAATATATAACTAGATTGATATTTTGTTCTTTCCTAACTACTTAGCGTTCAAGTACCGGTAGGTATTTGAATAATCGTCAAAATGTTGAGAACTTTCCCCTTCACTTCCCCTCGTCGTACTCTCCATTTCCTACTCTCCCTTCTATTTTCCGTCATCTCTTCTCTTTCCTCTTCCCCTCCTAATGCCCCCTCCCCCACCTCTTCTCTCCGCCCTCTCTCACCTCACACTCAACTCCACGGAAGTGCTGAAACTCTTATCCCCCCTGGGTATCCTCTGTGCCACCTCCACTCTACTTCTTTTTCGCTCTCCCGTCTCTCCTCTCTCGTCTTTCCTCTCCTCACTGGTTTTCGCGTCGCAGTATCTCCGGTCGCTCTTCTCCTCTTCTTCTCCCCGCCGCCCCCCAGGGGGCGCGGCTGGGTGTTTCTTTGTCTCTCCTCTCGTCGCTTCTTTCCCTCGTGACCGTGCTGCTCGTGCCCGGGCGTCCTTCTGCGGGGTGCGTGGGCTTCTTTGGTCGTCCTTTTCTCTTCCCTCCGTTCTCTCTCTCTTTGGGTCGTCCAGGGGTGGTACTGAGGTAGCTCTGACGTACGCCCCAACCGCACCGTTTCTAGTCTCGTTGGGTCCGTCCTCGTGGGCCTTGTGCGCGGGTTCTGGGCTCTGGTTGACTGGGTACTGTCCTTGCTCTCCGTGCTCTCGCTGGGTGCCTCGGGCTCCGTCTGCCCTTTTTCCTCTTTTTCTTTTTGTCCTTCGCGCTCTGTAGCGTCGCCCTCTTGTGCGTGGTTCGCGGGGTCCGCTCGAGGTCGCCGGGTGTTCGGTCTTTTTTGTCTTTTCTCCTTCCGCGCTGCTGGGCCTTCCACCGCTCTCACTCCTCCTCCTCTCTGGGTCGGCCGGTCTCCTTTGTGTTTCTTCTCGCGGTTGGTGACGGCGGCTCTGGGCCGGTCCCGGGGCTCAGGTTCTTGCGGCTTCGGCATTGTTGCCTTCGCTGACTCTCCTTGGACTGTCTTCTTTTCTGCGGGGGTGTTCCTTTCGCGTCGGTCCGCTCTCGCTCGGGTCGGTCTGCTGGGACTGGTGCTGTTGGTGCATGGGTCCGGGGTTTCGTCTGGGTGACGTTTTCTGGTGGTCGTCCCTCCGTCGCACCTTCCGGTGTTTGGCGCGGGTTCCTGTGGCTCTTCGCTTTTTGTTCGACACTTGCGTTTCGCGGCTGTCAGTGTGTCTTCCTTTTCTTTCTTTTCTGCACTGTTGCTTGGCGTTGCTGCTCTTCGTCGGGTTGGCGCTCTTTCACGCTTTCCTGGACTTCTTCTGTTTCTTGTTCTGGCTGTCTTCTTCCCTCTGGACAGTGGTGCCACTTGTGCAGCTTGTGTGGCGTCCTCTTCTCTTCGTTCCCTTCCGCCTGACTCCTTCCTTCACTCTTCTGTTTCTGCCCAGCTTCATGCATTCACCACCGCCTAGCAGGGGCGAGGGGCAGCCCAGGCACGCGTGACCTGTGTTCCACTTCCGAGGTTTCGTCTCCATGACGGAGTGCATCTCGTTCACTCTCTGTTCGTCTGTGGGCTTTCTTTTTCCGCTCTCTGGGTGGCTTGCGGCGTCCATACTTGTTCTGTGGCGGTCCTGAGTACAACGTCGTTCGGGCGGAGACTCGGCGTCGCTCGGGCGGGCATCTCTTCTCATCTTGGTGGTTTCGGCGGACTTGCGTTACGCACTTGTGAGGGATGTGAACTCTTTCTCTGGCTGGGAAACAGGGGGTGCTTTTTCGTCTCCTTCTCAGCTGCTCCTGAATATGGCGTCGTATTCGACAGTTCTTCCGTTGGAGTTTTCTGGTTAGGTTCTTGTCGCTTGGGCTGCCTTCCTTGTTTGGGGCGTGGTGGTGATTGGCCTTCCGGAGGTGGTTTCACCCTCTTCGCGCGTTTTTTTTCTTCGTCACTTTCTGGTCTTCTCTTCGCCCGTCTAGTTGCTTTCGCTTCTGGGTGCGCTAACTCTTTCCCAGGGACAGAACATCCGACTTGGTGAGTTCCGCTTGGGTATTTCTTCCCTTGGTTTCTTCTTCTGCGTTTCGCACCACGTGACCGGAGAGCGCGTTCTTCTTTCTGTGGTACTTTCTCGCGCGATTGGGTTGTCTCTCTTTCTTTTTCTCTGTGCGTGTGTTGAGTTGTTTGTCGTTTCTGCTTTTGTGCATATTCTTTTTTCTTGGTTCGGGCTGCGTTGCTCCCGGCTCCTAATCGTGGTGCTCGCACTTTGCCATTACTTCTATACGTGACGGAAACAAACCTTCTCGACTTTTTGTAGTCAGCACCCCTCTTGTAGGTGTTGGCTGATTAGTTTCTTTCTGGGCGTATCAAATGACGTGTGGTGACGCTTGTGGCATTGTTGACAGGCGGATTTGCTGGGACAAAAGACAACGCGATGGTTTCCTGTGGTGCAGTTGAAGCAGAGACGTTTGTTGGGAGAATTTGTCTGCGATAGATTCATATTCTTTTGGTCTTCGCCGCAGTGCGCAGGCCCCACGTGGTTTTGATCGGCGCCAGCGACTTCTTCTGGCGTCGTTCCTTTCCTCTCCCCGTCCCTTCCTCTTCTCGTCATCCCATCTTCTCCCTCTCTCTGTAACTTTCTTTCCTCTCGGCGGTTTTTTATTTCCTCGTTTGGCTTTGGGGGATCATCTTGGCTTTGCGTTCTCTCTTTTTTTCCCGTGTTCCCTCTCCGTGAGGGCAACGCCTCTATCTCGTTACTTTGGTCTAGTAGTTCTCTGGTGGGATTCGTGATCGGTTGGACGCTTTGCTTTGCCCCCAAATTGCCAGTCCTGTGGTACCATCGAACTTCGTGATCATCAGTTGGCAGCTTGGCTTGTATGTCGTTGGCGTGTCGTCGCTTCTTGGGGGTGTGGCGCAGCTTGGGCTTGCATCTCTTCTTGCTTTGTAGTATTCTTCTTCTTGATCTTTTCCCTTCTCTTTCGGTCTTTTCCTGTCGCACTTTTCCCTTCCTCTCCTTTTCCTTTGCTCGTCCCTTCCCCCTCGTGGTGGCTCTCTTCCTTTTTTTCCTTCCTTCTGTCGCATTCGTTTTTCTGGTGGGTCGTGATGAGAGTCTCTCGCTTCGGCTTCCTCTTCTGTGGTTTCCTTCCTCTCATTTTCAACTGTGTGACCTTGATCTCTTCGTCGTCGCTTCATCTCCGGATCGGGCTATTATTTCGTCGTCTTTCCTTCTCTCTCGTTCCGGAGGTGCCACTTCGCGCCCCGTTCACTAGGGTTTTCTGACGAACTAACTAAGACATCTGGTCTGCGTTGCTCACTTTTTCGTTTCACTGACACAGTTGTGCAGGCTACTCTAACATGGAAAAGAGGACGCTTGATTTTATGCTAGTACATTAAATATGATTGGTTGTTGCTAGGCGATAATCAGAAAGTCAATCAATTCTACTGTAAAGTGTTATTGTCTCTGAGTCTAGACCTACTTTTAACATCTGTCACTGTACTGTCACGGAACATGAAGTCTCCGACAAAAATTGTTGGCTTGTTAAGTCAGTTTCTGACATGCAGAAAGCGAGAACTAAACTTAGTTTTATTTTTAGTTATAAAATAAAAAAAAATCTCTTGAAAATGTCAGGTTAATCTTCTAAGAAGTTTTTGTTTAACTTACCTTCTGATTCTGTTGGTGTTCCCTCATATTTGTTCGTGGTAAATACATGAACCTCCAATATCTCTGGTTCACCAAGAAATTCAAACTTTAAAATTCCTGCCTCTTGAAGTTCATTCACTGTGAGACCTGACTCTTCCAATAACTCCCTGCAATGAAATGTATTTTAGTAAGCATGTGTCTCTCTTTGTGCACTCGTGGTTCTTTTTCTTTGAGAGAAAGGGAAGTTCCATACTAAAAACATAGTGAAATATCCAGATATCCAAGATAATGACCAAGCACATGGCATATTGTAGCCTGTTCCAGCTCAGGCAGCCCAAGTTCACTACGTGAATTAATTATTTATAAAGTGTAAGCGAACGTGTCTCTTGGTTTCGAGCGGTGTTTTGTTACAAAGTTGCGATTTATAAGGGTTTGTAGGGGAACTCATCGATTGGGTTCAAAAGGTATAAAATTAAGTATTTTATAAATAAAATTGACGTACCTTGTTTCCATGTTGTATTCTTTGTTGTTTGCCTGCGTGTCAGGTCGTTTTAAAGCGTTTTCGGCGAGTTGCGCTGCCTGGTCAGGTGTTCCACTAACAACGCTTTAAAACGACCTGAGACGCAGGCAAACAACAAAGAATACAACATGGAAATTAAACAAGGTAAGTCGATTTTATTTGTAAAATGTTTAATTTTATACCTTTTGAACCAAAATAGATGAGTTCCCATACAAACCCTTATAAATCGCAATTTTGTAACACAACACCGCTCGAAACCAAGTGACACATTCGCTTACACTTTATAAATAATTAATTCATGTAGTGAACTTGGGCCGCCTGTGGTTCCAGGCTCTTGGTAGTTGTGGGAGAGCGAAAAATGTAGGTGAGCAAGGAAAAAAAGGAGGGTGAACTATGGACTTGAGCGGCCTTAGTCCCACTTTTTTGCTCTCCCCCAACTACCAAGAGCCTGGAAACTGGCCAGGTACACTGGTACTCCAGTGATAATAATAAATATTATACAATACAGTATTACATAAATCAGACTCAATTGGTAGTGCAGAATGCAATGGAGCCGAACAGTTGAATTTCAATTTATTTCACTCTCAGTTAGACGTTGAAACACCAGTTGTATTTGTTCCCAGGTGTCTCTTACGCTTTTCTTACAACCGTAACACTATTCTTTTTTCCACATCAACATTGATGGTAGGTTGTTTTGCTTTTTATAACCAGAAAACGTAATTGGTCCCTGCGACTTGTCCCATATTTTCAAACTTCAGATGGTAAGACTTTGGTCTGCTACACACACTTTTACATGTCTGAGCTACCACTTTTGGCTAATCAGCGCAATCCACAATAGGTTGTTTTGTTTTTCTGCATGACTGAGTTTTAACAGGATGTACAATGTTGCAATTGAACTGTCGCGAAAATCGTTTCTCAAAAAGTAATAGACGGATCACACTGATGCTATCAATTTTGGTTTTTGAAGAATAAAGAATTATCTCACACAGAGCACTGCCACACCACAAAATCTAATTTAATTATCTGCGGTTTTCACTTGGCACCACAGAGTCTACAAGAATCGTACCACAGCAAAAAAATCGCACCAAAAATCCTGGTACAATGTAGTTGCTTTGCTTTCGCTAATAAAAAAAGATATAACACAGATATCAATTGATTAATGCGACTTTTCAGTTTATGAGACATGTAAGGTCACCTTTTCTAAGGAAACACTGCCGCCGTTTCGCATCAAGAACCGTTTCACATGAACCCTTTTGGCATTTAAGGGTCTAATTTAATTAATTTGCGGTTAACTTGCTGCCACGATATCTACAGGAATCCTGCTACAGAAAGAAACAAGCGATGTTCGTGAGGGTTTCAATATATAACATAGACTCATCTGCGCGTGTGTTTGGCACAAAGTAATTCTGCACCAGAGAGAATAGGAGAGCAAAGGGTTATTGGAGACAAAAATATACCTTTAATCTTCATTTGAAAATAGTGTAGATATGCTCCCAGTAAGGTCTGATGCTCCCCACCCTCTCCACAGGAATAATTAACTGATAAATTGATCTTAATCAATTTTTTTTTCACCTTTGCAGTCTTAAGAAAAGGCATGATGCTTAAGAAACTGAAGACATGATCACTTATTTAATAGCGACAAAATCAAAGGTTAGTTTAGACCCCTTTTTTAAATGAACAAGTTTTAACTCAGTTGAAGCAAAAGGAAATCAAAAGGCCACTTTGGGCTAATATTGTGTAACATCTTTTCCCCTTTTGCAGTTCACTTCTTAAAATGCCTGATCCTCTCAAGCTGTCTATCCCTATCTTTTCTGTCAAAAGTGGTGGCTAGCTAGTGAGTAATGAATTAGCAAATGCTGCATTTTTCTTTGACTACATACATGTTATCTGTTCAGACTTCTTGTTTTAAGGACTCATCTCACAGTCCTCTGTGTGAGTCAACAAATCTCCCGGATGCAAAGGAAAGTGCTTAAAACACATATTTTAACACTTATTTCGGCTGATTCTGGGAGAAACAGTAACAGATATCCTGCGATGTAAGTAGGTTGCCAAGATTTGTTTGAAGTCTTGCAAAGCACTGTTTAAAGGAGCAGTGCCACGGTATATAATGTATTTTAATATTTTATAATAGTTTATTATAAGTAGTAAGTACAGGTGAAGAGCCACTTTTTAGAAGAACTGTATTCAAGTCATTATTATTATTATTATTATTATTATTATTATTATTATTATTATTATTATTATTATTATATTAAGTCATTTTTCTGATAATTTACTTACGAAAAAAATAACCAAGAATGGCGGTTTTGACTGACAAAGAATAAGAAAGATTACAAATGATAAACTGTGAAAAATGTGCCAATATTTTCAAGATGCCTTGTCTGTGACATAGCTCCTTTTTAAAGGCCAAGTACTACGGCAACATTTTTGTTCAACTTGTGGCGCAATGTATTGTTGCACTGAAAGTTGAAATGGGTTGTTGCCATATTACTATGGCAACAGATTTCAGTTTTGCAAGTTGAAAAAATTTGTGGCAAAAGGATTAACTCAGTATAACTCGGTTAAACTTTGTGCAACAAGTTGCTGCAACTTGCAACACTGAAATTTGTTGCATGACAAGGTTGTATAAATAAAGGGTCCCCAATAGTTTTTTTGGGATCCAGAATTGGCTTATTCGAAGGCCAAGATTCAGGATTTTAGGGAAAAGGGAGCAAGATTCGTGATTGAAATTTTAAATGGGACACGTGTATTGGTGAACTTACAAGGTGGGATTCAGGAAATGAAGTCCGATAACAAAAAAGTGCTGTACTTGTATAGAAAATCAAGTTGTGATCTTTGTGAACGCTGAAAAAGCCACACAACACGTTTATTATGACTTACAGGAGGTTACCCATGTTTCCCATGTGTCAGCTACACAAAAAGAAGGAAAAAAGCTTATTGTAGGTGATCAAAGATTAAGACCAGTGCTTGGAGGGAATACACACCCACTGAAAGGCATTTTTTAATTGAGGCAAGGATCAAAAACAATTTATGGTCAGGTTGATGGTAAGCCGATAAACACCGGGAAAATTTTAGCTTGGATGGTAGGATCCCAAAACGACCCAAAACCCTATTGGGCACTCTCTAAATAGGGGCAACAACTTTTTCAACTTGCAGTGCAACAATGTTGCACGACAAGTCGAAAGAAAATGTTGCCCGCAATAATGTTGCATGTTTCGTTGACAAATTGCCGAATAGTAAATCAATTATCCTGCTCAATCTTGTGACATATCATCTGATTTTAGCCTAGTCATGATCAGCCTACAGGCAGGTTATGGCATTAATATCAGGCGATATTCCGCGTGATTTTACAGGATAATTTTAATTATCATTCTATGTAATTTTTTCTTCCTTTTCATTGGCCGAAAGCCCACCATGTGATCTGCAAATAATTGCCTACAAATAATGGTCTGCTTGTGCGCATTAGCGTCTGACAGTGATTTTGCGGTACAAATAATATTCTGCTCATGCGAAAAATGGCAACTTGTTTTTCAGAGATGAAGAAGAACGGTTGGATTTGTCTACTAGGCCTGAAAAAACAGCGAAACTACAAAGAAGGCAATGGAATTTCCTCTTATTGTATTTCGGTAATATCTGAAAGAAAGAGAATTGGATGAAGACCCGCTCGTGTTGTCGAAGGTGAAGTTACGCTTTCGTCTGCATTAATTCAGCAAGAAATAGTGCAGTTTCCACGCAGTTCCCGAAGGTAGTTTGTGCGAAACAAATTCAGTGATCGAATGATAAAACAATTATTGAACTCAGTTCTCGCAAAATATCGTGATTTGTCAGTGGCGAGCAGATCAATTATTTGCCGAAGCCGACAAATCACGATATTTTGCTCAACCTCGTCCAATAACTGTTAAACTTAAATATTTGCAGTTCAAGCTATTCAGTCTGCAAATGCAGACACCGGTGTAGTAGAAAACGGCAGAAGAGGTCTATACACGTACCCTTGTCTATTTGCTATTTTTATGTATCCTTTCAAACATCCCTATGTAAGCCCCCCTTTAGGCCTTAGTTATGTTGGCTCTGATATCATCAACCTCGTTAAAACCCAAAAGGTAAATAAAATGTGAGGATACCTCTTGGCAGCTTCCAAAATCGTTTCATCTGAGTGCACTTTCCCGCCAAAACCATTCCACCGTCCGACACCAAATCCTCTCTTTTTCATTCCAAGAAGAATATTGTCATCATTTCGGATAAGAGTCAAGGTGTAAAGCTTATTTTGAACCATTGTATAGCTTAAATTTTGCTACGATATTAAATTAAATCACGAAACAAGTACGGTGGACAGTGAACCATAACATGACTATTACACCACATACCTATCGACAACCCTCGCGTGTGCAAAACATTTTTGGGATCACTTTCTTGGGGAGCTTGGAAACCACGCTTGATTTGGTAGCCGAGCCTTCTCCTCACAATATGAGCTCGTTTACAGAAAACAGCGAAATTTTCGCAGAATATCCACTGAACCTTCTTGAGAGTATCAGATGTTTGTTTTGAAATATCAAGCGATTCCAAAAATTATTTTTGTTTTCTAGTTGACGAAATATCCGAACTTCGGTATACCACAAAATCGCAATGTTCTCGACACTTAGAACAATTTTGGCTCAGCCCGGAAGTAAGAAATATATTGAAACAGCAAACCTCACGCAAACGAATGAATAGAAGCTAATAGATGAATATCTATATTTACTTTAATAACCCAATGAGAATCTCGATGTTTGTCTAGAAATGCCAAGCGATTCTTAAAATTATTTTGGTTTCGAAGTGGACGAATTTTTCGAGGTTGTGCATACCATAAAATCGCTTCGTTCATGACACTACACCCGCTCATCTTTCGATGTGCTATAAACACGAGACGGATCGAAATCCGCCAATCACAGCCCACTAGCACGACCTTCTGAACTTGTGGGCTTATTTGCATGAAACCAACACCGGTTTTTAAGTGTCAAAAACGAAGCGATTTTATGGAATGCACCCCGGGGGGGGGGGGGGGGCACTCAAAAAAGTTTTATACGGGGAGGCTCCGCCCCGAGCTCTTACCCCTTACCCTTTTATATACCATTTTCACAGAAATTGTACCCCTTTCGTATACCTTTTACTGAAAAAAGGTACCCCTTTCATATACCTAAAAGACTTGGCATAGACTTAGAACAGGACGTTTTCTTGTCATTTTCATGTTGCGCTTTATAAATTAAAATAATACAGCCATAAAGTGCGTCTGTTCGAAATATTTTAATTCAAGGCCCTTTATAAAACCTAAATTACGGATTTACATACCCCTTCATATACCTAAACTTGTGAAATCCCTACCCTTTTATATACCTAAAGCCTGAAAAAGGTACCCCTTTCGGGCGGAGCCTCCCCGTATAGGCCATTATATGGAGTACCCCCCCGGGAATGCACAAGCTTGTAAAATTCGTCTACTTGCATTGGGAACCAAAATAATTTTAAAAATAGCGTGGCATGTTTACAGACACCAGCGAAAAGAATCGCTTGAAAACTGTTTGCTACTTTGGTTAATTTTTAAAATGTTCAAAAAACGTCCGGCAAAAAAAAAAAAAATAGGGCCCCAATGGGTCCATGTGTTTGCTGCGGCTCTTGGGAACATGTTGTGGTCTCCACTAGTCACTGTCACCCCTTTGTTCTCTTCTCTAACTCTACTCTCTTATCTCCTACCACGCTCAAACAACTCCCTCCTCCCCTCAACCCCCCACCCCCCCCCTCCCCCCCCCCCCTCAGTGCTCGCTACCCCCCCCCCCACCCCCCACCCCACGCTCACCTCCTTTCCATAGCTTCTTTTATGCTCGATAGCTCATTAGCGGTGCAGCTACAGCATGGTTTTCCTTTCGCTGTCTTGCGTGCAGTACACGTTCATACATTTTATTTTAATTGAGTTCAGAGTGTCGTTGCTGTAGCAGGGGGTGGGGTAAGTTTTTAGCGGTCACGTGCACTCGTCCTTTGGAGATATTTGCCTTCGGCGGGTTCCAAGTCTTCGCTCTTTTCGTAATGATGACTGCAGATAATTTTTCTACTGGAGTGGTCGCGCCACGTGTTTCTTTCCCAATGCGATATCTTTTATCGGTTTTCTGTTTTCCAACGTTCCAACGTGGTTCGTTCTCGCCCGTAACTTCGAATGCGATCAGCGCTACGGTTCATTGGTTTCGATTTTGTTTGTTATGGTTTTTGACATCGGTAGTTCAATTTCTCCTCTGTTCGGCACTCACCCGCCTTCTCTCATTCTGCGCCTTGCGGCTGCAGCAAAAAAACTAGGATGGATGCTCTGTAAACAAAATAAAACAGCAATGTTCGCGTTCGTGTTGTCATGACTGACGTACTGCTGTTTCTAACAGTGGAGGAGGACGTTTATAACCGCGGAGGACGTTGGCGACATTACCGCGCCGTTTATGGACTCATTGGTTATGTCAGTCATACAGCAAGAGGCAAACTGTACACTTGTTTTATTGACTTCAAGAAAGCTTTTGATTCGTTTTGGCATGATGGACTATTCTACAAACTTCTACATTATAAGATTGGTGGAAATTTCTACGATTTGATTAGAAATCTTTACTCAAAAACTAAATGTTCTGTAAAGTATGGTGACCAAAGGACTGAATTTTTCGATTAACAGAAAGGTGTACGTCAAGGGTGCATTCTTTCGCCCATGTTATTTAATTTATACTTAAATGAAATCCCTTTTTTACTAGACCGAGAAGACACAGATCCTATCGCTCTACCTAACGGCTCCAATTTAAACTGTTTACTTTACGCAGACGACTTAGTATTAATCTCTCACTCAGCTAAAGGTCTGCAGAAGGCACTTTCCATTCTTGAAAAATACTGTAACGATTGGCTGCTGTCCGTTAATCCAAAGAAAACGAAAGTTGTCATCTTCCAAAAGAAATGTAGGAAATCTTTACTCGACAAACATTATTTTCAAATAAACAATGACAAAATTGAAATTGTCAACAATTACACTTACCTTGGTATAAATTTTTCTGCAAATGGAAGCTTTAGACTGTAAATCAAACTTAAAAGATAAAACAAGAAGATCCATCTTTGCTACTCGTCGTTACTTGGATTTTTCAAAATTGTCTCTTAGTGTCACTAATAAACTCTTTGATTCTCTCTTTCTCCCTATTTTACTGTACGGCTCAGAAGTTTGGGGTATCTACGATAAAGATGATTTCAACAATTGGGAGAAAGATGACATCGAAAAAACACACATATATTTTTGCAAACAATTCTTAGGAGTTAATAAACAATGCCCACTTGAAATGTTGCAACCAGAAATGAACTTGGAAGGCTTCCTCTAAAATTAGCCATTGAAACCTCCATAGTAAAATTTTGGATTCATCTTCAGAGCTTACCAGAAAATAACATCGCTAAGCAATGTCTACAGCTTTCTAAGGAGATGGCTGTTAAAACCCATGCAGACAGGTCTAATTAATATAATGCTTAAAATTAATCAGTTATGCAATAAATACAACTCGGGCTCTATAATATTAAATGAAAACAACGGAAAACTTTTTACTTCTTACAATAAGCAAAACATTAGCAAAGCGTTAATAGCTCATCAACTAAAACTAATTAGCACAAACAGAAAATTACAATTTTATCATTCATTTAAAACAGATACCAAAAAATCTGGTTTTCTGGACGCAATCAACAATCCTCACACAGAACTGCCATTAGCAAATTTCGACTAGGGAATCACAAATTACGTATCGAAACTGGTAGACACACAATACCCAAGACTCCTATTAATTTGAGAATCTGTTCTTTCTGCCATTCGGATGAAATTGAAAACGAAATGCATTTCTTATTTTCATGCAAGCTATACGAAAATATACGTTTAAAATTCTTTAATGAAATAACCGCCAAATATAGTATTTTTAACGAGTTTGATATTAATCAGATTAATGCAAAATCTTTATTTCTTTGTAACAGCATTGATCCTGCTGTTTGTCGATCAACTGCTGCTTTTGTTTTTCAAGCAATATGTCTCTTAGACATGTATGAAACTTTATTTTCCAAATGATAAAATCGCATTTTTGTTTTATTTCAGATGCTATGTTATATATCTTTGTAATTTCGCAAGTGTAAGTAGGTAATGCCATGTATTTTCATGGAAATACCTCAATAAATTGTTGTTGTTGTTGTTGTTGTTGTCATGGTTGTTTATGTTCTGTTTGTAAGAAATCTTGATTGCAACATGCACGTGCCGTATGCAGTAGGGGGGGGGTTTTTTTTTTTTTTTATTTTAACCAGGGGGGCCCCAAAAAATTTTTTTTAAATTTTTTATTAAAAATTTTATTTTTTTACACCCTACAAAAAAAAAAAAAAAAAAAAAAAAAACCGCTTCCACCCCCGATGCAGTAAACAATGCTAGACTTTGTCCAAAAGCCTGCCAAAACCATCAATTTGTAGTGGAAATGTTCCTTTTTCTGTAGGAAAGGTTCGGTGGACGAAAATAAAATATTACTACAGCAATAACAGAAGAATATATTTTTCGGCCGGAAACTGTTACCGACCGGAAACTGGGCAACACACTGTACCAAAATCTGTACCTACCTTTTGGCAGCTTCCAAAATCGTTTCATCTGAGTGCACTTTCCCGCCAAAACCGTTCCACCGTCCGACACCAAATCCTCTCTTTTTCATTCCAAGAAGAATATTGTCATCATTTCGGATGAACGTTGAGGTGTATAGCTTAGTTTTAGTCATCCTAAAGCTTTATTTTGCTACGATATCGAAAAAAATACCTATTAAAGCAAGACAAACTATTAGCTAATATTATATATGGCTGTTACACCACGTAATTGTCTGAGGAAGCGACGCTGATCAAGAAGATCGATGCCTGTGGCGCAACAAGTAGCTTCATCCAGATATTGTTTCACTATTTACGCTTCAAATATGGCTTCCCAAGGTAAGATGCCCCTTTCGCATTTGTATAACAAAAGAATTCAGCGTGGATGTAGTATCTGCCACGTTGAATTTTATAGTGCATAGTGATGCAAATGAGAAAAGTACCGGTAGCTAAAAGCAGCTAAAAGTAACGTGCAGTGAAAAAGATATAAGCTTACAATGGAGGCTCACAACAGTTTCCAGCACTTTCCAGCTCTTATACTTTGATGGGTTAGTGCTACAAACATTTATCAGTTATTGCTACACAAATTGTATTAAACAAATACCCAATCATTGATAAACAAATTATGGATATTTTCGTGATCTCAATGGTTACCATAGCAACGGTCATAATTTTAGCTTTAAGCGTTTATAACTAAAAAACCAGCACTGTGATGCCCATTTTCTAATTATTGAATAATGATTAGCATGTTAAGGTACAACTTTTTGCAAAGCTAAAAAAATTTCTCCGGAGCGGTTTCAGAGCCGCTTGAACTTTTTAAAAAAAATTTGCTTATTCATTAAAAAAGTGCAATTTGTCAAAAAACCCTTCACAGGTTTTCATAGCAAAATGGAAGTTTAAAAATATCTCCACAGCAACCCTAAAAATAGAATGTTGAATCTGAAATCTGGAAAACGGAATTGGGCTATAAATAAAGTGCCTAATAAAAATAACGGCGATTTCGATTCACCATTTTGAAACAAGAATTCTCTGGATTTGGAACTTTTACAATGGTAACAACTAACAGAGGTCATCCTTTGACTGAAGGTACCAAAAGAGCAATAATAAATTATTAAGGTCATTTCCCTGTATTGCATTGTGCAGAATTTTACTCATAATTACCGTGCACACATAAACAAAATGGCGGCTTTTTCTCTATGCAGCTTAGTCCGCGAGAAAAATAAGTGTCTCTTTCTTGTAAACGAGTATGGTGGCCTATCAATTTTTTCTCATATTTTGGGTGTAACGATCAAAATCCTTTCTGTAAAACGAAAACAGAACATTCCTATACCGTGGAATTCCGGTTATAAGCCCTGGGCTTATACAACTTCGTAAGGGGTTTCGGGTGGGCTTATAAATGGAGGGGCTTATATCCAGGAGGGCTTATAGGCAGAATGAAAAAACGTTTCGAAAAGAGCCACGGGAGTGTTGATCGAAATATGTTCTTAAGTTTAAAACGCATAATAAAACAACATTTACCCCTGTCCAGTACTGTCATCCGGTAGAGAGGGGCTTATATCTGGGGGGCCTTATAATCCGATGTATTTTTTTGTTTCCAAGTAGATGGGCCTATAACCGGGGGGGGGCTTATAACCAGAATTTTATGGTATATGTTTGAAAAATAAGTTATCACTGAAAATGTGCAAGAGAATTACTAAGGAATTATGTGGTATATACAAGGTCCTTGTGCTCCTAAACAACTATGGGGACCACACTTTTTTTTATTTTAAAATTTAAGTTCCCTTGAGGTTATCAAAAAGAGGCGCAGTCACCTAATGGTTAGCGGTTTGTGTTCTTGGGCAAGACGCTTTACCCTCATAGTGCCTCTCTCCACCCAGATGTATAAATGGGTACCGGCGAAATAATGCTGGGGGGTACCCTGCGATGGACTAGCATCCCATCCAGGAGGGAGTAGAAATACCCCTAGCTGCTTAATCTTAAGGTCACGCAGGACCCTTGCAATCATTAGTATGTATTTATTTAAAGAGTATGCACGAACTGCCGGACTGAAGCCGACAACAAACAAAATATTCATGAGAATGTTTGTTTTTAAACTCTTTTGTACAAGTAATTACTAGTAATTGTTCTCAGCTTTGTGCACGTGCGCTGGAACATAGGGAATTATCATAATTAGATTCACAGCTTTGAATATATCACACGTTGTTGTAAACATTGACTCGGAAGGTCTTCGGAAGCCTCAAAACCTGCAATTTTGTGTCCAAGTTTTCTCCGCGGATATAGAATTTCAAGAGTTGATTCGCGAGGAACATAAACTTGGTGTACTCTATTCCCAGGGGGGTACTCCGGGATCCAAGTGACGGGGATGTGCGAAGGATTTTTTTGGGGTCGAAATTTTCGATTCCGGGATTTTTTTGGGTAGGAGAATTTGGCAGGTATTTTTTTGGGTGACTTGATTTAAATAGGGGATTTTTTTGGGTATTAAATTCAAACTAAAGTGCCTTGGCGCGGCCTTGGCAATAAAGGGGTAATTTGACTAGGGATTTTTGGGGGTTTTTTTTTTTGGTCCAGGGATTTTTTTGGGTAATGTCGGGAGACTTAGGGATTTTTTGTCCTGAGTTTTGCCTCCATTTGATCATCCCCGTCACTTTGATCCCGGAGTACCCCCCCTGGGACTCTATTGTGCTATGACTAGAGCGAATTTTTAAATTTCCTTCTCCAAATGAAGATAGCACGTTTCAAAATTTAGATTTTTCACATTTTTGCTCCCTTAGAAGCCATTAACTTGTAGCAGTTTTTGAAATCGAAAATTTTGTTCTAGTCATAACACAAAAGAGGTTATGATTTATCACTAAGCTATATAATCATTTAATTTGGTGCGCTGTTCTAGCTGAAAACTTGGACACAAAATCGCATTATCTGCAGTGAAACTTTTAAGGGCTTGTAACATGACAGACAATGGCCATCTCTCAGTAAAAGGACAATCATGACGTAATTCTATCATCCCCGAATATCCTTAATTGTTAAATTTTAGAGGAATCGATGTTCAAAATGTAGTGAATTAAAGCTTTACAAGATAGCACTCCGTCAAGAAATTTGGCTAATGAATTTATTAATGAGCTAGGGTCCCGCACGACCTTAAGGAAACCGGGATAAGCTCCAGCAGTATGCGCCACTTTGGCTCAAAGCTGCCCTTTTTTGAGGTAATCAAAAAGTAGGCAAATTAAAGTAGACAATTTTTTTTCTTTCAAACTTTCCTTATTGGTTGTTCATCTTAAGGGAACTTTGTTTTCGCATATTTAAAAAATGAGTGGTCCCAGTATTTGTTTAGGAGCTGCAGGATCTTGAATATAACCCATAATTCCTTACAATGTCAGCCTTCAGAAACATTTTTTATTTAAACTGTTCCTAGAAGCAGCAAAAATGGAGAGAAAGCAAAACATGAAATATGAGGATAGATGTACTGCATTGACTTCAAGGAACAATATGATATTGTACATGTACAGCCTGCATTAAAAGTTTGCTGTGTTAAAATAACAATATGCGAAACCCAATACTCAGGCTAACCAGAGTGTCATTTAGGCTAACTGGAGTACACCTTGCACTCTGGTTAGCAAGAATAATGCTCAGGTTAGCAGGTTTGTGGTTACAGTAGCTCTCAATATTTATAATAATAATAATAATGATATGATAATAATAATAATAATAAAAATAAATTATAATAATAACAATAATAATCACATCAATAATGTGCAAATTCCATAAAATGTTTAAATGCACATGACAATTAAGATTAAAAACGGAATACAAACACTTAAAAGCTAAAATTAAAAGTAAACTTACAATGTGTTTTGTTTCTTTTGCTGATTTTGTTTTGTTTTACTCATTTTGGCCATTTCAGTTGTTTCAGCTGTTTCATTTTGGTGGTTTTGTTTCGCTCATGAAATCTTGAAAAAAGTTTTAGGATTATCATAATGTATTTCACTTAGTCATATTATTATGATTGTTACTTGAATTTACAGATTGTTTTGCTGATTCACCAAGTTCTTCTGTACAGACCAGGGAGGCATCTTCCACCTGTTGTGCCAATTCCAATCTAACTTCATTTCCTGATAACAACAGCACACCAAACCATGACAATGGGCATTGCACCAGCAACATGCTTGTAC
This sequence comes from Oculina patagonica, assembly GCF_052425735.1. Taxonomy (NCBI): domain Eukaryota; kingdom Metazoa; phylum Cnidaria; class Anthozoa; order Scleractinia; family Oculinidae; genus Oculina; species Oculina patagonica. The sequence continues at coordinate 14,895,650 of NC_135769.1, read as the reverse complement.
TTGATTATTTTTCTGCTCAAGACAGTAACCATGTTCAAGTTCTTCATCACTGTGGCTATATGTTAGTTTTAAACAATGACAACAGCAATGAATTGCCACTAATGTTGTTAAATGGAGCCGAACCCAAAACAGAACTGTTAACTTCAGTGAATGAAAATATAGAATTTATCCAAGTCACAAACAACAATTTGGGCAAAGATGTGATTGGCACAGTTACTCTTACATCACAGCATGAAAGGTTTTCAGACCTTGCTTGTACTGCTTCTGTTTCTAATGATGGACATTGTTACTACAAAGATGTAGATTCTATAGATTACCTTGCTACAGAAATCCCATCTCCTGCTAGTAACACTACTTTGCCTCTTCTCACTGACAATTGTACAAGTAACAAAAATGAAAGCCCAAGGTCATCATTGGATGGCTACAATGATGCATGTGTTATGTCAGCTCATCTGCCAGTTGGTGTCTTTGATCCCTCCAGTAAAAGGACCACCTTGTCATTTGGTAATTTGAAGGAAATGACACCACACATGAAGGGCCATGTTGAAGGAAGCTCTTTGCAACCAGCAGCTTATGCAGAACATAATAGTGTTATCTCCAAAAGCCATCATTGTTCTAACTCCTCCAGGTTTAGTGTCCTTTCCAACCATAGTTCTGAGCCTGAAAGAAGTGTTAGTTTCCAATTCCCAATTGATAACTATAGTTACAGATGCCCACATTGTTCTCAAAGATTTGGCACAGAAAACGCTTACAGACTTCACATCCACATACATGAAAAGAAGTGTCCTTACTGCATGGAAGTGTTCAGCTCTGCCTCTGGTCGATCTTATAGAAATCTGCTGAAGCATGTTGTTTTGTATCATAAAGACAAAGATCCTTGTATCGTGGCTCACAGGCGCACCATAGAAAGTGCTTTGCGAGGTATGGAGTAAGTGTTTGACTGCTACATGAACATGGTATTACCCTATAGGAAAATAACGCTTCATGAAATAAACGCCAATTTCAAAAATACGTGTTCAGTGTTAGACTACTGACTAAAGTTAAGGCAGAGATGACTTTAGTTAGCTATTTCAGTAATGTGGCCTCTTCTATGTTCATTCTAACAGTATAGTTAGGAAATATGCATCAATGATCCAAAACAATACAAACCAACTAAAGTTATACCCAAGCAGGATCATGGTTTAAATCGTAGTTTGCAAACGAACAACCAATCAGAATGCTTTGACGTTTCTTTTGGCACGTGTACGTGCGGGATGAACAAATATATGCAAAACAAGTGTAACAAGCAGCTATTTCAAAAAGAATAGTGCTTCGTTTCCAGATCGCGGAAGGGTGAGAAGGACGTTTGAGGAGAGGTGTGAGAATGAGTATAAGTGAAAGTTGAATGGATCGTTGAGGGCATTTTTTATGATCGCTTGTTGGGTAATTTCGTTTGTTTATTTGGCCTTGAAAAATGTTACATTTTTCTTACGACGCAGTATAAAATGATACATTTCCCTTATGATGCCGTATAAAATGATACATTTTTTTATGACGCAGTATACAATACTTTGTTAAAAAATTGGTAGTGCGGTCTCACTTCACTAAAACAGGATACGATTTGGACATGAATTTGCAAAGAAACTGTTATTGCATCTATGAACTCTTTAATATCAGCGTCAAAACAAAGAGGGATGTGAATTTTGTAGCCATTACTTGAATGCGCACTCTACGGTTTTATATGAGCCAGAAATGTTTTTTTTTTAAGTTCCAAATAGCAAAAAGAGGTTGTGTCCAAAGCTATGAATTTTCCTATTAATACAAATAGAATAGTGCAATCTCCCACTTGCCCATTTTCGAGCGTAGCACACGCAAGCCCTTCCGTGCGAGCAAACTCGAGAAACGCCAAGTCATCCCGTTTTTGTTTGCGCTTGCAAACACTCTGATTGGAATTTTTACTTAAAATTAAACGCTGAAAGGGCTTACTCCGATTTTTTTCCAATACATCGCTTTAATCAAACTTAAAACCATTGCAGTCGTCAGATATTTGTATTTGTAGGGAATCTCAATATTTTTTCGTCATGCTGAGGATTATCTTTCCGATATTTGAAGAACATGTTTTTACAAAATTAATTGTCTTCGGTCAAACGTATATACTTTGTTGTTACGAGCGTTTTTCTGATTGGATAGTAGCCTCCATTGTGTAAATAGTTCACATTGAATCCAAAACAATACCGTATCATTTCTGAGGAAACGAAGCAAAAAAATAACTGGACGAGGGTTGAAAAACAAAAAGCAAAAAACGAATTTTGCATTCTACCGTGTCAAGCATCCTGTTTTGAATTTTTGACACGGTTTCCCGCATCAATATATATGAAACAAAAAAAAAAACGAAAACCAGACGAAGCTTTCTCCGGCCAGCCATATTTACATTTTAGGGCTGTCACGAACTACTTTTAAGGTCATTCTATTGAAATAGAACTGGCACTGATAGTTTTTCAATCAAACTTTGGGTGCCGTTGTTCGTTTAGGAGCAGGAAGACCTTGAATATACCCCATAACTCTTTTCACTATCAGCTTTCAGAAACATTATTTGAGCCATTCACTTCACTTTCAAAAAATAGAGAGAAAGCAAAACACGAAATATAGCTGCAGATTTACCAAATTGACTTTAATAGAGGAACAATTTAATAAATTTTTCGTGATTAAGGCACACAGTTTCAGTCGCCACTGATTCAACTTATTATTTATTTTTCTACAATAGAAACTTGTTAATATTCATTTTATAGAATGAAGGTGATTGCTAGAATCAGAAAAAGAGAAAAAGATGTTAGGTCCCGGTACTCGTTTATGAGAAAACAACCATTTATATCTCTTGCGAGAAAAAGCCAGCATTTTCTTAATATGCGCACGCTAATCATGTTTAAAATTTTGCGCAGTTCGGGATGCACAATGCAATACTGAGGAATGACTTTAAGTCTAATATGTCAACCAAAAGGTAATCAGAACTAACTGTAGTTATCTGTGTTGGTGTGACCGCAATGTCGTCTAACCAGAACTGATGGCGTTGATGTGACCACAGCCATTGTTTAGCCACTGGAAAAGCTCTATTTAGTTCCCAGAGAGTTTATTTTCTATTTAAGTCCTGCTTTTGAGGGGGGCTTACACACTGTGTTTCAAATCATATATCAGATAGGGTACAAATAAAGGAAACACCGGTAATGTGGATTTTATTTTTCATTGTTTGAGTGCTGTTTAGTACAGCAATAGTATATTTCACAAAATAGTAACAGGGGAGAGGGTAAGGCTTTTTAAAAAACTTGCATTGCTTACCGGTTAAAGCATGTGTGAACTTTAAGATTCACGTACTGATCCAATGCCCAATCGTTGGGCATTTATTTGATACCATTATTATAGCGGCATCAACTGGTAAAGATCTGTAGTACTGACCCGTCAAAGTATAAGAGATGGAAAGTGCTGGAAACCGATACCAGACACCTTAAGCTTTCATACACAATTCGTCTTAATTGTTCAGAGTGATAGATTTATGCTTTTATTCTCTTGTTTCTCCAGGTGCAAGCCCAGGTAACTTTCGTTGTTGCCACTGTGGAGATGAGTTTGATTCATTAAGAGCCTGTTTAGAGCACAGGGTTTACAGCCATATGGTAACAGAATGTTGGATATGTCAGAAGACATTTTCCAGTGGGAAGAAAATGCACGATCACGTCAAAACTCACACTGGCGAGAAAACTCATGTGTGTAAATATTGCTCCAAATCTTTTTCAAACTCACGTGCATTAGGAGATCACCGTAAAAGGCATACTGGTGAAGTTTTGCGTTGTGAACATTGTTCTTTTACCGCCGTGAATAAATTCAACTTAGAAGTTCATCGAAACACACATACAGGTGCAAAGCCATACAAATGCCAATACTGCACCAAGGCATTTTCTCAACCATCTCGCCTTGTAATTCATGAACGGTCTCATACTGGTGAAAAGCCATATGCTTGTGATCACTGTGATAAAGCGTTCATTGATAAATACAGCCTGGTCAGACATGTCCGCACTCACACAGGAGAGAAGCCATACAAGTGCAGCTACTGCAGTAAAGCCTTTGCTCAGGGATGTCAGTTGCAGTTCCACGAGAGGACACACACAGGTGAAAAACCTTACGAGTGTTCACAGTGTGAAAAGAAATTCACCCGTCGGCAGGAACTTAACAAACATTTAGCGACTCACGAGAAAAAGAAACGGGAGTCTGGAACAAAGAGGAAAATGACCGAAGATGATTCTTACTCGGATGTTAATTCAGATGATATGGAAGATGTTAGTGAACAGGACAGAAATAACAGGCTTGCAAGTTTAAGAAGTGCAAAAAATATCTGAAAAAATGCTGATAAGTTCCGTTAAAGGGGTGGGATCAGAAACTCGTGAAGGGAGCGCTGTAATATGATAATGCTCAACTTCATGTTACTCGTGGTGGAGCCATTACAGGAGAGCTAATGCAGTGTAACAACAGTAGATTTTTTCAAAGTACATGTTTCTATGATTACGGGCAGTGAATATTTAAAGATTCAAATGCTGTTTCGCAGCATGCTTTCACCCTTGAGATGCTACTTTAATTTCTCCTGTGTAAACATAATTTTTAGACTTTAGAATTTATAAGCAAACAATTTTCTGTGTGACATCTTTTTTTTAACAATCTATCCAACTAACCTAAGTAACAGACTACACTTATTTGTGATTAACACAAAAGGTTTTTTTATGAGAAGTTAGTTGATCAGGAATTTGTTTGCATCAAGTGAACTATAGTTTAGATAATAGTTTGTTGTGTTTTCTTGAAACAATGGACTATTTCAATTTGATTTTCAGTACTGTTTATGTATTTATTTATTTATTTATGTATTTATTTATTTATTTATTTATTTATTTTATGCACGTACCCCCTTTTATATATAAATTTTATGCGTGAGTACAATAAAAATGTTAACTCTTAAAAATGTCAAATGTGATTGGTTCAAACACTGTCGGAATTCTCACGATCAAAACATTGCTGTAATGACGGGTTTTTTTTTTTTTCAGGTGACACAGACAGGGTCAATCAGTGACAGGTTTCGGCAATTCTACTTTTTCGCAGAAAAATCAAGATTCTGAATTCAGTTTTCAAAGGCCAAAATGCGAAATTGTCGGCTCCCGAAATGAGCGAAGCGAGCCGGGGTTGTCTTTTTGTTATTGTAGTCGATAAGGTTGAAAGTTAAATAAAGGTACTTTTTTTCAAAAAAAAAAATGCTGGTATTGTTAGCTTTTAATTGCTATTTGCATATTTGCATGTCAATATTGTCCGCTTTTTATGCATTTCCTACTTTTTCAAAACAAAGCTTTAGATAAAAATGCCCATCTTTGTATTACCAAGAGGCAATGTCATCGTAGCTACAAAAAGATAGCTTTTTGAGGTTATAAGCGACCTTAGCAAAAGCACGATAGAGGCACCATTTTTACACAAAGAAATAATCTTACCATAAGTGTGAAAAGGGTACCTTGTTCGGGGGAAATGGCGTTTTTTCATGCTATTGGGATTGGTGGGCCCCTGTTTAGGTGGCTCGACCCAGTATTTTTGTAGGAGCACCTTTTAATTTGAGCCTCCCACACCTAAACAGCTTGATTTCACTTACATATCCATTATAAGTCGTGGATTATCTATAGACTGAACTTCAATATGATATCAATTTTTAGAGATCTGTATGAATATCACGTGACAATGATGTCACACTTGTTTTAGCTCTGAATCGAATTTTAGCCCTTATCCGCATTTTTTCTGGAAATGCTCTATGCTTCTTATACCTCGGATGTTTGCCTTCTGCTGAGGGAAGTTTCATGAAAATCTTTTTTTATGTATACTGACGGTTTTTGCAAAATTTGTAGATTTTTTCGTCATGACTGCAATTGATCAATGCACTACATAATCCCTGAATTTCATTTTCATTGAAAACTTCTAAGGTTGTACTGTCTATCATAAACGCAAAATTGAGTAAACATTAAAGCGATGTCGTAGTTTTGGATAATTTTATGCCCTGGAATTTCCTGTTGTCTAGAGCTTAGCACAATATTAAATTCCTGTGCACCACGCGTGAATTTTATGTTTTGACCATAATTGAGCGCGTGATTCAGGAAAGCAGATGAAGGTCATGCATGATTGGTGAATTTCATGCCGGCTATTTAGATTAGAATGGATTAAGTAGTTGACGCGTCGAGACGCGTAACAGCGCTGTACGGGTCTAACTGATCTTAATAAGAGGTACTATATTTACATGTAACTATGCTTAACCCTTTCAAGACTGTGTCATCACTGACAGCACAGTTTGACTTATTGCATGAAGACATAAATGGTCTTAATTTATAGTTCACGCAAGAGCCCAAGACAAATAAGGGCGTTAACAAAATCAGGATCGGATCGGACCGGATTGACAAAACCTGGATATCAAATTGCGCATTTCTGGTGACCGTCTCTCAACCTCAATTCACTACAAATCCACTGATACCCACAGCTATCTTCATCATGACTCATCACATCCTCGCCACTGCAAAAAAAGCCTCCCGCACAGTCAGTTTTTACGCCTACGACGCCTCTGTTCCGATAACGCCGACTTCTCAACCAAGCTCATGAGATGGCTTCTTTCACTGAAAGGCGTGGCTACAATCCGCAAACCCTCCAACAAGACCTGGAGAAGATAAAAGATCTATCCCAGACCGACGCCCTCAGAAAGAACATCTCAAAAGAGGAAAAGGTGAACAGGATTCCTTTGGTTCTCACATACCACCCTCTTAACAACAAAATCAAGCGAATCCTGCTAGACAACTTCAAGGTAGTCACTGACGACCCTGCGACTACTCACATTTTCCCTCAGCCACCGATGGTTGCGTTTCGCCGAGATAGAAACTTGCGTTCAACGCTGGTACACACAGCCTCCAAGCAAGCTATCACACGCTCAGGGTCTTACTCTTGTGGAAACTCCCGCTGTCGCACTTGTGACCACATCTCTAGCAACACCAACATTCAGGGCCCAAAGGATTCTATTAAGAGGACTCATTTACTGCATCTCCTGCCGCCGCTGCCCTGCCATTTACATCGGCGAAACTGGGCGCACTCTAAGGGAACGTTTTGGGGAACATCTAAGAAGCATTACCAAGAGTGCGCCTGGCCTCCCCGTCGCAGAGCATTTCAGCACAAACGGACACAGCTCAGCGGACGCACAGGTCCGCGGCGTCAAGCTCTGCGGCGGTAACAAGCAAAGAAAGCGGCAGGAGATGCGTTTAATTTTCCAACTTGGCACCTGCCAATCGCGCGGCCTCAACTTAGATTTCCGTTTCTATTGAGGTTCTCGCGCGCGCGCGTGCTAGAGACATGACTTTAAATAAACACTAAAAACGATAATGTCCTGCGCAGCGTTAATTTAAATGAACACATTGGATTAAATGTAAAGTTTAACGCTGGAAAGTTCAATGTAAAATACTAAACGTTTCGGCAGTGCTGCCTTCATCAGTAGTAGAAGTAAAAAAATGTCGTTGCTCACGCTCACGTATGCGACAATAAACGATGGAAATTCAAATTAACACAATTTGGGAACTCGCGCGTGCGATGGAAGCGCGCGCGGGCAAAGCTCGCATACGAGTTACTTAAGCAAAGCTAAAGTCTTGGTTTAGCCCGCTCGGTGCCAGGGTCTTGAAATTGAAGATGACTCGCATTTCCTCACGTCTTCTCTTTGCTTGGTCAGCCAGGTTTGCTCTTATCACTGCGACCATCATGTCGTTTAGGTTGTGGCCTGGTTTCGTAAAATGTTCAAGGAACCGGCAGCTCAACTCTCTTCCGTATGACGTCTAAACGGTGCTCTCTGAAGCGATCTCCGAGCCGACGGCCTGTCTCTCCAATGTAGACCATCCCGGGGAATTTACGGCATGAAATGCAATAAACAAGTTGACTTGTGATGCACGTATAATGGCCCGTCGGTTGCATTTGTAAGTACCCACTTGAATCTGGGGAACTGACGGTAGGCTAGAATGTACTAGTAAATCTTTGAGATTTTTTGCACGTCGAAAGGCCTTTAGCGGCGGCTTGTTGTAAATGGCGCTCGTGCTTTGGTCATCGCGTAAGATTGAAAAGTTCCGCTGTATGATGTTGCAAACATCGACGTTCTTAAGTGGGTACTTACAAATGCAACCGACGCGACTGCCGAACCTGTCCTTTTGTAAACTCCAGTGACAGAATAAGAACTAACAATGGACATATCAAAATCTCGGGCCATTATACGTGCATCACAAGTCAACTTGTTTATTGCATTTCATGCCGTAAATTCCCCGGGATGGTCTACATTGGAGAGACAGGCCGTCGGCTCGGAGATCGCTTCAGAGAGCACCGTTTAGACGTCATACGGAAGAGAGTTGAGCTGCCGGTTCCTTGAACATTTTACGAAACCAGGCCACAACCTAAACGACATGATGGTCGCAGTGATAAGAGCAAACCTGGCTGACCAAGCAAAGAGAAGACGTGAGGAAATGCGAGTCATCTTCAATTTCAAGACCCTGGCACCGAGCGGGCTAAACCAAGACTTTAGCTTTGCTTAAGTAACTCGTATGCGAGCTTTGCCCGCGCGCGCTTCCATCGCACGCGCGAGTTCCCAAATTGTGTTAATTTGAATTTCCATCGTTTATTGTCGCATACGTGAGCGTGAGCAACGACATTTTTTTACTTCTACTACTGATGAAGGCAGCACTGCCGAAACGTTTAGTATTTTACATTGAACTTTCCAGCGTTAAACTTTACATTTAATCCAATGTGTTCATTTAAATAAACACTCTCGTGGCGTATTTTTAACGGTCGTTTTTGCTTCGACCAATTTACCACTGATGAAGGGCTAAGCCCGAAACGTTTGGTTTATAATAAACTTTTTGGCACTTCCAAATAACTTTTTTTCGCAATATTCACAATTACAAGTGCCACGCAGCGAACGAAGATTTTTTCTTCAAAACTACTTGACAAAACCAGGACCGGCTTGGACCAGACTGGATGGGATCAAAACCCGGACTGGATGGGATCAGACTGACAAAACCCGCACTGGATGGGATCAGACTGACAAAACCCGCACTGGATGGGATCAGACTGACAAAACCCGCACTGGATGGGATCAGACTGACAAAACCCGCACTGGATGGGATCAAAACCCGCACTGGATGGGATCAGACTGACAAAACCCGCACTGGATGGGATCAGACTGACAAAACCCGGACTGGATGGGATCAGACTGACAAAACCCGCACTGGATGGAATCAAAACCCGCACTGGATGGGAAACCCGGACTGGATGAAATCGGACTGACAAAATGGTCCGATCCGATCCTGGTTTTGTCAATCCGTTCCGATTCGATCCCCCCCCCCCCCCCCCCGCAAAAAAAAAAACACTTGTCAAGTGACCGTTGACAGTTTCAAAGTGTCCGTTGTCAGTCCTCATTATCTGGGTACATTATAATTACCATATATGAAGTATCTACGCAGCCCAGAGTTTCCCAACGACCTACCACTGACCGAGAAGCTGGTGGTCTCAGGCAGTACGAGGAGGAACGACCCCTGGGACGCCTGGTTGATGTTGTAATTTTGCTACGAGGAGTCTGAATGCCAGTCTGAACAATTTTGCGTTCTTTCTCTCGTCGTTTCTGAGCTCAACGGCAGTTGGTGTTTTACGTCTGATCATAAACAACCTTAACCTGCAGCCCAAAATGCAATATTGAGCGTTTTACAGGAAATGGGAACAAGTGATTTGTGGGTAATCGATCGAGATGGACGTGTCTTTCTGTTCAGTTTACGTGACAAGTCTTGGCGGCAGATTTCAACTCCAAAACTTGGTTCTAGAAACTGTTTCAAGCGTATTTCAGCCGTCGAACAGTGTGCATGGGCGATCAGTGCCAGCCAGCAGCCCTACGTGTTCGTTCAAGCAACTGAACTTCCGATCAGAGTCAAAGTAGAAACGTACGAAAATCAAAGATGGGGAATTGTAAATGGTTGGTCACAGAAGTCGGTAAGCTCGTTTGTCTATAACACAGCACCTGAGTTATCATAATCAGCAGATGTTACTGTTATTGTTCTTTGTACACAAGTTGTCACTGACAGATCCAGACAAAAACAATTTACACTGAATACTTCCGGGTATAGCAAACGAGTGATACAAGAGGGTAGTAAAGAGGGGGTCGTGATCCCGTTTCACGAACAAATTTTAACCAAATTCACGTGTCACATATACTTGAAACAGCAGAGTTCATGAATTACGTTTCTTTTCTAGCTATTTTCACGCATCACAGCCTAATTTTTGGCCTTTTTACATGTCACGCGTAAACCCTTTGCTACCCTCATACAGCCACCTGTGTCTGAAAGTCATTAATTAAAGGTGTTTTTCTTGTGAAATAGTGGAAAAAAATAAGCAGTTTGATTTGCTCCAGGAATGACGTCGGGGGCATGGCCGGCTTTTCTGCATTCTGGGGTTCATATTGCAGTATTTTAACCGGGTTGACAATTGAGCAATGGAGGCAAACCGTGCTAGGGCCATCCTCTTTTTTCTCCATTCACCATCAAATGCATTTCCTTATTTTGGGCCAGTCATGCAGATTTAAAAAAAATCCTTTAAAAAAATCATAGCAATCTACTGGAACTAGGACCCAACCACGATCTTATATTCCTTGAGAAACTCTTGATTGAGTGTATACCTGCCTGCCTTGATTGAGTGTATACCTGAGTGTATACCTTGACTGGGTCAAAGGCGTGAGAATTTTATCCTGAGAATGCCAGGATTTCCCAAGACAATACAACCATGTTCGAAGACATCCGAAGTTTCCCGAAGACGTTCTGAACATATCCCGATCCCAGTGCGTGGATGTGTTTTGCTAAACACGAACTTGTTCCCAATGCTGTTCTTGTCAAAACTCTGAAATTTCAGCAAAAGTGTCATCAATTACTCATTTTATATGGTGTCTTCGTTTCTCTCATTGGTTTGAGTTTACAAATTTTTGGAAAGTGTGTTGGTTATAGTTGTAAAAACTCACATTTTTCACAAGGTGTGAGAAATTGGTTCCTAAGCGTGAGTTTGGGGTGAGAATGAAGTTAATTCATTTTGCAGGCATGAAACTCACCCCTAAGGCATAAGAGTTGGCTGGTATATGAGTGTTTTATCGTTTGGTGGAACGATTAATGACGTCATCACTTTCCTCCTCAAAAACCTTAATATCTCTAAAACTAAAAAAGATATTTCAGAACGGAAATGCCATTCTTCTTTATTTTTGAAAAGCTTCAAAATGAGCAGCAAAATGTGATTGTCATGTTTAGTGAGTCATAATTAATTCGATTCCAGATGCTTTTTACTGATCGTTGGGCATGGAGCAGTAAAGATGGCAAAGAGCATCTTCCTAAAGACTCATTTCAGTTACCATCAGTTGAATGGATATGGGAAGCAGATTGGTACATAGATCATGGAGTTGATGGAGATAATGATGTAATGGTTTTGTTAATATCTAAATTCAATACTTTGTTAATGACTAGTACATGTGTAATAATTTATCTCACTTAAGTGACTATAAGAATCTGACATTCTGATTAGTCCAGAAGCTCAGCTTGTATATAACACAGACTATATTTATCACACAAGAGGTCAACATTTCAGTTAGAAATGTTTGGAATAGATAAACAGTTTATATTTCAAGCTTCAAAATTACAGTTTTAGATCAGAGCTGAATTAGATAAACCTTAACAAAAAACAAAAAATAAAACTTAGCTTGAGCAAAGTGATCCAAAATAAAGGAAAATCTTCTTTGTACAAATGTGTGGTTCCAGAAAATATCCATACTCCCCCCACAGAAGGGATTGGAAATTCCGGAGAGGAAGGGGGGTCACAAAGACCTAAAAGTTAAACTTTAAAGCAATGTATGATGAAGCTAAATTGGAATTTCCAGAGGGGTGGGGGGTCATAGGGCAAATCCCTTCCATGGGGGGGGGGGTATGGATATTTTCTGGAACCACACAATACTATAATAAACTATTCTTTAGTCTGTTTGTATTTTGTCTGTGTGTTTAATTTTTGGAAGATAATTAGGCAGTGTAGGAAATTGCATTCTGATAAAAATGTACAACAAAATTATGTATTCTTTAATATCTGGTTAGCGGTAATTGAAATTTGAAAATGCTCACAACAGTGAACTTTTACTTCAATCTAAAAACTGCCTAGTATGAGTAATCAAATGTAACCCAAGTGGATGTCATTATTAATTATTTTTTAACAAATATTTTGATTTTTATGAAGGGTTGGCAATATGCTCTTGACTTTCCAAGAACCTATCATTCAAAACAAAGTAAAACATCTTGTGTAAGAAGACGTCTGTGGTCAAGATACTACAGATTTGATGGCTATGACCGCTGGATTAAGGTTAGTGTTGTTGTAGTTCTCTTATTTTTTTGTAAAATCACTTGGAAAAATCAAGGCATGAACTTTGATTGAGTTGTCTGGTAGTTAGTTGGTTTTTAGTTTTGTTTTGTTTTGGTCATGTGAAAAAAGTGAAAAAAAGGAATTCAAACAGTGTTTTGTACTACTAAGAATTACATTTTGACAACATTGGATTAGCAAAAATTAATCAATGTTGTTGTATAAGTAGGTTCCTGGTCTTACTGAAGATCCAGTTAAGCAACCCTTTCAAGATATTGCTATTGGTGGTACAGCTATTCCTGGTCAAGAACCTGGCTACGTAGCTGTTTGGGCCGTCACTTTTCATGGAAAGGTCAGTTCCTGTTTGAAACTTCCATGCATGTAATGTGTCCAGCAAGAAAACTATTATTATCATCAAATATGTTAGCAAGTAATAACAAGAAAACAATATGTTTAGCTTTTCATTGTTCTCTCTTTTCTAAAAGTGGCCGCAGTTGCACTAAGGCCATCCCAATAAAATGTTTCGTTTCCCATCGCCTCGTCTCTTGTGATGGTGGGTCGGTTGGTCGGGCTAAAAAAAAAAAAAAGAAAAAAGATGGAACTCTTGAAGGAAGAAAGCCTCGGGTTACGAATGCGAAAAGGTGGCTATTTCGTTCGTTATTTCCGTTATTCTTTCTTTAATCAAAATTAAAGGCAAGGACATCACATAATGTCAATTGTTGTTGATAAAACAAGATCGTGTGCTTGTAAATTAAAGTACTTGCTTCTTTAACTAGTGAATCTGCTTTTTTTTTTTTTTTACTTTTTGAAAAAAATGGGTCGGTTGGGCGATGGGAAACGAAACATTTTACTGGGATGGCCTAAGCGAGTTAACCTGGTACATCCAGTTAGTCAATTAATGTTAACTGAGTTATCAAAACTGTCTGATGTGGCCACATATTTCAGTTTGAAAAGTTAGCCGACTAGCTCTTAACCAAGTTAGCAGTTCTCATGGAAATTAATCAAAGAACAATAGATTTTTTAACCAGGATAAGTTAATTCTAAACCACCTTTCTGGGTGGTTTTAACCAGGTTAGTGGTTTCTTATCAGATTCAACTATTGTTTCTATTGTTAAATACATGTATGAGAATCATCACTGTGTAAGATGATATGTTGTTTTCTGAACACAAATTATGTGTTGCTTAATTCCATAATATCCCTCACTACAAGGGAATCTGAGAACACAGCCTGTTCAACAGGTAATCAACATGTTTGAAAAATCTTCATTTGAAATTTGCATAGAATGCATTAGCAGGAAGGAAAAGAAAATGTGACTAAGTTGAAAACACATTGAAATGAATCTAAAAAGCAGGAAAAGAATCAAGCAAATGATAACATGATCATGATAGCCAGTTATTTTGCTTGTTTACATACTTTCTTAAGTGATGCCTAATCCTGACATCACTTCAGCTGATCTTAACTTCACCGAGTTAGGTATTGTACCCATTCTTTAACCAAGTCTAGTTGTGTGGAAATATTTAACCAGGTTTCTAAAAACATTACCCAGTCAACTGTCTTAGTGTAGCCACAGCCAGTATCAATTGAATTGGTTTATCAGGTAAAAAATAGATACTAGCAGTATCCTTAGGATCCGAGTTATAATCTTGGGACTATTAATGATTTGATAACATCATGCACCGTCAGAGTTAATCTTCTTTAACATCTTTTTTTTATTAATTACATGACACGTAATAACATAATTGACTTGCAGTGCTGCACATTATTGCTTTTAATTTGTTGAACTTGCCACTAAGAATGCAAAGTTTTCAAGTTACATGTTTGCCCTCTTACAACTCTCAGAGCTTCAACTTCCTCACTTCTGCAAATTTGATTGGCCATTTGAAACATAAGCCATCAAAAGGTTATCGAAAAGTTATAAAAAATCTTTGTCTAGCGGCAATGTAACAGTAAGGCATGCAGTACTACTATGAGATTCAGGCTAAAACTTTTTCATTCAAAAATTATACTTTTAACAACCTCTCTTTACTGCACAATACTCGTATATTATACATGTGCATGTAATTTGCAGTAAACAGAGGTTACTGAAAAAAATTGTTTACGGTCAAATTAAAACAGCTCAAGCATTCTGACCTGTCAAGGGTACATTCTGGAAGTGATCTATTTAATGTCAAAACAAAGAATAATGATTCCAAACTTGAATGTTGATGGATTATTTGTCTGACTTCATGCAACAGGCATGTTAGAATTTGTAACTGGACAACCATTAAACATCACACTGCTTTTTTCTCAAATGACGCACTTTTTAATTACCCTCTGATACCTCTCAGTTGGCTAAAATTAACATTAGTAGCAAACAAGTTGTAGATTCCAATGTCTCTACAGTCACCTCTGCTAGAAACCGCAGTTCTTGGTTTGACTCCAAGCTTTCAATGTCTACTCATTTCACTAATTTGTCTAGTTCTTCCTTTTATTATCTCTACAACATTTGGTGTATATGGAAATGGAAATATCTCTAAAGGCAGTGCAGCGAGACTCTTGTGCATGCATTTGTTACTGCTAGGATTGACTTTTGCAACAGCCTTTTGTATGGACTTCCTACTACCATCTAAACAAGCTACAAAGAAAACAGAATGCTGCCATCCGACTGGTCTGCCAGCAAAGGAGATATTGACATAACACTGCTCCTTTTATTTACAGTGTACATCAGCTCCCAGTGAAATTTCAAATGGAGTTCAAAATTCTTAAAGTAATTACATTATAATAATATGCTATAAATCCTAATATTAATTGTAATTTCTGAGAATTTTGGATTTTAAGTTACCGGTAAGTTTTTGTAGTATTTTAGGGCTTGTAGCTTTTAACTTGTAACTTAGTTTTTTGAAGTTTAATTTTTACGCTTTACTTTTAACTTTAAGCTTGTAACTTTTAGCTTTTTTAGGTACCATATTTTTAACTGTAATGCACATTTGAGCAAACTCACATGAAATTTGCACGCACTATTGTTATTATACCAAAAGAGAGGCATGACATTTTTGTGAACTGAAGAGGGACAAAATTGTTAATGTTGAAGACAAACTGGGGAAAAATGTTATTGACCCAGTTTTTACCGAATGGTAATGAGGTGTAGTGATGATTCGCGAACTTGGTGACGTGTTCCGTCACTCCATCTTCCGCAATACATGCATCGTGCTGAGGCGCCATAGCACATGTCATCCTCCTCCTCTCCAGGGTCTCTCTCGGGGCGGGATCACCGTGAGGTAGAATTCGCTCTACGAGCCGAGACCCCGCGCCCCCCGGACAAAAAAAATAAAAAAAAAAAGGCGGCCCTCACGAAATACCAAATTACCATGAGGTTGCTTGAAGAGCCTTTGATTATTTTTGTGACGACAGACAGACATTATGAAAGCAACGTTTTAGTTTGTTGAAATAAGGTCGTCATTTGAAGATTAATGTATTCAATTCAAGGATAGAATACTGAAGCAAGAATGAAATTAAATTTCCATTGATAAATTAATTAAATCACCCTTGGGGAAAACACTTGAGCTATTTTTACTGTAATAAAGGCTACAATACAAGTCCACAGCTTCTACATTTTTTCATTTGTACCTAAAAAGGTGATTGGGAATAATTTATAACTTTGTGGGTAAAACTTCCAGTATTCAGGCAGTAAAGCCCTGTTAGTAGGAGACTCTAGTGTAAATAATAGATTCATGCTTCACTTGGCCAGTACTAGTACATACATGTTCAACCACTTTGTTATCTGTTTTTCACTTGTCATTTTAAGGTTATTTACCGTTCTGGTGTGTCAGAAAAATGCCCTGAAGGTGACAAGTGGATAGAGATACCCTCCCCCCAAGTAAGCATCACCCAGCTGTCTGTGAGCCCATCAGGGGTGGTGTGGGGAGTTACCTGGGAGGGTGTGGCTGTTGTACGGGTTGGTGTCACTTACTATCAACCAACTGGTGAGGAAGAAATTTAGTTAACATCACATTATACCATTGATATTGTTTTATTACATGGACATAATTACATTTGAATTAACAAGGGAAATGCTTGCAAGTAAATCATACAGTGAATTGACCCAGTTGATGCAAATAAGACAAGTTAAAATGCCAAATAAATGTGTGATCAATGTTGCCCCATGTGTGTGTTTTCTTTTTGCTGTTGGCCAGCACAGTTTTAAACCAAGTGCTTCAACTGATTATTATGAGACTAGGTCCATTACTTGCTCTTTGTGAGACTGAATAACATCTACAAGTATATATAAATGTCTTTAAATGCCCTTATAACAGTAAATATAATTAGTTTTATATTGAATCAAACAGAAATCAGAAATAGTCAGCAGTATGTCAAGAGTATATGTGTGTAATCTTATTAAAAACAAGGTGTGACTGGTTTGAAAATGTTACTTCAGGTACAGCTTGGGAGAAAGTTGCGTCACCTGTTGCATCACCTGAAGTGGGACCTTGTCAGCTGCTGCAAGTGTCTGCTGGTTTAAACAGTGTATGGGCTCTAACAAAAGATGGCCAGGTAAGCTAACAGTCATAAAACCAACTTCAAATACAGCTTGTCCTTTGGGCAACCAACTCTCAAGTTTTCCTTGCCCTGGGCACCTAATTGGTATTCTTGGTATGTTTTTTTGTTTTAAAATCAAAATTAAGTTTATCAAAATTTATAGTGAAGTGCTCAGTCATATAGGGTAAAAAGAATTATAAGTCTACAATGGGAGTCAAACCCATGCCCTTAAGCACACTGGTCGGAGCAGTGTGCAGAAGGTCGTGGGCCCAATTGCCGTGTGGGACTCAAAATGACTCCATAACCCAGTGCAAGTAATGCACTTACTACTACAGTTCACATTTGTAGTTGGTATTTTATGCATAGTTTCTTCTTCACAGGTTTGGTTTAGAAAAGGCTTGTCAAGAGCAAAACTAAATGGTGAAGAAAATGTTGTGACTGGATCACGATGGGTGGAAATGGTTGGAAAATTTTCTCTAATTGCAGTGGGATTGAATGATCAAGTAAGTGCGTGCATGAAAATATGCAGTGTGATAGCTTCTTTTTAGTAGTATTAAACTAGTTATATTGGGGTTATGTGATCTACTACTTTGACAGACTGCAATCTCGTATTACGTAGTCGCATTGAACCTTGATCGCGCTGATCAATTCGTTCTTGTCGCGTGTAGCATCTTTCGATCCGCTTATAGCTAGTGGTATTAAATAATTTTTTATTAAAATTTAATAATTTTTGTGAAAAGACTAGGATGGCCATTGGCTAATTGTAATTTTTAAAGTAAATTGACAGGTTTAACTTGTGTACTCTTTATAAGTGCTCTACCTTGACAGTTCTCTGTGCACAATAGCAAAATTAGTGGCAGTCAGGAAAACAAGCGGCTCACCTGCAATTTGTGCAGCTGCTGTCACAGGCACACACAAAATAATAAAGGATATTTTCAGTTAATGGTTTTTTTACATGTAATATTTTAGTGAGGGGAGTGATGAATGCTCAAGATTTGTTTCTTTGTCAGGTGTTTGCCCTCAGTACTCTGGGAGATCACATCTATTTTCGTACAGATGTGACACCAAATGAGCTTGTAGGAAGAACATGGAAGGTTGTACATATGAGCAGACCAGTGATATCATGCAGTGAAGCCACCAGCATGGATACAGTCAGCTCTGAAGGCAGCAGCAGCTACAGTGAGACGGCTAATGAAAGTAAGCTTTGTTATTTGTTTTACTATTGGAAAAGCTGCTCTGTGGCTCCATACGTATTTACTCTGATGCTCTTCTCTCTCCTTTTTTTCTCTCGTATTTGTTAGGTGTATTTACAGAGTCTGACGATAACTACAGTCTTCAAAGCACCTCCAATCTTCCATCCAACATTGAATTCTTGACCTGGCTAAGTAGCGGTGCTTGTGAAGCGGACTCTTCGATGTTTACAGAAATCATTGGTAGCCTTTTCTCCTCAGCGAGCAGCATGAATCTCATAAGTCTAAGCAGTAGGGACGCTGTGTGGAGGAAGAACTTGATACAGAGACTGCGCACGAGAGATGAAACAGAAACAGGCCGCTATGACCAATACGAGGAAGCTATTTCACAGGTGTGTTAAAACAGGGAACTGCTGCTGTACAGCTCTGTGTGTGTTTTCAGTATAAAGTAACGGGCATTATGCATTGTCGCATTTAGCAATGATTCGTTAACTTGTCTTGCAATTTTGTTGAACTGTAGTAGTTGGGACCCAGTTGCTCGAAACACTGTTTAGTGTAACAACTTCATTCTGCTTCGGGCGATGCCTGCTACAAGGAAACCCTAACCAGCGTTTAACTGCCAGACAATTTCTTTTTAAACTTGCTTTGGGAAAAAGTTGCGCAACTTGCCCAGATTGTTAGCGCCAGCGTCTAATTGAAAATCCCGGATATGCCGCTTCATTCTGGGTGATGTGGTGTCTTAGGCCAAGGTGAGCCAGCGTTAAGGTAAAACAACAGTCAGCGATAGCAAGTGACAACTCAGCTGACTCGTCTGTGTCTTGTCAAGTATACTCAAGACACAGTTCATTTCTCTACTCTAATGTACTACAGTGGTACAGTCGAACCTCGTTAATACGGACATCATAGGGACATGGAAGATTTTCCGTTTTATGGAGGTGTTCGTATTACAGAGGAAACGTTTATATGAATTTTGTTCTCTTTCGGACCAAGTGAACTGTCCGTTTTCTAATCGAGTCCGTTTGTTCATGAAAAAGAAATGATAGAGGGCCCGATATATTTGAGATAACGTATTATATATACGGAGAAATATAGTTAAACAAGGGAAAACTCTTAATCTTTCGCCCGAAATAAAAGGGCACTAGAAACTCTGATCGCGGTTTTCACTCTTGCCAATGAGTGATTTTGTGCCCAAAACGTGTCTCATCTATCCCTATTTGCCTCAAAAAACACTTATATCAGAACATGTCAGTATCCTTTCCTTCGTACTTTATAGGGCGAGTGGTGTAAAAAGTCTCGCTTCCAGATGTTGTTTGATGCGAATTCTAACCTCTGGTACGAATGTGTGGTAAAACTCGACCAAGGAGCCGAGGGACGAGAAGGAGCATTACTTTGTTACTACGAAAAAAACTCTGTTTATGAGGAAATGCGAATCGCTTTGCGGGACATAACATGCGTTTGCGTAATTCACAAAATGTCGCGGAATCATTGCTTTGCCATTCACACTCCTGTCCGGACTCAGGAACGTAACCCTCTGGTGATCCACACAAGCAGTGAAAAGGACCTTAATGACTGGCTCACATCACTGTCAAGGGCTACTTCACGGCTGCATAAGTGTGAGGGGCCCGCTTCACCAAATGCCATCTGGGCGACATCTCTCTGTGGCGACGTTTTCTTTTGCGAGCCGCTTCTACCTGAAAGTGAGATACAGCCAGCTCAACTATTTTGGCGCCAAATTGGTGGGCACATGCGCAAAGTGGAAGGCGGAGTGGCTGGAGTGGTGTGGGCGATCGGTTTTGATGGGATGCCATATTATTACTCTGGAGGGTACGGTGGGGGTATATTTACCGGCTTTGACAGCAGCGTGTCTGGGATTCATCAGCAGGAGGATTATGATTGGCATTATATATATGAGAATCAACGATGGAACCCGTTAGAAGGATACTCCGATAGGTGAGTGTGTGTTAGATTAAAATATCAAAACGCTTAGAGCAGAAGTTTTTTACAATTTGTGCAACCGAAACGGTTTTACTCAAAGCGCGAAAATGTCTAGGATAGAAATCTCAGCCCGTTAAAAATAAAGTTCTTCTTTCACAATCCATTTTGATGTAATTTAGGTGAATATCGGTGATCCTTTTTGGCTTCCAAGTGTTTCATTTCTATTGCCACCTTTTAAACCGTTATTTTAGAGATTTAAATGCGATTTTGAGGCCAGTTTGTATGTCAAAGAATGGTGTAGTCAAAAAGCATGGCCTAACCGTTCTTCGGTCTCAAAAATATTCTGTCTTATTCTCCACTGATACTCTGAACTCATTCCATCGAGAAAGCTTGAGCTTGTAAGTTACTTCACTTCGCACAGAGAAGTGTATAGGCCTGAAACTTTGCATAAATGGAAGCTCTGTTCATATGAAAAATAGGTAAAGATAGTCAGCTCTGTGTAATCATAAGGTTTGAGATTTTGCTATGGCTTTCCGGATGCAAAAACGTTCCCGGACCTTGAAGAAACGAGCTCTGGAAGACCTTATTACGTATAAGTTCGCCTTGGTTTATTTCTTGTTCGCAGACGCCTTCCAAGTGACCGATGGAACTGGAGCGATGAGAGCGGCGTGTATGAACGAACAAGAGAGGGATACGCACTTCCATCGAGTCAGTGGCAATGGGCAGATGAGCAGTGGACAGTGGAGACCAAGCCTAACATAACTGACAAGGACGGCTGGCAGTATGCTGTGGATTTCCCAAGGTTGTCAATCCATGCAGTTTTTGATTGGTGTTTAGTAGGTTTTTGATGGGTTTCCCATTACATGGCCAGTCAAATTGAATAAGACGTCAAAGTAGCTGCATGCCGATAAATACTGTAACGGGTGCGGCGGGATCAGAAACTGTCAAAATTCTTCAAACTTCTTGCCGGTGGTAACTTTGATGGGTTGTACTGTAATTTATTCACCATGACTGTATTTGCGTTGCTGTTCAGAAATTAGTGGATAACCTAAGAGAACTTTACTGAAGCTAAGCCAACCTCCACATTTCATACTAGCCTTTCTGTTGCTGTCTAATGTCACTGTGATGTACTGCAGCTTTAGGCCTAATTTTGAAGCGGACTGAAAGAAGTGGATGTTTAGAAAGGAAAAACAATTTATGAGTAAATGTAAAAATTGATAACAACTTCGAGTCCAACGTTTGTAGCGATGAACCGGGGGGGGGGGGGGGTTTGTCGTAGTTCAGCTGCTTTGTTTAACATCAAGTTCGTTTTTTAGGAGTTATCACCGTGAGCGAGGCTGGAATGACTATGTGAGGCGAAGGCGTTGGAAAAGGTTTGGTTTGATTTGTGTAGATAGCCCAGTAGCAATTATTAAAACAAACCCCTAAATAGGCAAATCACACCACACGTAAATGGCACAATATATGTTTCCGAATATCCTTCCACAATCTGTATACCTAGGGGAAGTTAAGTTTCAATTGGGAAGAAAGTTCTGTTCCTTTCTCCTGTCATCACCTGATAGACATTGGTATATATTTTTTGTATTTAAACACTGACAGGGCCTATTTTTTTCCTTTCTTAGACGATGTAAACTGACAACAACTGGTCCATGGATTCAAGTGACACCTCAAGTGAGACTACGTGACGTATCGATCCAAATCGACCTGGCAGATGGCTTGATAGCAGTGTGGACTGTGGGGACGAAAGGTGATGTGTTATACCGACACGGAGTCACAGGGGATTGTCCACAGGTAAATAAAAGCTGCTACTCGTGCAAGGTTGAGTTTACCGAGCCAGCTGTATTTAGTTGAGACTTTGCTAGATAACATGGCGTATACTGATGGCGACAAGCTAACGCGGTAACTCTCGTTTCTGATTGGTTTGCGGGCGCTTAAATCTCCGACTGCAGTCGGAGGTAAAGTTGCGTAACAGATAAAGATAAAATATCCAGTCTTGTTGAAAGGCTCAACAAAAACACGAATTTTCGTTTTATCGTTAGTCTAAGTCCCTTATATTAACATTTTACAAATCTCAGAAAAGAAATTTTACGGGTTTCCATAGTCTATTTTTTTGAGAAGTATTTAAGGTATCACGGAAGGAAAATTGGCGTTTGCATTCCAAGTAAAATTGTGTGCAAACCATCAATGGTAACCCCAATAAAGTATATATTTTCTGAAAGCTTATTGAATAAAGATTGTTATTCACAAAACAAATCAAAAGAGGATCAATTATGGTGATAAATGAGAATAGAATTCGCTCAGAGCAATAAGCTATCAATGACCCATTCACGTAAGAAAACATTCGAAGGCAAATGAAGTGAGATTGTGACATTACTGATAGCAGCTATAAGCTACATGCAGTTACGCTTGCCATGTGACATGTTGACATCCACACAGCACGTTTTTGTTTCGCGTCACGATCCGCTGCTCAAAATAACGCTAAATGCGTGCTGACAGAAAAGTAAACTTATTCACAAAACACTTGCAAAGGTTATACTTAAATATTTTGGTGGTGAAAAAATAGAATTCGCGCTACGAAACCCATGGAAAAATAAAACATTCAAAGGCCAATGAATTGAGATTGCGTTACATTATTGGACGCTTATTTGGAAAAAATGCGAAGGTCGGCCCTTCACCGAATTACCATGAGGTTGCTCGAAGAGCCTTTGATTCAGTCAGTTTACAAGCTTCGCGTATTTCTTGACTTTTTGAGGACCGGCATGGATATTATTATGCCGTTAAGATCTGTCAAGCTTCATGTGAATGACGCGCCCTGGATAACAGCTGAATTCAAGGAACTCATTAAAGCCCGCAGCAAAGCTTTTGCTCGAGGAGACACTGAATACTTTCGCCGCTTGCGTAACGATGTCAATCGCGAAAGGAAGTTATGTCGGAAAAGATACTTTCACTCAAAGGTGGACAATCTAAAGACCACCAAACCGAGTCGGTAGTGGAGTGAAGTAAAAAATATCGCCGGGATGACTCTTGCTACGGGCGGAGATGACATTAGCCTCCCACACAGTCGTTCTTAGGGGCGAAACACGATCGCCCCTAAGAACGACTGCGTGGGAGGCTAAGATGACATTCGATCGCAGCTCCATTTGGATGCTATTGAGAACAAGTCACCAATGGAAATTGCGCCCTGCTGGAGCCTGAGTACTATCCTCTTGAGACTCCTCCCTCCGAGATTCATTTCGCCTTCGGCGAATAATTGTTAATTATTTTGGATTTTGTTTTGATCATATAGACCATAATAAGCAACGTCAGCATTTTGTTTGCAATTATGATGCTGCGCAACATTCGGTATATTTCAGAACACATTTACGTGAGAGCCTAAACTTTTATGTGAAATTTGATCTACATTTATTGGTGTAAAAACGGTGTCTCAGATTTTTCTTTTCTTGCTCCTTAGTAATTCTGAAGAAGTTCTTGTGATATCGCATAAAATATCATTTTTATTTGCAACGCACTATACGTTTTCTATTAACAGCTGGTTGCTTGCAGTAAATTATGTAGGCACGTGATCAAGTGGTTTTAAAAAAAATTGTAAATTCTTTGTAAACACGCGTAACAGAGCGGTATTGCTGTGTTTTTTTAGTATTAAACTGAAAGTATCTATGTTTTTTCAAAAAATTATCAGGAAACTTACTTGTATTTATTTATTGTTCGCACTGCGAATGACAAAGCAGGTGTTTTTTGAGAAAGGATTCCACTTTATCGCATAATTAAGATTGCTTTCTAGAGTATTCACGATTTTGTCATTACTGAATATGTAATGTAACAGCTCGTTACAATGTAATCCCCAACCATTACATGTGCTATGGAACCTGACAAACTCTCCTGTCATCAATCCCTGGATTCACTGAGGATTCTGGTTCCACGGCTACTTCTCATGAGCTTTAAGAAAAATTAAAATTACCAACGGTAATTAGGAAAAGCGAGATATTCATGATAATTGTGTTTTTAATTTGAAACTTTCGGCAATGAGCCAACTACACTTTTCTGATACGGGAAAAATGTTTTTAGGTATTTCATATTTGACTGTCTCGAGTACTGTGATACTGTGTGACGTCGTTGAACATTCATACATTAAGCGCTCAATAGAAACTCCAGTATATTGAAAGTGCAAATCATTACATATTGCCAGTGTAATTTATTTTTCCACCCTGTGTTGGGACTGCAAGATAATGGACTGAAGAAGAGGTTCAGTGATAAAACAAGAGAAGAATTTCACTCTTTAGATCTTCATGCAGTCTATTTTTGAAGACACACACCTTTTGAATCGTTGCATGTCGTTGCATAGAAAAAACCTTTTTCACATTTATCTAGTATAGCAATAAACTTTAAAATGGATGCGGGCAGTTACGGACAGGAAGTACAAAATTGCCCCAAGCGTTGGATTATATTGTAACGCAAAAGGACTATTGGCTTTAGTCAATTTAGCTCACAGTTTGTAAAAAGTAATCCCACTATCGCCGACTTTACAGGTCACAACGTCAGGTTTTGAAAAGAAACGTAAAATATCTGCCCTGTCAATTGGTTCTCCAAAATACGGCAATTTTGGACGTTTTGTTGTTTTGCAGATGATGGAAAATAGGTATGCCAAGATAAACATGGCTCATGTTGAGCCATTGTACTGCTCATTAAACCTTTTGTCTCGCACTCTCTCGTTGCCGTTACCACTGCGGTTTTCGGAAGCTTCCCAGTGCATGAAATAGAATAACAAACGTGTTGCGGTAAATATTTTATAATTGCTTCCGCCAGTTTTTTAACTTTTCGACTTTTTTCAGCTCTTTCAAGTTCAGAAACACAGAAAGCTGCGAAAGTCGATTTCTCTTTTTTTTCCGGCGTTGTTTCATGTCGCAGGTGAAAATGCTGGTGACAAAAAAGGGAAAAAGAAAAATACTTTTTTAATGTCTTGTTAACGCTATGCAGTCCTTTTGTTTGAAAAGTCGAAGATGATAGAAGGGATTTTTTCCTTTCATGATTCAAGTTGTTTTGGGTGCGCCAAACAACTTGTTTTGAATTATTAAGATGTTTGTAAAATCGGAACGAATTTACATACCGGTATCGCTGTACAGGTAGTGTTAAATGATTGAGCCAAATTTCGATCGTTACCTTAGAAGCAACACATTAAAAAGGATAAAAGCGACGATATTTGCACTGCCACTGAAACGAACAGCTGTCACTCTTCAACACAATAATACAGTCTGTGTTTTGTTGATTTGAAGAAACTTTGCGAAAACCGGTGGATTGTAGACGCTGGCGGAGAAAAATCGCTCTTAATGTGAAGTTACAAGTTGGTGGTGGTATTGTACTCTGAGGTTTGACAAGCAATGGAGATCAACTCGACGTCTGAGAGCATCAAACCATCGTCTCACGGGATACAGTGTCCTGATTTAGAAGAAATCTCAAAGCGTTCCTTATTCTTCGTTGCCTCTTTCGTTTTAATATCTGGTGTCAATGGTGTTTTGCTTTTTTGCACACTGCTTGGAAATGCAGTCATATTGTGGATTCTTCGCGGAGTGTCTTCTATTCATCCTCCATCGCGAACACTGTTCTACTCATTAACAGCCAGTGATGTATGTGTTGGTTTTCTCGTGCAGCCGTTCAACCTGGTCTACATGATATCCACTGCAACGGGCAACGCAGCGCTCTGCTCTAGCACATTACCGTATTTGGAGGTGCTTGGGTTTGCAATGTCTGGCATTTCTCTTTTAACGACGTCAGAGATCAGTGTCGATCGGTTTCTAGCGCTTCGTTTAAAACTCAGGTACAGAGAAGTGGTTTCTGTTTGGCGCGCGCGCTTGGTTGTCGTTATAACATGGCTCGTAACTTTCGCAGCCGGATCAACAAGTCTGTGGAGTCGAGGAACTTTCATAATCCTACAAATAGTGGGTGTGTTTCTTAGCATTGCTGTTTCATCGTTCAGCTATACGACAATTCACATTATTCTCCGCCACCGAGACAAACAACGGCAAGAAAGACAAATCGCTTGGGATCAACCTAGTCGGAGCGTCAATGAAGTGAGCAGCTCAGTGTCCAGTACTCGGCGATATAAGAACACAGTGTCCACTGCTCTGTGGGTTTACTGTGTTTTACTGATGTGCTCTTTTCCTTACATGATTGTCGCTGCCCTTTGGGCGATTTACGGCGGCAATGAAGCGATCCTTATCGCTCACGCTTGCACTATAACACTGCTATATTTTAACTCTGCGCTAAACCCGATGTTGTATTGTTGGAAAATTAGAGAGGTTAGACAAGCTGTCAGAGAACTTTTCAGTCGGTTCTGCTGCAAGTAATAAACTGAGTTCGGTGTCATGTTTTATTGTTTTAAACTGATATTAAACTGTTTCATTTCAAGAATCTTCGTATTTGGTTGTAGTCTTTCTCGTTCAATTTACGTATTTCCCATGTAGCGTTCCCTCTATTTGTTTTTTTTCTTTCACTGTTACTGGCATATTCACTTTTTTTCGGACAGCAGCGGGCGCCAATTGCATTAGTTCCTGAATGGTACGATCTTGTTCTACTGCATAGAATACATCTTTTTGTGTTTCTTTTAGACAAGTGCATGCTTCTATATTTAAGAAAAGGGTTACGTGCGAAAAGTTTGGCTCATGTCCATTTTACAGCTGCAGGAAAATTGAAATGCTTAATTTATATTGTTATTGACGGGGTATTCTTATGATCTTAATATACATGACGTGTAAGTGACAAAAACAATAAGCTTAAAGAGAGTAGAAATTCAAATGTAAAGTGAACAGGAACTCAACCGCTTTGTTTGGTTGAAGATAATTCAGCCCCTTGGTCAAGCAAACAGTGTATGTTTTTGACAGGAGGGGGCTTAGTAGGAAAATACGAGTTATTATGTACGACATGCAATCCTTCTTTCTTAGTAAGACGTCAAATTTAAATGAAAAGTGTACTTGACGCTATTGAATAAGACATATTGAATTTGTGACATGTATTTGTGTTATGTTTACTCAATTCCTTAGACTTGAAGGAGACATAAGTAAATATAGTGCGTTATTCGTGTTATATGAATTATAAAACATTACCAGTTCGAGAGGATACCAGACTACGAGAAGCCTATTCTAAATCCTGGTGATAATTTTACTTCGTTTAATCTTGTTCAAAGGTTAAGGGGCCTTCCGTTGAGAATTCTCAAGGATTTGTCTGTTTCTAAATGTATGACTTTAAATCACACTAAATAGGTAAAATAATTGCGAATGTTCAATAAAAATTCATTTTCTGGTCGATGTTGTTGTCAATTGTACTATTGTGGATGTTGACCAAAGCCAACCTCTTCTAGAAATACCGCCCAAGCCACTTCATGGGTCTGGTCTCAATGTGCTAAGATGGAGGCTGGTTGGTTGGAGACTTGAATCGATTACAGGTTTACAACGCACCTGCAGTTCTCCTTTAGCTCAACCACATTCCAGCCTTTCCTTTTGGTAGACTCTCTCCCAATCTCTTATCAAATGCAGAACTTAGAATTTTAATCTCTTCCAGCTACTAACGGATATTGCTAAAAGAAATTCCCGTCGGTTCTTGAAATTTTCAAAAACTTCTTTGCTGATATTTTCAATAATTATGCATATATGAAGTCAGTCTTGTTGTTTCGTGTTCCTGTCAGGGTACTGCGTGGGAACACATTTTAACGGACCTGCCTTTTATCAGTATCTCTGTTGGATGTAAGAGAAGGGTCTGGGGAATAGCTGAGAATGGCACTGCATACTTCAGGGCAGGCTTTGGAGAAAACAAGATTACAGGTATCCAAAAATGGTGATTAACAATAGACCATATTCGTATTCTCGGTATTGGACTGGAACTAGCGTGCAGTGGAGGCTGATGTGGGTAATCTTTTCAAATGCAAATGACGGGGAGCTCTTTTTAATGATATTCCCCTGCATCAGCCTCCATTGCAAGCTAGTTCCAGTCCAGTACCGAGAATTCGAATATGGTCTATTAAGACGGATTCCGCTGAAAGTTCGAGCAATAAGTGCAAAAATAAAATTACCAAAAATCTTCTCATAGCACGCCACGGTGACATTTTGTATACTGTTTTTAAACATCTCACAGTAATTCATTTCTCCAGTTGACTCCGCTATGAAATCAGTCTAAAGCATTCTCGAGATAAGGTAATGTCAAACTTCGTAAAAAAGCGTAAGGCGCGTGTTAGTTTGTTTTGAACCGACCTGAAATATCAAATCTCGTGCGGGGTCAGCTTAAAAGTTAAAATTTGGATGCGTTCAACAGTGACCATACCATGAGTTTGTTTTGATACCTTTGTTTTTGCCTTTATTGGTCGATTGTTCAGCTAACACCGTTGCTATGGTTACCAGTGACGTCAAGAAAAGAACCAGAATTTGTTTATCAATGATTGGGCATTTGTTTGATACCATTTTTGTAGTGATAACTGATAAATGTGGGTAGCACTGACCCATCAAAGTGTAAGAGCTGGAAAGTACTGAAAACTATTTTGAGCCTCCTTAAATGACAAAAATCATTCTTCAAAAGCGGAACGACAACAAAGCGGTGTCGATACTAGCAAGTGAAAGAGAAGAGAAGACTTTCTTCGGAACTTACAACGCATCCGCGGACTTTCCAACAAGATTCAAGCACTTGGAACGCCTTGGCAAAGTAAATCGCGGGATAACGTCGTCATTATTGTTTAATTAACTGACTCCTTGTGTTATCACAATTTGTTACAATTTCGCCAGTTGATTCGCTGCCAGTAGTTCATTCGCTTGTGGCGACGTTTTGTCGATGCGGTGCGAAGAGTTTTGCTTTTAAAATGTAACGTAGTTTATTTAATAAATAAATTTTTGGTCTAGGGGAGTTTGTCGCCAGTACTTTTCTTTTTTGATATATAGCAAATTCGCTTGGAAAGCGATGTTCATTTTGCAGCCTCGTTTTTCCTCGCGCTGCTGCGTAGTTTAATTGTAATGTTTCAAAGGTGGTTGAATTGGTTGAATTCTCGTTATATCGGTAATAAACAAATTACAGCATAAAAAGTGCTTTGTACGGATTTTATTGACTCGTTGCAAAACGTTATAACTCGTGAATAAAATTCCGTACGTTTGCACTTATGTGACTTCATATAAAAGTTTCACATGGTTTGAATGGGTAAAAGTGAGATCCAAATTTCGAGTCATCTTAATAGCCTCAAAATGTTTCACCCGACAGAAACGTGTTGGGTATATCCATTGTAGTGCATTCCTAGATTGTCTCCAGGACAGTGCAGACTTGTTTCAGCTCAGCTTATGAATCTCATTTTTTTTTTCTTCCTGTTTGATAGGGGACAGGTGGTTTCACATCAGTGAAAGGCCTCCTCATCTCTATCAAGTATCCGCTGGAAAGACATCGGTTTGGGCTCGCGAGAAAGATGGTAACGTAATGGCCACCTTCCTTTAAACTTTACAACTTGTACGCAAGGTTTAAAAGCACATTAAAAGAGTGATTTGGTGAGCCTGTTTACATTATGTACCCTATATCCTTGGGATACAACTTGGAGACATAGATTCCTTAAAATCGTTAGGGTCTCGTTGCTTGTGCATTAGTGTGAAACTTTATCCATGAGTTAGGTGTGCATTCCTTTTTGCTTAGCTATGCAGTCTTATAAACAGAGTTGGTTTAAAAAAAGTAAACAAAAATTACAGCAGGTCATGAAAAAAGCACGGAATGTTGGATTTTAAACCAATTTTTGATCGGATAAATAGAAAAGAGAGACGTTTGGAATCTTTGTATCGAGCAATTACCAGTCATTTTTCTCACGGTTTTTTAATTACAAAAAGACCTTCATGGATAGGAAATGGAGTGTCTGTGTGAACCCTTCTTTAAAACATTCAAAAAGTAATTGATATTTCTTGACACTGAACCAGGTACGTGCTGGTATCGTCAGCAAATCACGGATACCTACCCAGAAGGCACCACGTGGCAGTCTCGACAATTCCATGTGACGTCTCTCTCTGTGGGACCTAACAACCAGGTATATCCCGTACAAATATAATAAAGATTTTCAATATCACAGCGACAAACCGATGAGTAACTTAGTTTAAATGGAAAATATAGACGACAAACTGATCCTGACGGCGTAAGCGGTCAAAAATAAACAAAATGGAAAATCAACTAAAATGTATTGAAAAAACTGTAAAATTATGTTTTGGTCAAAGATTATGTTAAAAACTACAGGATTATGTCTTGGAAAACTTGTTTTTGTTATAAATAAATGCTTGCTTTTTTAAAAAGAATATAAATTCTAAAAGGGGATAGCTGTGGTATTTTGCGTCAGGTATGCTGACCGGTTTTCCCTGTTTTGATGATGTGTGTTTCTCCAAAGGTTTGGATGATCAACCGGAACGCCATTGAACGGCGCTACAAAGTGACAGCATGTGACCCATTAGGGAGGGGCTGGGAAGTCGTCTTATCAGTAAGTTGATTGAATGATCGACCGACCGACCGACCGATCGTTAGATTGATTGATTGATTGATTGATTGATTGATTGATTGATTGATTGATTGATTGATTGATTGATTGATTGATTGATTGATTGATTAATTGGTGGGTCGTACAATGATTTTGAATAAACACAGGTTGTGCAATTCATTTTACGATTGACGATTGTTTGGATATTTGTGGTTGCTGGAATAAAAATCTGAACAAAGGTTTATCCATACTAGAGGGTCCTTTAATTGATAATGGCTGTGTTATTTTGGATTACACAAGTTCGCTAAATTAAAAGAGCCCAGATTCAGATATTAATACGTGGACCGTCCGTATTGCATTCTGAAGCCCTGGTCAAACTGAGTCGCAATTTGAGTTTTGAATTTGTGAATCAGACTTGCACTATGTGTAAAAGTCTTGTCGTTGTTTCCCGCAGACTGATTTGTGTTTTGGACTTGCCTGGGAATTTGAGACCACATGAATACATACTAGTTCTGGATAAACGGAAGCGGAAGTCGGCCAACAAAGTTGCCAAATGCGTTGACGTGCAGCTGTTTTTAATCAGGGAATAAGGCTTAGTCGTGCTTTCCGCCTCGTAGACGTTATTAAATATTCGTACGGAAAGAGCTGTGCGTGTTAATTTCGGTGTTTTCCTAAACAACACAAATTTTGATGAAGCTTTTTCAGGAATCTTACCTCTTTCTCGTAATTCAATGGAGGACTGAAACTTCACCGCGGCATATGTCGTGTATTTCCATTGTTTATGTTACCTGGTCATAGGACGCTGGAGAGACATAAAGCCCAAGTATGTTTGTTTTAGCATTGTTACCAATTCTAATGTCCTTGTAGGACTGCTGGCGGTGGATCAGTGTCAGGGCTGCCATTGGAGTTGACGAAGATGTGGACGAGGCCGAAGACGTTATCGAGGCTGAAGTTCAAGTTTCGGGGCCCAACAGTTTGCTTGCAAAACTTGACCTCAGCGAGGTAGATATTTACAGCATGTACGGGCAGAATGACGTTACAGTGGAAACGCCCGGTAGCGAAATAGAAGAAGACGAATTATACAAAGGAACAAAGGAAGGGAGTGAGCAGGGCAAGGGAAAATAAATTGCAAATCGGGGTTTGTGGTTAAGTCTTCTTATCTATGCTTGTTCAGAAATAGTTTCTTAAATTACGTCAAGTGGAAAGAAATTTGATTACCTAAATATGTTTTTCTTTTTGACTTGTAGTTAGTTAAGGTGGCTCAACTGGATTTTTTAGGGGTAACACTGCTCAAGTTTGAGAATTAACTACGTCGCCATTAACAATGCTATCGAAAAACGATCGCCACAGTTGTATTAGATAAAGATGAAATTTTTTTATGATCAGTGTTATATTGACATCGGAGTTGCCATAGCGACGAAATGACGTCATTACGTCTTTTACTTTCGCTCGTATTACTCAGCACCAGAAGATTTTTACGAAAATCGCTCAAAGGAGCTTGTACCACACATAGCTGCCTCGATGTTGGCAAAGTTTGAACAAATTCTATGAGAGCGTTTTCGAAATATTTGGGGATGAAGTTTTCGGGGCTATAAAAACAGTCAAAAACATACTAACGAGAAAATGGGGTAATATCTAAAGAAAACGACGCGCCTGTGAATTGCAATTTCATCTTATGGTAGTTTGATTTCATTTAAAATCGTGTGTAAAACAGTGGTGGGGATTGCTTTGGTCGATTGCGAGAAAAAAGAATTTGATGAGCGTGCGTTCCGGTGCTCTTGTTGCCATTTTCGTTTATTATTTGGTCTATGCCAACAAAAGTGATAATAAATTAAAAACCGCTCGATGAATTTTTTTAAAATTTGACAAACTCGAGGTTTGTCATCTATTTATAAAGCTTGCAAGTTTCAAGCTCATTGAAAACATTTAAGACAGTAAAATTGGGCCTTCAATATACTGATTTTTTTCTCGCAGATTTCATGTTTACAAGCGAGTGTCCCCCTTATTCACGGGTATTGTTTTCAAGTTTCATATCCACGTGCACGACTTGAGCAAAAAAATTCATTTGCATTAAATAGGACGCTCGACTGCTTTCCGAACAATTTTCCGAAACATGCTTGTATTGCTTAGGAAAAATTGTAACAGCATTAGTCGGGCTATTGATGTCAAGGGCCTCTGTCCAGAAAACGAAAGCTATTATTCTGTAGATATTGTCATTGCTATTCTCGCCCTAAGGCAGATTAGCATGCTTCGGAAAATGTTTCGGAAAGCAATCGAGCGTCCTGTTTAATGCAAATGAATTTTTTTACTGGAGTGGTGCACGAAGATATGAAACTTGAAAACAATACCCGTGAATAGGGGACCTCGCTGTAACATGTCTGCGGACATTGGCCCCTGTCATGGCGCCGCTTATCAATGATGAAAACCTGAGTGTCAATTAAAAATATCGGCGGTTTTTATCACTTTTGTAGGCATAGACAAAAAATAAACGAAAATGGCAACAAAGCACCGGAACGCACGCTCATCAAATTCTTTTTTCTCGCAATCGACCAAAGCAATCCCCACCACTGTTTACACGCGATTTTAAATGAAATCAAACTACCATAAGATGAAATTGCAATTCACAGGCGCGTCGTTTTCTTTAGATATTACCCCATTTTCTCGTTAGTATGTTTTTGACTGTTTTTATAGCCCCGAAAACTTCATCCCCAAATATTTCGAAAACGCTCTCATAGAATTTGTTCAAACTTTGCCAACATCGAGGCAGCTATGTGTGGTACAAGCTCCTTTGAGCGATTTTCGTAAAAATCTCCTGGTGCTGAGTAATACGAGCGAAAGTAAAAGACGTAATGACGTCATTTCGTCGCTATGGCAACTCCGATGTCAATATAACACTGATCATAAAAAAAATTTCATCTTTATCTAATACAACTGTGGCGATCGTTTTTCGATAGCATTGTTAATGGCGACGTAGTTAATTCTCAAACTTGAGCAGTGTTACCCCTAAAAAATCCAGTTGAGCCACCTTAAACTGAAGCAGTGTGTTTCCATCTAGCTGGTCTTAGTGACTGTCATCTTATCACTGACAGCGTTGAGACATCTTGATAAGACGGTGTTGTCTTGTAACTTCCATCTATATTGATATAAGCGAACGAGACAACATTTTGTAGTAGGTATTAATGTAGCTAACGCCCGTTCTGAGACTTTTTTTAAGTTTTAAACTAATGAAATGGCTGTTTTATATTTACATAGCCTGCTGCAAACACACCAACGAGTTCGGGAGAGGAAGACCAGAGCTTACCTGACTCGATTTACATCACGCTATATAATCGCCAGCGCGTTTTCTATTTGTCCAAGTTCTTTGGAAAAAACACCATAACGAACGTTTGAAATGAGTAAAAGCTTGGTACTTATTTCAAACGTACATTTTTATACTCTTTTTGCAAATAGGCGTCTAGTAGTTATTATTAAAAACTAGCAATGGTATATTGCAATTCCTGCGTTTTGATTGGTCAACAGGCAATGGTATATGAGCTCATATACCATTGACCACAAATATGGTAGTCGATACGCAACAACGAAAACAGCTGGGGAGCTCAAATATTGCAATTCTTTGGGCGTTTTTAATAAAACAATTATTCCACTCGCGCTTGTTGGATATGGGATCGTTATAGCCAACTCGGCGCTACGCGCCTCGTTGACTATCTACCATCTCATATCCAACGCGCGTTCGTGGAATGATTGTTAAGTAGCCGATTGATAACGACTAAAAATTAAAGGTTACATTACATAGAAGGTTAAAACAAAACGACGTATTTTCTTAAAAATTATGTGTAAATAGACGTTAAGGAGTAAGTGGTATTTTCATATTTTATAATTATTGTTAAATGGGTTTTGCAAGGTTAATGTTCTCTAACATGCAGATTATAAATGACTTTGGAAAAAGTGTCACAATAACAGAATCATAATATTATCTAAGAAATTCGATGATTACGAAAAGTAAGACTGGATTTTAATTAAAGTTATAAAAACACTTAACTACCGTTGAAGTTGTATTGTTGATTAAGTTGTTTATCGTGAAACGCCAAGTTCACTGTCGTCTACAGTTCGGCCCAGGCCTGACGACTAGTCTTTGGTTAGGGTGGCCGCCATCTTGGATTAAAGTTGAAGTTGAATACGACAAGGGCCTGGCGCCAGTCAATAGGAGTTTTTCGTTGCGAGTTTTATCAATATCTGCCGTGAACAGTTAAATTTTTAATTCTATCGCCGGTCGAGTTTTGCGTAACTATAAAACAACCAATTGGGTTAAATCGACGGGATGATGTGGTCGTTTCAGCTTGAACTAAACAATAAGTTAGTCTGAAAAGGCGGCAACATTTGTTGTACAGTGTTCACTGTGTGAGTTGAATGAAAAGCGAGGAAAGCGAGCGAGATAGAACATGATTTTATTGAGTTCTGAAATATTTCTGACACAATACCCTTTTTACTGTATTAAGTCGTTTATATTCCGTGAAATCGTGAAAAACGACAATGGTTTACGGGGAGATCCGAAATTATTACCTTGTTAAAGGTTATCTCATCTGTAGCAGTTTGCCGTACTCGTTTACGGATCTCCGGCTGTCTTCATCAGAATGATTACAGACCAAGCAGTAGAGAACAAGACCAAAATGTAAGATACTAATGCTACTGAATTGCTCAGCCTAATTTTATGACGCAAATATGTTGTTACTTTCTGACGGTCTTTAGGCCTTCATTCAGCAGCTCTTGTACATGTACATGCACTGGTCCAGTAAACCCGGGAGTTGCTTTTCTTTTGCCGTCGTTATCTGCGTTGTTGGTTGTCTTTGCCTTGAGTTGATTTTCAATTACCGTGAGTTGTTATTTTCCTCTTCTGTGCTGACCTTTCAATGATTTCGTGAGTTGATAGGCTTTGCTTTTAATATTGCTTTGAAATTATTTTGTTCTTGCTCAATGACAATTTTTGCCGTGAGCATATTTTGTTGTGGGGTAAAATATTAACCTTGCACCTTTGAGCGACCGTACTTTTAATATTTTGCTGCGCATTTACCAGAATGCAAACATTATTCAAAAGTCCGGAAAATTAAATAACTGGGGAGCTCTGCCTTTAGGCTATATATACTACTTACTTGAGGTGAAATTATCGGGTATTGACAATTAATATGGTTGTAAAGTATATTGACGAATTTAAGACAAATCCTTCAATTAAATTACAAGGGATTTATGTATTAGGGAAGGACTAATTTGAACTAAATTAGGGAATTATATAGATAGAATCCGTGATTAAATCAACACGTTGCATTTGCTACGTTCGTGTACACACGGCTTCCATGAACGATGAATGGGTGGGCATATTGAATGAAACTTCAAAGCCTCGCTTTCACTGGTTCCGCCAAATTAACTCAACTGGTGGAGCTAAGCGTCGCTATCAGTTTCGCCGAGTTGAGTTTAATTTTTCGAAATCCTATTTACCAAACAAATCAGTTTATAAGACAGTTTAAAGAAGGAAACACGAATAAATTATTCATTCAGACGACCAAGACTTGTTTTAAATCTCTTCTTGAAAACAGTGAAATTTATGTATTGCTTAATAACGGCGTCGATGCATTTAAATTTGCGTTTTTTCGTGCACCAAAAATTAGATTTTGACCCACTCTTTCACCAAAAGCTCGTATCATACTGTTTTTTTTTTTCATCTCCGTTAGTATCAAAGTGTGATAACCTGCTTACAAGCCAGTAAAATAATTATGTTGTGTAGCTGCAGGTGTCATTTGATGTGTTATGTGGGAAAAGAGAAGCAAACTGGATAAGTCCAGACGGTTTGAAAGCTTTTCTGCAATTTCTTAATGCTAATTTAATTGAATAACTAGGGAGAAGAGCATTCAAGGTTTTCCGGCAAGCCTAAATTTTTAGCTGCCGCCGGAAATTCAGGCCAGGTTTTTTCGCCCGCTTATGAGTTGCTAATTGTTATGACCACTTTAAGTTATATTAATAAGCTTGCAGAATTTTCTTGAATTAATTATGATTTAACAGCTTCAATATAACAGGTGTCAAAGGTTTTCGAAATAATGATAACAACAGGGAGCATGAAAACCAACATTGTAACAAATTTAATCGTTAGAAGCTGGATCTTGAACGTCCAAGTTAGAGATTTTATTGATCACGGGTGTTAGGAAATAGCAAATATTTAAATCACAATGGATGATTTAGTTCCCCCTGAAGAAGATCCAGAAAATATGCCTTCGGCTACTGAAGAACTGCTGCAAATCATGGAGGATTTCGCAGACGTTATCGACAAATTCATGTTTGAAATTGTCACTTTCCTGGCTGTTGTTGACTCTGCAATGGGACTGATAAAGGACGTATTGGGACTTTTTGGATTTGAGGGGTGGAAAATGGCGTTTTTTCCAACATTCTCCTTCATTGTTACGACTGGAGTGTTTCTCTTTGGCGCGAAAAAGAGAAAAGGCAAGAGAGACTCGGATGTACCCGAAGGCTTAGCGGACGCCTTTGAGGCTATAGAAGATGTTATGGAGGTCGTTGAGGATGTAGCTGAGGGGCTGGAGGATATGGATGCGGAGGGCGGCGCTTGCGACGGTGATTTAAGCAATGTTCTTGGAGAAGTAGTGGGAAGTAACGTTAATCTCCCGATTGGAGAGATAGAAGAACTGCAAGGCACTGGGGACGGCAATGGAATCGAAGAAGGACAAGGAGATAAAAACACTTCCAACACCCCTACCGATAGCAATCAAAACATCACACGCAAAGTGATTGCGGTTGCTGTCCTTGCAGCTGGTATTATCGCTCGTATCAAGAAGAAAAGAAGTGGAGGCCAGGAAGAAGATGTACAAAGCAAGGTTGCAGTCGGCGGAGGTGAAGGAACATCCAAAGATGATGAAAAACAGGAGGCGGGAATAGGGCTGGAAACACCACAGGACATCTCACAACAAAGCGAATGGCAGTCCGGGAAGACGCCCGCATTAGCAGGTGTTTCAACTTTACCAGTGGATAACCGCAAGCCGCTTGCGTCGACCGCGTGTGGATTCAACGAATCGGTGATTATTGATTTAAATGTCGCTGACCGTGGAAAGACGTTCATTGAGAAGGACTGGCAAAATGCAGCAAAAAGTAGCGTTATCTCTGCGGAACGTCAGTTGAGATGGAATTCTAGGCAACTGGCAAGAGAAGTTGAAAAAGGTGCATCGGAGATCAAGTACGAAATTGAACGAGTTCCTTTGCAAGAAACAAGAATTTCAATAGAGGAGATCTCCCCGGATATAAGACCGCTTGACGAAGACAGGCAGACTTCTGAAAGTCAGTTAAACAAAAATCCTATTGAGATGGCATCAGGCGTTGTAAAGGCCTCTTCTGATCTGGCTGGATCGGCCGCACAAAGTGTTGATCAGACGACTCGTCGAGGAGTCGAGGAGACACGTAAAAAGTCGGGCAGTATGCTCCACATCGCTATTCGACTAGCACGTTTGGTTGTTCGCGTTGTGAGTAAAAAAAAGGGGGGCTCTTCGTCTGCAAGCCAGAAAAGTGAGGAAAGTACAGAAAAAGTTGCTTCAACTGACATAAAAGGATCAACAGAATCGGTTGACAGCGATTCTGTTTATTTTGATTGCGTTTCATATCAGCCTCGAAGGAACACGCTTAAACAACCGCAGAATTTTATGCCAATGTACACGCAGTACAAATATCTTATAACCACATCTACACAGACCGATCGTGACACCACGCATCCGCTTTATCGAAGTGAACCTCAATATTTGAACGAAGAATCTGTTGGAATGTTTACCCAAAGTCCAAGAAACTCGCCATGGGATACTCTGCGTAGATCTGTCGTTAGTATGCCAGATACAGCACTGATGGAAATGAGAGATGTAGCCATTGAGGAAATTAGGTACAGAGGTACACCAAGCGAAGACGTGAAGATGGCATCTGACACCGTAGCGCTCAAACCGGCTTGGCTCGGCTCTAGAGATGAAATGACTGGAAGACTCACTACGGAAGTACGCAAAAAAGGAGAAAGTCTTCTTCACGTTGCATCGCCACGTTCCCACCTTGACGAGCCTGCAAGTCACCACGACGAATATCTGGGAAAGCATGAAAGTGCCCATTTAGACGCGCCTGTAACTGTACATCAAGCTAGGTATGCAAAAGCTCCAAATGCTAGGAAATCCGAGGTATCTGGAGCACTTATATCTTTGAACAACCAAGAGAAATGTCAGAGAAGTCCAGATAGTTTTCCAACTCGTGAAGGACCACACATCGACGATAAGAGGTATGCGAGAGCTGGTAGTGGTCCTCCAGCTGTTTGGGATCGTGATAAATATCCTGGAGAGCAAAACGTTGGCAGTCATGGCACTCCGGTATCTTTGCACGATACTGGTGAAGATGATGCAGAAACGAATGGGAAACCTGGAAGTTCTGGTCATGGTGCTACAGACGTTTGGAATCAACAGAGCGGAAGAGACTCTAGAATGCGTTATTTTCGCAGTTCATCATCATATGAAGGTCTAGAAGACGATCGCCAAGAGAGAAACAAACGCGACCCGACTTTCATGGCCAAAAGCTCAAAACAAGCTAACCTGAATGGCTCTGGACGTTCGGAACCTCGTTCTGAACCTCGCAACCTTCGACATTCGGTGTCCTACGAGGACCCTGAAGAAGAATCTGTGTTTGAAGAAGAGGGTTGTTATCAAGATGGAGACTGGAGATCAGGAAGGTCTTCGAACACCACAAGGCTTACAAACCGCGGACGATACACCAAGAACCTCCCTCCCTCCAAATCCCATTCCAGTCGTTTAACTTCATTTGATGAAGATGGTACAGAAGAATGTTATTTCGCCCAACGTAATGCAACACGTATCTCAAATCCCCAAGCGGCTTATCAAATATCCGAGTCTTCCGAAAGCGTAGGGTCCTCCCGCAGTCAAAGACGATCGAATATGTCTCTGTCAAGTGTGCGGTTTGCCGACGAAGAACCACATGAAGGAGATAGAAATGGCCGTGGATTGAGAAGTAATAGCATCAGTCAAAAAGGCGTGAACAAATATTTGTCGCAACAATCACTAAAGCACAGTGACCAACGCGGCTCTCGACGGAAAATAGTGTCAAATGCACGATGGAATAGTGCAATTTGTCTAACGGGTCATCAAAAAGAAAAAGCGCCAGTTTCTTCGCGAGAGCCATACATGAACGATAACTACATATCCGACGAAACAGGTTCGCCTAGATTTCGGCAGGGTAGCAGAACAAGATCTGTGATTCGAGGCGCTTCGTTCAACAAACTTAGTCGGGGACCATCGACAATGAGTCGGACACAATCGGCAAGTTATCTTGGTGATGACGAG
This sequence comes from Oculina patagonica, assembly GCF_052425735.1. Taxonomy (NCBI): domain Eukaryota; kingdom Metazoa; phylum Cnidaria; class Anthozoa; order Scleractinia; family Oculinidae; genus Oculina; species Oculina patagonica. The sequence continues at coordinate 14,855,735 of NC_135769.1, read as the reverse complement.
TCCGATATACGAGCGTGATTATCTCGTTAAATAATAGTCCTGTGATACAATTCTAGCAGTTTCGGCTGGCATGATTTCATTAGATTTTGTGATGTTTATTTATACAATTTAACACGTATAAACTCAAGCTTAGTTAGTTCCATATACTTTTTGATTCAACATTTTATAGGGTTAGTTATATTTTGAAACATTTTTGCTTTCGGCACAATTCCCTTTGTAATTTCATAGATTTGCGGTCTCATTCCACGAGGCTGAAACATAACCGTTAGCTGGTTTGGTTGGACGTGGCTTGTGAATTAATGTTGTTTACCGAGCTAAGTTTATTTACAATAACGAAACTGCAAGTGTATCGTTGCTTTCTCTGCCATATTTTGTGATAAGATAAGGATGAGGTGGGACCTCATTAATAAAGATAATAAGCCTTAGTCGCAAAACGTCGTTCAATAGTGCCTTTCCACGCTCACCCAACCCTACTCCCCTAACCCTTACCCCAGGAAGAACGACATAAGTATATCCCTCCACTTTAGACCTTACTTTGCATTCAATATCGTTGCAGTTTGTATGATGCCCACATGAATGCTTCAGAACTTGTTTTGTGTTTCATCAGGAGCCATAATCGGGGGCTGAGAAGCGCGAGATCCACGCGTCCCTATGTTATAAGACAATTTTGCCATCTTCGACGTTTCAAACCGCGCAAATACACGCAAACTGAAATTGCGCGGGTTTGCGTGTCACGTGAGTCGCTAGCATATTGACTACATTCGAGTCTGCACGAAAAGTTGAGAACGAAAAAGTCAGTCAAGTTCTGTGAACCTCAAATTTTGTGTGGATAATACCGTATAGTAAGCTGTGCAACTGCCATGTCCAACTAAATTAATCAGCTTGATTTTGTTTTGAGTCAGTTAAGCACAAGAGTACTACCGTTCGGTTACAGCTGCTCTAGAACACTCGACGTTTGCGATCGATAAAGCTGCGGTTTTTAGGCTGTTCTGGCACAGTTTACGGTTTTTGCGATCTCTTTATTTGAGAGAGCACCGACGTGAAGAGTCAGATAAGATTATGCTAAGGACACGGAAACAGTGAAAGGTTCTGGCAATTCTCCTTTTTTTTATAAAGGTCAACTCTCATTGTTGAGTACTAACTAATTCATACTTCTTTCTCTCCTACGTTAAGTTTACTTTTTTATCCTAATCTATTTGGTAATTTACTCAAGGGGGCATCCAATTAGCTTTCTATATTTTGCCCTTTTCCATTTCTCTTCTTCTATACGGTCTGCAGGTCTGAGAATTTAGTTTAGTTATAGCGAATAACAACAACAAAGAAAAATAAAAACAGAAGACAAATCTCGATGAGGCGATTCATCTCGATAGGGTGATTTTCGATACGCCGTTACCTGTCACGCCGTCACGCGTTTACTAGACTTACTAATAAGACCAACGCCCTCGCCAAAACTATTCTCAATTCATGAAACTTTTTAATAGTTTTGTCGTTAAGATTTTCAAAGGAAACAAAAGTAGAAACTGCTAGGATTATAACCGATAATCTGATACAGTGGAACCCCGTTAATACGGACACCAAGGGGACATGCCAAAGTGTCCGTATTATCGGGGTGTCCGTATTAAGCGGGCTCTCAGACAAAACGGACACATGTTTCATCGACACAAAGACAAATGCAGACATTTTTACGGCAACAAAACGTTGTAACAAGTGTAAACTGTGGAAACTTTATGTCATTTATCATGCTCTTGGACTAAACTAATTTTACAGTACCGTTCTTGAAATCACTTGAAAAAGTTCGTAAGTTTTAATTTATGCAAGGAATAAAGCAGACATTTTAACAGCAGCAAAACGTTGCTTAGTTTCTTCTGCAACTGTAACTGTAACACATTTAAACTAGGGAAAGCTTACGCTCATCTACTAATACTCTCGGACTAAAATTACTTTACTGTTTGTGAATAATCGACAGCAGATTAATTATTTGAAAAGGTGCGCGAATTGCCTTTTGGAAGGGATAAGAAGGTATTTTAGCAGCAACAATTTCTTCTGTGACTGTAACTCTGACAAGTTTAAACTCATTTACTTGTACTCTCGGGCTGAAATAACTTTACTGTTCTTGAAACTCAACAATTGAATGGACTCATTTGAAAAACTAGGTAACTTTACTTTGACAATGAAAATTGACAGTGCATAGATAAACAGTGTCCGTAAAGCGGGGTTGACGATATATAAGAGTTTGTCACTCGGGACAAAGTGCCCGTTGTCCGTGTTAGCGGGTATCCGTAAAAAGCGGGTTAATTTTAGAGACCACCTGACCACCTCCGTTTGTTGAACCGCCAAGTGTCTCTTGCTCGCACAAGAAAACTCTATGTTACCACACCACTACAATACACCTTGCAACTGTGAGACCTCCCAAATGAGACTTCTACACCAACGCTATACAGGTCTAGGTCTGCAATGCATTCATAATTTGTAATTTTCCAGTCAACATAATTCCAATTTATTATATAAACTACCTTATTCTTACTAATTTTCGCGCGCACTTAATTTCGCGAAACGCCGGGAGCCGAATTTCGCCAGTATTATAATTTTCGCAAATGCAGGAAAAATAAGAACAAAAGTTTGTTAAATTTCGCGATTTCGTCAGTGTTTTATTGATCAGTTGTAAGAGACTAAGGAACTAATATACAAAGGTCTGGCTCAATGTAACTACAAGGAACCTGCAAAGGGAAACTTTGATGACGGTGCAAAAGTGGTTTTGGCCAATTTAAGAGCTCAAGAAAACAGTGAAAAGACAAAGGGTGCAGTCGAAAACAAGACAGAAAGATATCTTCAAGGTTAGGTAGTTGGAGTTCTAAACATTCAGAACATTTAAAAATTTTTTATTAACTTTTGATATACGATATGGCATTAATTTTCGCGTGTTTAAATTTTGCGCAATGTTTTTTCGCGCGTATTAAATTAGTAAGAATATAAAGGTAGAGTGAATTACCACGATTGCTCTCGCTGAGTCTTTACACTGTAAAAGATATGATATCTTTCACATGTAAAGATCATGATCGATTTCGCAAAAAACCTCGTTATAAGGGACAGACCATAAAAAATAATCGGAGGGTGGGGGAAAAACTATTTTCCGAACATGAATTTCTTTCAGGCCAAACCTCTTGGAGGAATTTTTTGGGGGAAGTAGACGCCCAGGAAATAAGCAACAGCTTGAAGTTTTTTATATGTAACCCTCGAATGTTAAAGACAGAGCTATCTGTGAAATATGCCAAACATTGCCAAGTAATATACAGTGGAATCCCGATATAACGATATGCCAAGGGAGCAGTAAAATTACATCGTTATATCGAGGAATCGTTATATCGAAACTCCCGATATAACGATATGGCCGTAAAATAACCGAAAATATCGTTTTATCGAGGTAAACCTAACAAGTACTTTTTACTGCATATTAAATGAGGATAAAGAGAATAATTTTGATAAAGAGGCTTAGAACACAGTATCATTTTCGTATATCATCGCACAAAGCTGTTGTCAGAAACGTTAGAGATCACTCAATAACTGTTATGTTATTGTATTAAATGTGATGTTTTGCAAATAAATTGTGACTGTACTGATAACATCGTTATATCGGGAGGAATTTACGTCCGGTCTGCTAAATTCTCATCGTTATATCGGGAATATCGTTGTATCGAAGATCGTTATATCGGGGTTCCACTGTACAACGGTAAATAAATCGTCGTAGTGATCCGTAAATTATCATGACTAAATTTTCAAAAGGGTTTAACAAGGCGTCACTGGACTGTATCCTCCACTAACGGTTGTTAAGCTACCTGTCATCTTTCATCCAAGGACGCTAATGAAATCGAGGGGTGGTATCAGATAAGACTCTGATAAACGGTTTTGCGGTTAGCAATTATCATGACATTAACAGGAAATGAATAGTGTTAACATGTGCCATGTTATAATTAGCCTCACGTATCAACCGTGCAAAGCCAGTGCCACGAAAACACTACACCCTTGAATAGGTTGCAGCGTGACTTCGTAATTATCGCGAAATTTCGATTTAATAAAGGTGGATCATTTTATATAGATTATGCTCCCCATGAAGTGGAGTAAGTAAGTAACTTTATTTATGTAAGGATTTTAGAAGAGACAGTCATCGGGCATATTACTCATCTGTCATACTCCATCGCGATATCATTATTGTTAAAAGTACAACTATTGTTTTAAAGTTATAATTTACATAACAAAGACGCCGGATGTTAAGCCCTCTTATCAATTTTCTGTTGCTATTTTGGTTGGATCCGTTAGCACGTAATGATAAGGAGGCGCCCGGAGGAAATCAAGGATCGTTACGTGATCGTCGCACACGGCAAAAAGAAATGCCTAGTGCGTCAATGTTTAGAAATTTGACATTTTGGTCATGATAGAGATGCGCGTTAAGATACAACGGACCCTAATGTCTTACTGATCCTGTATTAAATGAGATCAGAAAGGCAACAGTGAGTGCTAGGGTGGCTTACAACCCTTAACCCCGATTGTCCCAATCGCTCAAACCTACTGGGATGACGGGGATTCAGTATGCACTAAATGAATGGCCCAAAGGGAAGCAGTAAGTTTTGGCCAGGCGAAGCTCTGCTTTTCATGGAAACAGCCATCATGAGAAAAACATTCTTGAAAAGAAAAACATTACCTAGCAAAACTGTTAAAAAAACAAGATTTTTTGGATCTCAAGAAGCACAGCCTGATGACGTGCCAGACAAGAGTTCAAAATGATCATGCCCAGGGAGTCTGGAGTACTGTAGAAAACGGCTTTTCTGTTGAAGGCGGATGTGCTAGGACTGAACACTATACAGTAGAACCCCGGTAACTCGAACTCGGATAACTCGAAAACCCCGCTAACTCGAACTAACTTCCATTTCCCTTGGATTTGCCCCCACTTTTCAGTCATTTTTACTCGGTTAACTCGAACTCGGATAACTCGAAAACCCCGCTAACTCGAACTAAATTTCGTTTCCCTTGAACAAAATTTGGGTCAAATTTACCCCGATAACTCGAATTCCGGTTCTTACAACTTGCCACGGTTGCCCATTGATAAGAGCAACGAACAGATCACGTATTTGTCAGCCATTTTCCACTCTTATCATAAGAATGCATGGTCGTGTTAGAGTTTCTACAAGATACGTTCAATTTACACTGTACTATATATTGAAGTGCTGAAAAATCAGTACACTGTCAATTATTAATTTAGCAAATTAAATATTCATTCGACCCCGATAACTCGAAACCCCGCTAACTCGAACTGTTTTTCGTTTCCCTTCAGAGTTCGAGTTATCGGGGTTCTACTGTAGATTGCAATTCAGGAGCACGTACTTCATATACATGTATAGCCAACGGCAAATATGAAAAGCGATACTAAGTAAATTGGCAGCTTGTGGTTTCGTTTGCATCCAAGGAAACTAACACATTGTGCCTATTTATCCACCTGCCATCAAACAAACTGTCCAATGTAGCTTCCATTGCTTCTATGTTTTTTGTTCACCCATGATTGCTTGTTTCTAAAGACCATTTTTTGTTCCATATCGAAAGTAATAAATTCAAAATGAATTTAAAATAGAATTTGCAAGAAAAAGCTCAGTCTGAGAATAGCTAATTGCTGGAATAGTATCCAAAAGGGAAAAATAAAAATACGGCAATTATCTAGAGACTTTTCCAGAACGTCTGAAAGGGTTTTCCGGAAATTGAAAGCCTGGTATTAAGAAAAGACGTCAAAATTTAGCGCCTAAAACGTGATTTAAGAGAATGGAAGTCTCGAATTTCTGGTCTGATGAATGGGTTTGAAATTCACGTGTTTTGCAGCCAATGTTAATATTCACGTACATATTTACGCTTGCTGCACACCCGTGCAGCTTGTGTCGAGTCTTCTTCATCACCAAAGTCATGACCTTTCTGCAGCTTAAAAAGTCGCTCTTTAATGGTGAGATTAAGCGACACATCCGTTTCATACATAAATACAAGTCTAATCCAAATATACACCCTTTTGTCACTGTCAATGGCCGCAAAGGCAAATTCCATGCAGCGATCGCCTACGTGCCACGAAAAACGATCAGGTTATAACGCGACCAACTGGTAATTAACTCGAATTTTCTATCTGGCGCCAAGGGTGTACCGCTTTTATTAGTTTCTGCTGATCGTACAGATTTCGGAAGAGAGCACTGAAAATTACCAGAAAAGCAGATTAAGGTGGGATAATACCAAACGTAAACAATTTTAAGGCTTTCAGATCCCGATATCGGTTTACTTCTCAGGCCCACTCTGATTGCAAAATCAACATTGTTGTTGTTAATGGTCCTCTGTTTATATTGTAACCGCTAGCTTTTTAAACCCTGAGGAGTGGCATAAGGCGCGGGAAGGAATCTAAGAATCTTTCAAAATCGTCGCACCACAAACATGTGATTTGTACATTCCTAATCCTATGGTCGAGATTTTGGTAATTTGATAGTGATCGGTAAAGAACAGGATTAGACACAATAGAATCTTGCGTCTAATTTAATTAAAAGAGCAGGATAACTTTCCCCTTTTAGTTCAGATAACCTTCCTTTACAAAACATAAAGGGTATGTACATTTTCTCACAGTTTTATTTTTTCTGTAGTTTTTTTTTCTAAATTTAGCAACTACTACTTTTAGCGATTTTAGCGAGTTGGGCAAAAATCGCTAAATTTAGTACTCGCTAAAATTTGTCTCGGTCAAATCTAATACTCGTTAAATTTAGGTAACCCCCGGCCCTCCCCCAACCCTAAGGTAAACAAAATTGAACAGTCGACTTGAAAAATTCTTTAAAAAAAGGATGTCGCAACTTTGTTCTTTCTAGCAATGTAAGTCTTTAATTTCAAGTGAGTCTGTTCTTTTACTGAACACTTATTTCCATCTTAGCTATAAGTGCATTAAAAACTGGTTTTCACTGGGTATATTTTTTAACAAGGGCCGGGTTTTTTTAAAACAAATTTCTGAAAATCGCTAAATTAAATAGTCGCTAAATCTTGCTCAGAAAAAAACGCTAAAATTAGTAGGCGCTAAAAATAGTAACGTTAAGGTATACGACAATAAGGAAATAGAACTCGTCCCGTATGCTATTGTAACATTGACGCAGGAGAAGCTTTTCACCTCCATATCGATCCCTTCTGTTATAGCCGTGGATGCACCTTAATTAAGGTGTTATGCAGTTCGATTCTCTCAGTCCCCTGAATTTATGAACAAACAAACCAGTAGATATGTGAGTGAAAAAGTAAGCAAACAAACAAACAAGTAGATAAGTGAGTGAAAAAGTAAGCAAACAAACAAACAAGTAGATAAGTGAGTGGAAAAGTAAGCAAACAAACAAACAAGTAGATAAGTGAGTGAAAAAGTAAGCAAACAAACAAACAAGTAGATAAGTGAGTGGAAAAGTAAGCAAACAAACAAACAAGTAGATAAGTGAGTGGAAAAGTAAGCAAACAAACAAACAAGTAGATAAGTGAGTGGAAAAGTAAGCAAACAAACAAACAAGTAGATAAGTGAGTGAAAAAGTAAGCAAACAAACAAACAAGTAGATAAGTGAGTGGAAAAGTAAGCAAACAAACAAACAAGTAGATAAGTGAGTGGAAAAGTAAGCAAACAAACAAACAAGTAGATAAGTGAGTGAAAAAGTAAGCAAACAAACAAACAAATCAGTAGATAAGTGAGTGAAAAAGTAAGCAAACAAACAAACAAGTAGATAAGTGAGTGGAAAAGTAAGCAAACAAACAAATCAGTAGATAAGTGAGTGAAAAAGTAAGCAAACAAACAAATCATAGATAAGTGAGTGAAAAAGTAAGCAAAAAAAAATCAGTAGATAAGTGAGTGGAAAAGTAAGCAAACAAACAAACAAGTAGATAAGTGAGTGGAAAAGTAAGCAAACAAACAAATCAGTAGATAAGTGAGTGGAAAAGTAAGCAAACAAACAAACAAGTAGATAAGTGAGTGAAAAAGTAAGCAAACAAACAAACAAGTAGATAAGTGAGTGGAAAAGTAAGCAAACAAACAAACAAGTAGATAAGTGAGTGGAAAAGTAAGCAAACAAACAAACAAGTAGATAAGTGAGTGAAAAAGTAAGCAAACAAACAAACAAATCAGTAGATAAGTGAGTGAAAAAGTAAGCAAACAAACAAACAAGTAGATAAGTGAGTGGAAAAGTAAGCAAACAAACAAATCAGTAGATAAGTGAGTGAAAAAGTAAGCAAACAAACAAATCAGTAGATAAGTGAGTGGAAAAGTAAGCAAACAAACAAACAAATAGATAAGTGAGTGAAAAAGTAAGCAAACAAACAAATCAGTAGATAAGTGAGTGGAAAAGTAAGCAAACAAACAAACAAGTAGATAAGTGAGTGGAAAAGTAAGCAAACAAACAAATCAGTAGATAAGTGAGTGGAAAAGTAAGCAAACAAACAAACAAGTAGATAAGTGAGTGAAAAAGTAAGCAAACAAACAAACAAGTAGATAAGTGAGTGAAAAAGTAAGCAAACAAACAAAAAGTAGATAAGTGAGTGGAAAAGTAAGCAAACAAAAAAAAGTAGATAAGTGAGTGGAAAAGTAAGCAAAAAAAAACAAGTAGATAAGTGAGTGAAAAAGTAAGCAAAAAACAAACAAGTAGATAAGTGAGTGGAAAAGTAAGCAAACAAACAAACAAGTAGATAAGTGAGTGGAAAAGTAAGCAAACAAACAAACAAGTAGATAAGTGAGTGAAAAAGTAAGCAAACAAACAAAAAATCAGTAGATAAGTGAGTGAAAAAGTAAGCAAACAAAAAACAAGTAGATAAGTGAGTGGAAAAGTAAGCAAAAAAAAATCAGTAGATAAGTGAGTGAAAAAGTAAGCAAACAAACAAATCAGTAGATAAGTGAGTGGAAAAGTAAGCAAAAAAAAACAAATAGATAAGTGAGTGAAAAAGTAAGCAAACAAACAAATCAGTAGATAAGTGAGTGGAAAAGTAAGCAAACAAACAAACAAGTAGATAAGTGAGTGAAAAAGTAAGCAAACAAACAAATCAGTAGATAAGTGAGTGGAAAAGTAAGCAAACAAACAAACAAATAGATAAGTGAGTGAAAAAGTAAGCAAACAAACAAATCAGTAGATAAGTGAGTGGAAAAGTAAGCAAACAAACAAACCAGTTGCTAAGTGAGTGAAAAAGTAAGCAAACAAACAAATCAGTAGACAAGTGAGTGAAAAAGTAAGCAGACAAACAAACCTAAGTGAGTGAGTGGAAAAGTAAGCTAAGTGAGTGGAAAAGTAAGCAAACAAACAAACAAGGAGCTAAGTGAGTGAAAAAGAAAGCAAACAAACAAGTAGCTACAAGTGAGTGAAAAAATAAGCAAACAAACAAACAAGTAATTTGTAAGTGAGTGAGAAAGTAAGCAAGTAAACAAGTGGATAACTAAGACGGGAGAAAGTAGGCAAACAAACAAGTAGGTGAGTTTGTAGGAAAATAAGGAAGCAAACAAACAAGTAGGTAAGTGAGTGAGAAAGTAAGCACGTTTACAGACAAGTAAGTAACTGAGCAAGGTGAAAAAGTTAAAGCAGGCAAATAACTAACTCACAAATATTTATATTAGTGAACAAAACAGTATCTGTGTGTGCAAAAAAGTAAGCAAGCAAACAAAGAAGTAGGTAAGTATCTGAGAAAGTAAGCAAGCTGACAAACAAGTCGATAACTTACTGAGAAAGTAAACAAGCTGACAAACAAGTCGATAACTTACTGAGAAAGTAAACAAGCTGACAAACAAGTCGATAACTAACTGAGAAAGTAAACAAGCTGACAAACAAGTCGATAACTTACTGAGAAAGTAAACAAGCTGACAAACAAGTAGGTGAGTAAAAAAAGTTTCAAGAAAAAGAGTAAGTAACTTGCAAAAACACAAACAAGTAGGTATAAGTGAGTGACAAAGAAAACAAACAGACAAACCAGTAGAAAAGTTAGTAGATAAAGTAAATAAGTAAACAAACAAGTAGGTAAGTAAGAAAGTAAACGAGCAAGTAACTTAGGAATGTGAGAAAGTAAGCAAAAATTAACACAAACAAGTAGGTATAAGTGAGTGACAACGTAAACAAACAGACAAACCAGTAGATAATTTAGTAAATAAAGTAAACAAACAAGTAGGCATGTGAGTAGAATGATCAAAGTACTAGCAAGGAAAGCAACCTTAAGTAAACAAGTACATAATTGATTGAGAAAGTAAGACCAAGCAAACAATAATATCTTTACTTTTCAGTTTGAGCATGTAAGTAGATGACATGAGTACTGAAAACAAGACAAGCCCACAAAGAAACTTATGCTAAAGTAAATACCATGATTTTACATGAAAAGAATCAAACAGATATTAATAAGATACAGACCAACACGCAATGGTTCATTTGGCAGTGATCATAATGGCTTCCTTTATTAACAGAAAAGTATCAACGCCCAAAACTGTTTAGAACTTAGTTTGAAACTAATAGAACAATTATGTGGTTTTCCTATATTAGTATAACAGGTATAATTCCTAGACACAGAGCCTACATACTGCAAACTATTCTTTCAGTCTCTGCTTGTAGTTCTTTTAACATTTAATGAGTTAAATAGAGCACTGACTTGAAAAATATCTAGTTTGCAAAAACTAAAAAATATCAGTTTATGTTATTATATACTCGCCATATCGTAACCTTGTTTATGCACTTATTTGTGATGTATAATAAATCGATATAAAGAGCTTACGCTTTTTCAGACAAAATGTAAAACTACATGAAGAAAATGCCCTAAAGAAGAAGTAATTCAAGTTGTGGTGATGTAGTTAGGTACGTTCGTTTTCGAGGGAGGGGGGGGGGAGCTGGGGCCTTAGAGGGGAGGGTCAGTGAAAGTGAGCACCAAAATACCTCTTTGTGAGCTATTAAAGTGGAATTCGAAGGGAGGGTTACGCATCTTTTCCAGAATTTTTTAATGAGAATCTTTGTGATATCGCTTTCCATTTTTCTTACAGATTAGGTTTTTCTTTTCACCTACTTTGATTTAATTTGGTATTTAATTTCTACATGTATATTACGCTATGGCACGTAGTTTTCTCGGAGGACTCGTCTCCTTTTCTGTCCGTATCGAGACGTCCTAGACTAAGGGACTGCTTCTTCAGCTTATTGCTGTTGAGTATTCGCTGCATGATCCCCTGAGTTGTTTAGTTCTGAAGAGTGTCAGTGAAAGTTCTCACATTATGACTTAAACATTCACATTCAGTAAATGTCAATAAGAACCATCAGCGCTAAGTAAGTCAAATCTTGTTCAACTCAACTGAACAGCTTTAAACATTTACTGAGCTTTGGTACGATCCGAGTACCCCATAAGCAATAAATTCTTTACCATAAACGAAAATTAGAACTTTTCGAGCAGAAAATTTATGACAATTTCGCGGTATGCAGGTGGACTCCAACCGAGTTAAAATGAATTTCTTGCAAACACATGAACACTTTAACACTGATAATCTATACTTGACATACTTCTTTCCTGATTAATTAGCATCTGATTTAAGTAACTCTTTTATTTACAACGTTGTCGTCATATTGTGGTACTAAAGGTTTAAAATATTGCATTCAGAGAATATTTGTGATTTTAGAACATTACTTTTTTATTTGCTGTATTATTGCTATGTTTCAGCAAAAGTTGTGTGCATAATGTTATCAAGCTACTCACCTGCAGACAAAAGTTTGGGAATTTCAAGAAAATTGTCTTTCGAGACGACGGAAGAACTGCAAAAGATTTTGTGATTGAAAAGGAAGAACAGTGGTGGGAGTGAAGAGGAGGGAGTAGATATGTAAAAAGCCATTGTCTTAATGCTTTCCGCCCCTTGATACATACCGACTTGTAGGTAACATATCCGGATGCCAAAACTATCGATATTTTTAAAAAATCGCCCTAAATTTGTTTTCTTTGGGGTGCCAAATTGGCACGCATATCTGGCCTGCGTGTTGTTGGGCGCTAAAACATTACAAATGTGGCATGGGCGAATAATTTTAACAGAGGTCGTCGTTGAAAGGAAGAAACTGATAATATGTTGTGGAAGCGTTATGTTAACAGCAATAACCGCATCTATTTATTGAACTGACAGGGGAGTGTATTGGAAACAGCTTTACGGTATGTGATTCATTGTTAACCGTAACCCTGATTTCTCTGTGAAAGCTTGTACGTGTCCAATCTAGTAGTGAGTAACAATTACGAGGAGGCGTTTAAGGTTAATGGTTAAATAAACGGGCTGTAATGAGACAGGATGTCTAGCACTTTTATGTTCCACCCGGTGTGTTTAATACAAAGACTGCGTGGGCTACCACGCCGGTTAAGACCTGATTAAAACACAAGGAATGTTTCATCGTTTCCTTTGTGCTTAGTATTTCTATTCCATAGTATGATGACTGTTGTCATATAGTTTTCTGATGGTACCAGAAAAAAGTGTTGCACCAATGCAGCATTGTTCACATTTCCACGTGCATACTCCAGTATCCGGCCCGTGAGGCAGCCAACACACAGTGCTATGCTTTTGTCAGTAGTGTAATACTCCATCACTATGGATTCCTCTCGCGGCTCGTAAAACCACAAACATGAAATTCAATTTGTAAGAACTTTTGTGAACTTTGTTGGTACTGGAGCGGGTACAAAGTCGCCGCAAAAAATGAAGTACATGAGTGGCCAAAAACACACGTTAAGATTACATTTTTCTTAAACTTTAGCCCTCAAAACGGGAAAAGTTTGACGATCTTCCGTCTCCAAAAAAGTTTTTGAAATTTAGCGAAACATCTGGCCATCTTGTTAGCCGAGAAACTGGGCCCCAGTGAAGCTTTCGAATGTAAACAAAGTTTTCTTAGACGGGAAACCGCTGGAAGAGACTGAAATGATTCGTAGCAATTTTTTGGAAATAGTTGTCAGCCAAAATGAACTCTATTAAAAGCTAAATTGCTAAGCTCCAAGTGAAAACCTTTTTGTTCGCAAGTTTTTAAAGGATCAAATCCATTAAGTATCTTACAAGTGTTTTATTTTAAATATCGCGCGGATCGGAAATGGGGAAGATCAAGACCCCGGGAGGCGACTATTTTAGTTTCAATGCTTTCTATCTGTTACAGCTCTTTAGTAACAGTACTTTTGCAGTCGATCTAACGAAGTATATAGCCAGTATTCGTTTTTGAGACAGTGCGCAAGACGCAAGAGTAAGGCGTTAGTCACGGCTCCTTACTCAGTTGTATGTGTTGCAGCCACTTCTTGCCAAAAACACTTCAACTATAGGTTATATCACGCACTTTTGCTCGTTACTAACGAGCTTGCGTTTGCCATTCAACCACAATGAATACTCGTCTTTGTTTAAGTTAAAATAATGAAAGCCCCCTCAACTCCGACCAGCCATTTTCATGTAAAACTTGGAAATTTACGAACAAGGCGCATTGATCTTTTGGGATTCAGCCATCTTTTGATCCTAGGGACAAGACAGACGTTCAAACACACACAGTAAAATGACAATTTTTTGCTGGCAGTAATGTTTCAGAGTTGTTTCTTTGCTTTCAAGTTTTGAACAAAGCCCGTCACAAAATCAGTGTTGTTAGAACTCGACACTTTGACAGCTCCGCACCGCCAGCTTTAATACCTTGACTCAATTCCTCGACAAAAAGGCAGTGACTATGTACATGTTTTTCTCATCAACCATAACCATACCTGACAAACCGTTTTCAGGATGATTAGGAGATAAAACTAAGATCACAATTTCACGTCAAATGGTTTATTACTGAATACCATAGTTCACTAACAACCAGCCCTCTTATTGCCTCTTATTGATTACCTCACAGTGTGACGAAGCTTGGCTCTTACATATTGCGGCCACCACAGAGTAAGTCCGATGTCTCGGCAGGAGAATGCTCTGTTTATGTGGCTATGAAAATATCTGAAATATCTGAGTATATATATAATAAATCAATGTATCCTCTTCCAACCATATAGCGATGCTTGATTGACGTTCTAGGAATCAAAAAAACAACTTGACCAAATAAGACGTATTCAGGCGTATTTGCATTGAAAGAGTGATATCGGTCATCAACGATGACTAGTTTAAACGGCGATGTGTATGTACAATTATTGGCCATTTGTTTAATAATTTTGTTAAATAAAGTCGTTTCATGCATGCAATTAAACGATGTCGTTTCCATCACATCAACTAAATAATCAGAAATTCACAATATAGCATAAATTGCATATACAACATTGATATTTAACAAACTGAGTCAAATGTTACCGTCTCTATGCTGTCGATATGCGTCGCGAAACTGAACAGGTGACTGAGAACTTTGTACAATTTACTATAGTTTCCTAAATTAGCGGATGTATTTTCTTTATGTGTGAAGATCGGTGGTCCGAGCGACTAAAAGACCTTCCGCATAGAGGACAGACGTACGGTTTTTCTCCAGTGTGCCGTCGATAGTGGCGCTTGAGCTCGTCCGATCTGCGGAAACACCACCCACAATCTTCCCACGGACACAGGAAGGGCTTCTCCCCGGTGTGAATACGCTTGTGAGTCCCGAGGTGCGAGCTCTTCGTGTAACGCTTTTTACAACCAGGAAAATCGCAATGAAAAGCGTGGCTGAGTTCCAGTTCACTGCCAGAGAATGATGGAAAGGCCTGTTGTGAAGTGAAACTAAACCCGTTCAGATTGCTCGTTGTAGTGGTAGTGGTTGTCGAAGTTTGAAGAGTTACTTGTGGCCACTCGAGCTTAAGATTGCAAGGAGGTACAGGCGCTGCTTGTGCAGCATTACACATGTTGCCCAGTGACTCTGGAAAGCGACAGTCCCTTTTCATCCCATCTTCGAACTTTGGTTGAGGAGAGTTTACATTTGGCGATGATTCCAGTGGTGTTTCCGGAGTGGAGGAACACAGGTAGCTATCCATTTCGTTTAGTGTCTGCCAGAAAGAAAAGCCGGTTTAAGTTTGATTATATAGCTGGCATGCTTGATCAATTGAGCTCCAATGATCAACTCAATTTAGGATTTTAGTTGACAAGGTCCACAACGGACTCATTAGCAAGGTTTTCGGTAAGCTGCTTTGGTTTTGTTATAAAATTGATTGAGGTTGTGATATGGGCAGGCACTTGGGATGTCAGTATAGTAAACATTTACTGCAGTTAAAACGTCTGGTCAGACCCCTGTAGACTTTGACAATTGCAGTTTTAATTGTCGTGTTTCGTGTTTACGGGCCACGAGTCTCGCTTAATTTGACTTTGACTCGGTCAAAAATTCGAAAACTATCTTTATTTACTGACTTGCAGTTGAGCTTAATTTTCTTTCATATGGATTAATATAGCCTATTATTTGGATATCCCGAGGGAGGAAAAGAATCTGGGAAATAACCTTGACTAATGTTTTGTGACTCTACAATTGTTAAAGAAATTTTTGGCAGGTTTCTAATTTACTTCCTATCGCAGTTTACGTCAGTTATTTACAACCATGTCTAAAACGTGAAATGGCGAGCATTAAACCGGCGTGACAATAACTTTTCCTTTATTTGAATTGTATTTTATTTTCAAAGCCTGCGATTCGTGAACGCAGCCGTTTATCAATCAGCGCACAAATGAACACCAAATTTCTTTACAAGGATCGTTACTGACCTGTTGTAGTTCATCCTCGTTGTTAGGAATGAGCAGCGAATAGATCCCCGCCGTCAAAGGATTTCCCTCGGCTTGGTAGGAGTTCGGGTACGTTAAACTCTCCGTTACCCGTACCAAATCGTCGTAATTCGCATAAGCCATACGGATACGCATAAGGATCGCTTCTTTGTAGGTCAGTCCAAACTAAATACTGTCTGAGGTTAAATAACTCCTGGTAGAAGCGAGTGTTTGGCAGTGCAAAGAATTTACGCTGCCTTCTTCCTGATTGCGTGTCAGTGTTTAAGACTGAGACGTGGGTTTGCGTGGATCCTTGCGGCACGCGAGTCAGGTGCCGATTCCGCGCTAATCTGGCTGGACCGAGTTTTCTTATGCAAAGTTCTATATGCACCGTTATTCTATTCTAAACACTTCCCCCAGGCTAAACTGAAGAGCGGTCACGCTGAAGCGATCAAGAGCAACTTATCAACAGTGCGTATCTTAACTCAAATGAAGACGTTCTACGGGCCCGCATTTGCCTTATAGTTACTGTTAGTTTGAAACAACTATCAATTCTGCGTCAAGTATACAATAGGGGTTCATTTAGAGTAGGTTGATAATCGATAGATAAAAAGAAAAGCCTCGAATTATTAACGACTCGCTTCAGCAGTCGTTTTGTCACGCCGAACTCTCGAGAAGGTCGTGTAACCTTCGGATCACCTTCGCGAATCCCGATTGGTTACCGAAATAGATTCGTGTTCTATCTTCGGCCTCCGACTACAATATAGAACGTTCGCGACACTCTCGTTTCGTCTCGGAAATTGGTTATTGCGAAACATTGACACGAACATGCTGCTCAGCCACATGTAACGCTTAATGGGGAAAGGTAGGTATAATAAAAGAAACTGTTTCATCTTTCTGATTTCGTTTCTATATTTAGGTAGAGCTTGATTGGAGTAAATCGATGCTCTTTGCTTGAGAAGTGATTTATTTTGATATAAAATATCGTTAAAACCAGAGCATATTGAGTATATATGCATACTGCTCCTCGGAAAATTTGAAAGTGCGAGTTTTGCTTTGAAAGGTAAGAATTTCGTTTATTGGGGAGATTGTTTACCCTGCGACTTACTTACCCTGCGACTTACTTTTAAGAAGAAAATACGGAAAATATAAGAAACAACTGAATTTTATAGCGATGTTATTCAGATGACTTAAGCTCGTCTCAACTGAACAAAAAGGTTCGCTTCAATGTGAATTTTTTTCCTTTATAGATTGAAAACCATAGCAACACGGCTGCTAAGAAAGAGGTCAGTCAGTTTGTTCGTTGGTCGTCGGTTTTGCCGCAAAGAGCAAGGTGTCTTAAAATTGTCTTCAACGAGTAGTGCAATTTTTTAAAATTTTGATTGCGTGACCTTCAAGTCTCGATCAATATTATAAATATTATTGTCTTTGAAGCGAAATTAGCCGACAGTGGTTTACCCAGGCATGCATTTTCGCCCACGCACCTTTTAAATTGATGATACGCTTTTTGAAATAAAATGTTTTCCCTCTCTTTTAAATTACCAGATTAAATTGACGTTTATTTTTACTCTTGGCCCTTGCCTTCCATCTAAATTTACCCTCAGCTTAAATACGGTATGTTTATACTAAAATATTAATGACTCGAATACAGCCGCCAGCGTGCTATGCGAGCTCAATAAATAAAACATACCATCGACCATATTTTCTTTCTGAACCTCGACCTCCCACCAACTTTGCAAGTTTTTTTTGTAGCTTCAGACCTCGAACAATGCTATTAAGCATGTGAAATGTCGACACGTTCAAACGTTCGTAAACGTAGCTTGAATCGAAATGAACTAATTCCTGAGAGACAAGCTGTTTCAGATGTCTTTGTCCACTGACATACAATCGAATATAACTGTTGTACGTTCTAAAATCTCTACAAAATAAAATGATAATTAAAGGCATTTTATCAACAATATATTTCCCTCATGGTTTTAAAGACCGTTTACACGACAGAGAAAATTAGGTAAGGAGCCGTCAAAAATTGGTCCGCACCCAGCCAAACTTGTAGAGTTTTAGCGGCCTATGGCCCCGCGAACACCTGACTGTTTCTCTTCCAAAATTATCGGATCCGGGCCAATTTGATCAGTGACGCCGGTCCGTATCCACATTTTTCTGTCGTGTAAAACAAACTATAAATTCAGACGATAGTCTTTCTTGTGAACGCCTATGGCTCTGCGAAAACTTTACAGGCGCGTTTACACGGTAGAGAAATTTGGGTACGGATCCGTCACAAAAATGGCCCGGACCTAACCACTTTTGTTGAGAAACAGTCAAATCAAAATGGGGCCATAGGCGCCTATGGCCCCGTTTTGATTTGACTATTTCTCTACAAAAGTGGTGAGGTCCGGACCAATTTTGTGACGGGTCCGTACCCAAATTTCTCTACCGTGTAAACGCGCCTGTTCCAAAAATTATCAGGTCCGGACCAATTTTTTGACGGGTTCGGATCGATTTTTTTTTTTGCCGTAGTGCAAATGGGCCTTGTATTGTACCTAGTTACGTGACTTTCGGCGGCCACTTCACCGAAGTTTCAAATGTCGTGCCGGCAAATATATACATTTAATATATATTAAAACATCCATTTGTTGTGAAAGCAGCTTGGTATTGTTGGGATAAAGTTGGCATTTATTGTAGCTGTTGTAGCAGAAGTAGGAATTTCGTTGCAGCTGGGCAATAAAACAGAAATACAATTTTTCTACTGTTGGTTGTGACGCCTGTCTAATGACCTCATTCTATCGTCTGAATTTATAGTTTGTTTGAACGTTCGTAGAGTGCAGGATTAGCTTCGACTAATCGTCTCTAGCAAGACACTTGAAAAGGTGATGTCAAACATAGTGCACGAAAGTATCCTTTCCTTTCCATATGAGCTCACTCACGCTGTACAAATACTGAAATGCGATAAGATGAAACTGATAGATTTACGAAACAAGTGATGGTCTTGTTATCACTTCTATCATCGTATCGCATCAGTTGAAGATCTGTATATTCAATGTATATTCAATTGGACACGTTTCATGCTGCTAAAACTGATAAATCGGTTTTAAGTTAAGTTCTACTCAGCCATTGTTTTATCACTAAAGATGCTTTTATCAGTAAGTATACCGATAACTCGAACTGATGGCCGAGGCGTATTTTTCAGAAAATAATGCGATAAGTAAGGAAAGGGCTTCAACAAATGTTAAATGATAAAACTGCAATATCTGTTAAAAAGCACAGCCATAGGCGTACGGGCCCCTCGGTCCTGGGGGGCGGGCCTTGCCGTGGCTGGGTTGAGCCGAGTGGCATGACGTGCATTGGTCCCTGTGCTCTTCATTTGTGGCGTCGTCCGGGCCCGGTCTTGTCCTTTCGTCGGTAATGTTCCTATTTTTTTTCATTTTGTTACAATTTTGGGATGCTTTGTTCCCCCCCCCCCCCCATTTGAGTGCGGAAGGGATGAATGGGTTTGTGCTGCCCTGAGAACTACATCTGGTCAGCGCTTCACACACTCGTCTCACCCGCGCAAACGCTCAAACTTGGAACTGATTGCATTTGAATCAACGAGGGTCACGCAGAGAGAGGGTTGCGCAGAAGAAATGAAGCAGATGAATGAGAAATGGACTGAACAGTTCGGTATTTCAGTCTTTTCTTTGTGTATTCGTTTTGACTTAATGTTGACTAAACTTTTCGGCTTATTTTTTATTTTTTTCTCTTGCTTTCCCGATTCCAAGCATTTTCCCGAAACATTTTGGCACTGGGGGCTGCAGCCCCCTCCCCCCCCTCGTACGCCTATGAGCACAGCAATAGCCGTTAAAAGGAATATACCACGTTCTTAAACTCATTGCGTATTAATATTGGATTGTATTGGAAAGAAAATCAAACAAAAATAAAATTGATTGAAGTACGTGATGGGAATTTTAATTCTTGTTATTTTGTAATGCACATTGTGAAATTGTCTGTAATTTATGCAGTATTTTATATTGGTCATTATTCTTTAGTTAATTATGCTCGGTATGTTCAGGTGAATGATTTTTACAAACATTTCAATTTGAGAGCTTTTTAAACCCTTCTAAACCCTGTAAAATAAACACTATATGTTTACCAATGTTAAATGTAATGTAACTAGAAAACTGAGAAACTCTGAGGCTGTAAAACAACTGGGAGCCTGTTGTTGCAGTCATGATTCAGTTCTGTCAGTTCTTTTTATTCGTGACGCTCAGAGGAATTAGCATTGCAGTAACAATTGTTCGTAATATTTTGAAAAACGTTCTCTCTTAATTTCACAGAAGCCTCCTATGCGTTCTTTTGTTTAATCGCGACTTAAGAGATGAGAACAACTGTTCGTCTTGCCGAAATCCAGAATTTTTAAAGGCAGCTTAATTTACTGCACCCTTCAATCTAACACGTGTACTCTGAAGTTCAAACCCCAATAATAAATGACTGCGTTTTTGCTTGCCGTCAATCATAATTACAAACCTTGAAAAACAAAAACAAACTGTATAAACGTAAAAACGGTATATTTTTGTAGAGGCACACAGTAAACGTGTCATCAAAAAGGCTTGTTGGATAACAGGAATATAGTCGTTTCCAGAATGAGCCTAGGTCTATCGTGAACAGGTACGTGCCCGGTTAAATGTTCAGTAGAACCGAGAATTAATCACAACGGAAATTCGTTTTAACTGATAACTACTCTATTCGGTGATCAAATCTTGGGTTGAATTGCAAAATACCCGGTCTCATTTATATTCCGGCTTTGTTGAGCTTCTTACTACAACAATCTAAGCCGATTGTTTCTTTTCTAATCAACATAGAGAGGTACAGTAACGAAGAATACGGGATGCCCTGCCCCATTCATGATCAGATAAAACATTTAATTCCCAACAATGGTTACGAAGCGTTTTTTTTTTTCGGGCACATGATAATTGCGGGACCACTTTTGTTTTGCCTTGTCTTTTGTTCTGCAGCTGGGGCAGCCAAGTTGTAAAATAACATATGTAAGCGCATTTCTAAGCAGTTATCAAAGTAATTAACAACAAAACATTAACACCGTTCCGGTTTGTTATCTTTTTTATCAACTACATGTAGCTTTTCTCGTTTCCAGATAATGTTTGATCGAAAAATTTAAAATTGCAAAGGACATTGGCTTCGGAAACTTTTTCTAATCACGAAATTCCATGTTGCGAAGCATCGACCCTCCAAAAACTCGAAATTGCGTTGGCGCTTAAGTTTCCCGTACTCGCTCTTTGTAGCTCTTTTTGTTCGTGAGCGTGGTTTGTTTTGTTTGGCAAGTGATCATGCGTTGTAACCTTTGGTCGCAAGTGCATGCTTAATAATATTGAGAGCGCATATGACCGCATGGGTAATTGACAGGTAATTGATCGTTTATAATATAAAGGCATTGTTCATGTTGAGTACCGCTTGGGACAAAAACTTCCGTTTCCACGCATATCAGACACTTCACCCTTTGTCTCAACCGGGCTTTGTAATTAGACAATAACAACACTCAGTGTTGTCTCTTAGCGGCGCCAACACCAGCCATTGACTGTAGTGGGCATTCTCAGCCTCACACCGTCACTGTTTATAAACCTGTGAATTATTTTTCAAAACAGGATTCACAACTCTTCCCCTTGGAGCCTTGAAATATATGTGCATTATTGCTTTGCAGCCCCAAATGATGAGGCCCCATTGGAGAGAGGGGGGGGGTGGGGGTGTCTCTGTACGTTTACGGTATTTGGGTAAAATTATAGGGATACAGGATATTTGTGGGAAAAATAAACGGGATACGGGATACTTCTAAAAGAGATTCTGGGGTATGGAACATCAATGTTGGGGATACAAAAATTAACGAGATACAGGATATTTAGGTCGACCTAAATATCCTGTATCTCGTTAATTTTTGTATCCCCAACATTGATGTTCCATACCCCAGAATCTCTTTTAGAAGTATCCCGTATCCCGTTTATTTTTCCCACAAATATTCTGTATCCCTATAATTTTACCCAAATACCGTAAAATTCCGGTTAAATTACAAGCCCTGGGCTTATACAACTTCGTACGGGGTTGGCTTATAAATGGAGGGGCTGATATCCGGGAGGGCTTATAAGCGGAATAAAAAAGTTTTTAAACGAGCCACAAGAGTGTTGATCGAAATACGTTTTTAAGTTAAAAACGCATAATAAACAACATTTAGCCCTGTTAACCGGGCGGGGCTTATAAGCGGGAGGAATTTTACGGTATCCCATTTCCCCATAACCCTAATAGATGAAACCCTCGCGTCATGATCTCACATTCCTGACGTGAGGGTTTCATCACGTGCAACTGACGTGAGGGTTTCATCAGGGTCATCCATTGTTCAGTTGCACGTGATGACTATGCCTGCGACTTTATTATTGTTTTCAATCCAGTAGCTTATGTTCTCAAAACAAAACAACGGAACTGAAATTGTTAGATAAAATGAAACATCGCCAGCGCAAGGCCGTGCGATTCGATCAGTTACTATGAATCACCAAAGAACCGGGCAGAACAAAAGTTTTGTTTAAAAAGAAAAAAACAAACGTTTTCGTTTTATAAACGATGTTTTATTCCGTTTAAAGTCACAGATCACCACGCGGTGTTAAAATCCCTCTTTCAAAATGATTCTTTTGCAATTGCGTTGAATAAAGACACAATGTTAAGACTTGATTGTGTGATATTTATATCTTAATTGGCATTGCCTGAAAATGCGGTCTTGTGAAAGACGTTGGTGTAAATGGTAGCCGGGCGCATACTGACCCCTTCTTTGTTAGACAGTCACCCATGACCAGTTGCGTGTCCAAGTGTTTTATACAATGCCTTTTTATCACTTAAATACTTCACACTCGCGAAAGGTTTTAATTACCATTTCAAAGAAAATACCTGAGTCACTGCTCAATGAAGCTTAGAATAATGGAGACGCCAAAGAAAAGGTTAAGTTTAACTGCCATTTAGTGATATCAAGACATCGCTTTTTTAATTACCTCAGTTCATCAAATGCATGTTCAGTGGGGCAACACGCACGTAAAACGTGAAATGAAATCTAAAATCTCTTAACTTCTTTCGAAAGTAAGCACGAAAGAATATGACAATGAAAGTGTCATATTTTTTTCGACGTTTTTGCTTGTTAAGCAAAAATGGTAGAATAGGGGTTAGTAGACAAAATTTGGATCCACATATTTGTAAACTCTCAAGGGACTTTTTTAATTTCTCAAGGGACTGTTTAAATTTCTCAAGGGATTACTTTCCGCTGTGGGTGATCACTTGCGATTTCGTGGAAAAAACGTGACTTGTCACATTTACAAACGTTATATAACAATTTTAAAAGTGACATGTCAGCTTTCTTATCTCAACGCACGTGTGTCTGAAAGGCGATCTATAAAAAGCGTCGCACAAACAATGGATTGCGTAACTAAAACACGAATAAATAATCACTAGCACTTACATCGCGTTGAGAGCAATGTTGCATGAATCGGCTTTACAACACGCGATAGTATCTACGCAGTTCGAGTGGAATTTCAGTCAAAGACAGCAAAATTCTTTCGTATTTCATCTTTAAATATAATTCGAAAGCATTCACTGTATATGTGGCTTTTGTTTAATCCTGGGTCTTGATATCCGACCCTCGCCGAGCCTAGACAAAACGCAGCTTGAGTGTAACGATTTGTTTACGCAATGTTTTCTCCGACAGTAGTCGGAAATATCCGTATTTTTTTCGTGCTTTTTCATGGAGCAATCGTAACGGTACGGCCTTGAACACATTGAACGGTGGTCTACCTATAACAATTCAAATATAGCGTCGCAAAAACAAAGCGTCGAACGCATATTTTGCTGTTTCATTTGCTAATTTCGCTGCCGTAATCGACTGCCTCGAAAGGTCCTTGCAGTTTTAAAGTATAGAATTGTCAGATCTCGCTGAAATTTGCACTGTTTATTTGTGTAATGTTAAGGAATATGTGTATAAATATCCGGCGCGAACGAGCCGTTTTTGACAAAATTATATGGCTGCATTTCCTCCGCGAAGATAGGAAATTGTTAAATTAAACTACTGCAAAGAAACTGTAATGATAAGTTCGAAGAACAATGCGCAGGATAAACCTTCGACTCATACTTCATGCAAAAACGTCGATATCTCGAAGAGACTTTGATCAATGAAGTGGACCGTAACTTAGAAATTTATTTATACACCTTACTCGATGACAGCCCACTGTCGATACAAGGATTGCATACGTTCAAATCTATAGTTAGACGAACAGCGACTTATTTCATCTTTTATATCCATTCACACGTTGCGGCAGCGGGTATATTCTGTACATATATTACTTCTGAAGGTTATAAAGACTTTTCTTTTTATCAGTTATCTTCGTCAACTAATTTTATATGATTCTACCTATATACTTGGACTCAACAACGCGCGACCATCTCGTATTCACTCAAAAATGCCACACGTTTTTCCAACTAGAACACTATACTCAGAACGTCTCCAAAACGACCAGCTCGCGAGAGGGACCACGTTTATGGCTCATATTTTGAAACTTTTAAAGAAGGTTTTTTAAGCCGATCTGTTTTTCTTGTCTAACTTTTCGGTGACATCTGTTCACCTTCATCAGAGTGTCAGAGTAAGTGAAACTTTGTTTGTACTGTTTTAATTAAGATGATATTCAATATTTACTATTCAATATTTACTATTCAGGATGACACCCTGTGATTTGTAAATTGTACTACCACAGTGGTTCTGATCTGCTCTCCGACTACATGCATATAATGAAAATCAAATTAAACGTTTTATCGTGAAAATTTCTATCTACTTATCCTGTCCGAGACTGTTCATGGATGCACTTGTGCTGAACTCGGACTATAAATATGATTCAAGATTGAGACCAACTTTTTTTGGGCAGTTTTTGATGTTTTGATGACTGCCAGTGGCACGTTGATGTGATGAAAATCGTTTCCCTACTTACAATAACCAAGTGGGCAGAATATAGAGAATTTTATTTTTTGAAGGGTTTTTCCGTCTGAGATTTGAAGGGGGCTCATTATTAGACCTTACGCAAAAACCTTACTGGTTGTGTAACTGTATTGTATCAGTGAAAGAGTTAATTTGAATTACCATATTCAGGTCAGTAATTAATATCGTTAATGGGCGTTCCGTCATCCTTTCGAAATCTTTCACAGACTGGTGTATATTTCTACGAAACAACCAGCCAAACAACGCCTACAATTTAGCGTCCCCCGGTCTTGTTTGAAAACTTTATTGAAGGGAAATATGGCAAACATTACCGGTTTGTTGTTAAAACAAACTGACGAAAAATTGCAAATTGTCGGGGCCATCAAGAGAAATCCAGGGTTTCCCAGCCCGTTGAGCGTTAATATCGATAGTAATGAACTTTTTTACAAACCTAAAATATATTTTTTGCTTTAAAACGGAACAAAGTGGGATCTACTGATGTCTTCTCGATGTTTCATTTCGTCACCATACGAATATCAAGCGACCTTGAAACGGGCGAAGGGTATCCTGGGAAAATCTAAGTGCGTGTCTAAGCCGTACGTGTGTGACAAAAGAGTGTAAAGAAGTTTCTCGAATTTCGCGAAGGTTCGTGAATTTTGAAGAGTTACGAGCAATCATCCGTACTGTGAGAAAGAGAAACGGGATATCACAATAGATGCACTAGAAGCACTGGGATATTACAATAGAAGCAAAACACTTTCCAGAAGAAGTGGATTAATGTATAAAATGTTTAAAATAAACTCAGTGCACAGGATAAATACCCAATCCTGTTTTGTCGTTGTGCGGTAGTCTCTCAAACGCTACCGTAGTTGTTCGTCAGTTCTTGGACGATAGTTGCTACTCTTAGAATTTTATGCAACAAATTAAAATTTCTCAGCGGAACAGAAAACGGAACTTCAAAGAATGTGTACTCCAGGTAGGGTTGATCTGCATGAAACACTTACTTTCCTGCACTGATTTGTTCCTTTCTGCCCATATTGACCTGATTTATTCCACTTAACACATAACTTGAAACACTTCTTGAGGTTTCGATACGGTTTTCTTTCTTGAATGTGGGACTATTACCCTTCCAATGTTAACACTGAGTGAAACTTTTCGTTGTTTAAAGCGTGACAATAACCGATATGTTAATTACGTTCATGTTTATTTTTCTTCGTGCACGCAATTATATAGCACTCATTACAGTTTAATACACGCTAACCTGACTGTTCTGTTTACTACAGTATGAGTGATCCACAAAGACAAAAGACAGGCTCAAAATGCAATCTTCCGCAAATATTTAGTTTTGAAAGGATGAATGAAAACACTGCCGGTGTGATAATTTTTCGTATCAAGAGCGATCTATTCATCCAATACGGATTCCACACAACAAACCCAGTGGACTCCTCACATTTATTTGTGGTCATGATTTTATATAGGGCCGTAAAGTCCCATCAATAGATTATTTATTGCATGGGTCTCTCAAGTCATTACAAAGATAGCAATTTTCCGTGTTTTGCGTGTTGAGACCGATAATTATAATGCCATAGAATTAAAACTATTTTTAGCATTGATTAACGCCAGAAATTATATTCCCACTGTGTAAGTTTAAAACACTTAAGGGGAGGCGATATTCAAGTCAAAAAATAACGATAAGGTGTGTCAAATAATACAAGAATTCGAGTGTTTAACCCTTCATCAAAATTAAGAACACAAATTAGTAAGAAAACATGATGCAGTATCAGTGGAAATATAATATTAGACAAAGTACCAAATTAAACGTGTAAAAAGGAAGTTACACTATAATATTTAAGGGTGGAGTAAAAGTAGAAGGTATAGCAACAGTAGAAAGTTAAAGTGTAGCAACAGTAGAAGGTGTAGCAACAGTAGAAGGTGTAGCAACAGTAGAAGGTGTAGTAACAGTAGAAGGTGTAGTAACAGTAGAAGGTTCTGAGTACTAACAGTAGAAGGTGTAGCAACAGTATAAGGTGTAGCAACAGTACAAGGTGTAATCAACAGTAGAAGGTGCGAGTACCAACAGTAGAAGGTGTAGTCAACAGTAGAAGGTGTAGTAACAGTAGAAGGTGTAGTAACAGTAGAAGGTTCTGAGTACCAACAGTAGAAGGTGTAGCAACAGTAGAAGGTGTAGCAACAGTAGAAGGTTCTGAGTACCAACAGTAGAAGGTGTAACAACAGTAGAAGGTGCTAGTACCAACAGTAGAAGGTGTAGTAACAGTAGAAGGTGTAGTAACAGTAGAAGGTGTAGTAACAGTAGAAGGTGTAGTAACAGTAGAAGGTGTAGTAACAGTAGAAGGTGTAGCAACAGTAGAAGGTGTAGTAACAGTAGAAGGTGTAGTAACAGTAAAAGGTGTAGTAACAGTAGAAGGTGTAGTAACAGTAGAAGGTTCGAGTACTAACAGTACAAGGTGTAGTAACAGTAGAAGGTGTATCAACAGTAAAAGGTGTATCAACAGTAGAAGGTGTAGCAACAGTAGAAGGTGTAGTAACAGTAGAAGGTGTAGCAACAGTAAAAGGTGTAGTAACAGTAGAAGGTGTAGTAACAGTAGAAGGTGTAGTAACAGTAGAAGGTGTAGTAACAGTAGAAGGTGTAGCAACAGTAGAAGGTGTAGTAACAGTAGAAGGTGTAGCAACAGTAGAAGGTGTAGTAACAGTAGAAGGTGTAGTAACAGTAAAAGGTGTATCAACAGTAAAAGGTGTAGTAACAGTAGAAGGTGTAGTAACAGTAGAAGGTGTAGTAACAGTAGAAGGGGTAGTAACAGTAGAAGGGGTAGTAACAGTAGAAGGTGTAGCAACAGTAGAAGGTGTAGTAACAGTAGAAGGGGTAGCAACAGTAGAAGGTGTAGTAACAGTAGAAGGTGTAGCAACAGTAGAAGGTGTAGCAACAGTAGAAGGTGTAGTAACAGTAGAAGGTGTAGTAACAGTAGAAGGTGTAGCAACAGTAGAAGGTGTAGTAACAGTAGAAGGTGTAGTAACAGTAGAAGGTGTAGTAACAGTAGAAGGTGTAGTAACAGTAGAAGGTGTAGTAACAGTAGAAGGTGTAGTAACAGTAGAAGGTGTAGCAACAGTAGAAGGTGTAGTAACAGTAGAAGGTGTAGCAACAGTAGAAGGTGTAGCAACAGTAGAAGGTGTAGTAACAGTAGAAGGTGTAGTAACAGTAGAAGGGGTAGTAACAGTAGAAGGTGTAGTAACAGTAGAAGGTGTAGTAACAGTAGAAGGTGTAGTAACAGTAGAAGGTGTAGTAACAGTAGAAGGTGTAGTAACAGTAGAAGGTGTAGTAACAGTAAAAAAAAAAAAAAAAAAAGGGGTAGAACAGTAGAAGGTGTAGCAACAGTAGAAGGTGTAGTAACAGTAGAAGGGGTAGCAACAGTAGAAGGTGTAGTAACAGTAGAAGGTGTAGCAACAGTAGAAGGTGTAGCAACAGTAGAAGGTGTAGTAACAGTAGAAGGTGTAGTAACAGTAGAAGGTGTAGAACAGTAGAAGGTGAGTAACAGTAGAAGGTGTAGTAACAGTAGAAGGTGTAGTAACAGTAGAAGGTGTAGTAACAGTAGAAGGTGTAGAACAGTAGAAGGTGTAGTAACAGTAGAAGGTGTAGTAAAGTAGAAGGTGTAGTAACAGTGAAGGTGTAGTAAAGTGGGTGTAGCAAAGTAGAAGGTGTAGAGTAGAAGGTGTAGTAACAGTAGAAGGTGTAGAACAGTAGAAGGTGTAGTAACAGTAGAAGGTGTAGCAACAGTAGAGGTGTAGTAACAGTACAAGGTGTAGTAACGTAGAGGTGTAGTAACAGTAGAAGGTGTAGTAACAGTGAAGGTGTAGCAACAGTAGAAGGTGTAGTAACAGTACAAGGTGTAGCAACAGTAGAAGGTGTAGCAACAGTAGAAGGTGTAGTAACAGTACAAGGTGTAGTAACAGTAGAAGGTGTAGTAACAGTAGAAGGTGTAGTAACAGTAGAAGGTGTAGTAACAGTAGAAGGTATAGTAACAGTAGAAGGTGTAGTAACAGTAGAAGGTATAGCAACAGTAGAAGGTGTAGTAACAATAGCAGGTTAAGAAACAGTAGAAGCTGTCTTTCTTTTTTTCGTTTTTCTTCCTCTCTTTCTTCCTTCGTTTCTTTTTTCGTTCTTTTTGTTTTTCTTTCTTTCGTTATTGTTTTCATTATTGGTTTGTTTGTTTGTTTGTTTATTTCTTAGTGTGTTTCTTTTTTTCCCTTTTTTCTTTCTTTCAGCTGCGCGAAATTCCCGAGTTAATTGAATGCCTGTTGTTTATGGACAGTGCCCGAGTCCGAGCCTGTCCGCAATTTTCACGTCTTGATACTGAAGTGACTATCATCATGTTTCGCTATCATATCTTTAATAGTTTAGTTTTTGCAATTGTGGCCGGGGTTGGGGCCTGTTTGTACTTTAGCTATCAGCCTTCAGATGTTATTTCAGTCTTTGTACAGGGGTGTTTAAGTTGCCTTCCGGTATGTTAGAGACCCATCCTAATAATTCTTGCACAGTGTGCTGTCCCTAACCAAACAGTGAGGGTAGTTTACAGAAACGTTGTTGGATCAAATCTTAAAGTTTACGCGAAAAGACTGAAAGGTAGTATAGGTAGAAGAGAGTGAGCTACTGTTCGCGCTGAACACTAATAAGATACAACCACCCGATGTGAAAACAAGGTACTTTTAGCCACAATGAATTTAAGAAGAATTTTCAAAACACAAAGCCATGTGAAAGCAAAGTAAAGTTACATAAAAAGGCCTCCAAAGAGGAAAAATAAACACCTTACGTGCAAAAATACAAACTTGTACATTTCAATGCACGCGTTTAAAAACGGTTTCACTCGAAAACGTTAACGTTGGCATGTTGTTTTCGGCCAGTGTCTATAGAACTAAGACCATAAGACAAAGACCATACTCACAGGGGTGTATTGGGTGCGGGGCTGTGGACTGGGCCGTAAATCCAATTAAGCCTTAATGTTAAACGAGGGTATTATTAAACGGTATTTGACTAAAAAAGGTGTTTCCCTTCGGATTGTGGATCAAATTGAAATGAACAGGTGTTAGTATTTGTTGGGGGGAGGAAAATCGGAGAATGGGCGAGAACCAACAACATATAAGACATATAGCGCTCTCTTTTGTATTACTCAATCTAATTTCTCGAACAAATTCGGCGTAAGCTTTCTGTTTCGTCAGTAAAAGAAAGACCATGCAGGGTAATTGATGGACGGGGTTGGGGTGGGGAGGGGGGAGGTTGAGGGTTTTGGCTCCTTCTTTGTCCTGTCCAATATGTATACCGCACAGTTTTTCATGCGTCATTTTGGACCGAGTGACCCCACTCCAGCCAGCCGGCCGCTTTACTTTACTGACTTCCAGCCAAGTGTGTTTCACTTCTGGCCGGCATGATCCGCGATTTGACATAGAAAAAGAATGGCCGTTTTGGGAATATTTTGTTTTGGTGTTTTGTTGAGATATTTCATTTCAAGAACGTTCACGAAAGTCTGTATTAAATTTTTTGCTTTATTCATCAATGTTTTAAAATTTGATTAACTCCCCAAAATCCGAAGAATTCGTACAGATGGAATTTTAATGTAATCTTATATTAAGAATTCAAATAATTCTTACACAGGAATGCAGAATATCCTCATATATCCTCGTTTAATGGGTTTAAACGAAAGACAAGAGCTTAAAACAATAACTTTACTTTACTTAGATACTCGATCGAATATCTTGATTTAACATTTCACCCAACAAAATTTT
Organism: Oculina patagonica; assembly: GCF_052425735.1. Taxonomy (NCBI): domain Eukaryota; kingdom Metazoa; phylum Cnidaria; class Anthozoa; order Scleractinia; family Oculinidae; genus Oculina; species Oculina patagonica. Next base: position 14,825,292 of record NC_135769.1, on the reverse strand, counting down.
ACCTGTAAGTATTTACAATTCTCTTGTTTCTAGTTCAACATTATTCTAAATTCTACTGTATTTTATTTACAACACACAACTTAGCCATAACAACGTCGCTTGAAGGAGTCCTTGAAGACAGTACTGTATGATTCATTGAATAATAAGGAAGGAAGAAAATAAAGCAGAGTTGCCTTTTCAGTAAATTTCCCCGTGCTTTGTTTACACCCAACTTTGTCTGTTTAGGATATAGGAAGAACCTGTCAAGCTAACAAACCCTAAAAATGCCGTTCTTTTATTTGCCTTGCATGATATTCAAAATTAAAATTAGGAAACAACAGTCTTCGTACATTTTTTTCTATTTTCTTTCATCTGCAATTTTATTGGTCAGTAAGAGCTTCATATCCATCATTATATTATGTTCAGTTTGTCCTTATTTCATACCCCTGTTTTAATGATATATGAGGGATTCTTTTTTAAAATTTCAAGAGTTGGAAGGACAAAAACCAAATTTTATAATGTCCTTTAAATGCTTTACGTAATTATTAGCATTTCTATGAAATAATAGGTATTATTTTGGTTATTGTGTAGGTGTAACGGGGGAGGGCGCTTACTGTGTTAGGTTAATTGCGAAAAGAAGTGGCAAAGGTTTGTGACCGCGATTGACAGCTGTCTCTAAAACAAGGAAAGTAAAAATACGATAAGAGATAACGTAAAGATACTTGCTATATACTTGCCCAAGAAAATTGCTTAAGCAAGCGCTAACTAAGTTGTGTCAGCGGAGGAATTTATTTTTGAATACCAACGCCAACGCAGGTAAGAAAATATATTTTCTAACATAAAGTTTTTGGACAGTGAAGCCAAAAAGAAAATTCCAAAATAAATTCTCCAGTGACGAATAATCGAAATCTATTCTTGAATTTTTTTCTCTGGTAACATACCCGCCTGACGTCAATCTAGACCTCAATCTGTTTTTGAGATAGCAATGTGGTGAACTACTCGTTACTCGTCAGGTTCGATTCCCCACATTCTATAAAAATCATACTCTTTAGCGATCTGAATGGAAGAAAACACTACTCCACATACACAGCCTACGATACCAAACACAGCTATAGATAAGTCAAATAGTATATGATACCAAGGCATAGTAGAATAATGAAGCTTAATATGGAAAAGACAGGGATAAATTAGCACTAGAATTGTGCCGGTAAAACTACCGACAAAGGCCATTAATAAACCGAAATGTGGCACGAAAATTGCCACTAGAGTAGAGAGCAAAATAAAAACGAACCTGAATACCAATTTTGGGGTTGAATTCTTGTTGCACCGAAGCGGTTCGTCTTTGAGTTCGGCAAACAGGGGGATATTGAGCTGGTATTCAAATATATCATAGAGAGTGAACATAGGGACGACATAAAACAGTAGGGCCGTCACAATAACTGCTAAGGAAAGAGTGATGCGAAAAGCGCCATGCGGAATACTCAATGTCATGATCTGCTCGGTGTGTTCTCGGAAACAAAAGAACACCAGGATTCCATAGTTGAACTTGATGATGGTAACAAGCGTATAGGTGAAATCCATGATGGCGTTGAACTCTCCTGGGTATCGCATGGACTTCTCAATGATCGGCAGATAGGCTTGCGAGGAATACGTCACCACGATTATTCCCATGGCGATGGACATTTCTTTGAACTTCAACGAAGCTAGCTCGTGTGTCTTCCATTGATGATAGTGAGCCAAGGCATATACCAACACACAGGTTGAAGTGACCAGAGCGACGATAACAGTCAAGATACTGATCCAAGATATGTGCTTCATTGTACGTACGCCCGCGCACGGCAGCACGGCAATGGACACGACAGCTATCCAAACGCTCTCCGACACGAAGCTATCCGGAAAAGTATGGTGTAACACAGTCCCACACATGATAAGAAACAGAGTGCAATGCGAGAACTGCTCAAAAAAGTTAGTAATGTGCACCATAACACGGCCATAGCGCGGCCAGAACGCTTCACCCAGGTCAGCATACGTCGACTTGGAGAGATTTTCATAAGCCGTGTCCTCTCGCAAGCAGTAGATCAGGAGCTTTCCTGTGTAATTGCCGAGAGCAGCGACGAGAATTATGAGAATAATTCCCCAATAACCTGCCAAACGTATAACATATGGCATGGCAAGGACTCCTGTGCCCATGTTGGCGTTAAAAATATTGAAAAACGCTTGAAGAGAAGAGGTTTTGTTCTCTAACTCCTTTTCGTCATCATCTTGGCCTGTTTTCTCTCCTTTACCCAAAAGGGGCGAAGATGCTCTAGACTCACTCATGGCGAAATCTTTGCCAGTTCGTATCACTTACATTTAGTTGTTGTTCCTCTCGAATATTATTATGTCAATATTCTCTCAATGTCATTTCGGATATTCCTTCGATCACTGTTTTGTACTTTAACCAGAGAAATGCATCTTGTAGAAACCAAACTAATACCGGGTTTATAATGATTCAAGGAGCACTTTCCTGTTTTCAAATGATCTTTCTTTGAATAAAACGTTCAAGCCTTCGCACAAACAATTTATTGTCTTTATTTGAAGGTGCTCTTAAACGTTATTAGCACACGAACCAATTACCTGAACTTTAACGCGTAACACTGACCAATCAAGAGCGACACAACATGGTGAAAATATAACTAATTTCCACCTGCCAGTAAAATGGTCTGTTTTTTGAACATTCTCACGCAGACAGTTGAAAAGATGCCTTTACTTAAATCTTTATTTATGGTCGCTGTCTTTGAACGAGATAAGCAGAGGAGACGCGAGATTTTTTGGTCATGTTCAACGCGGAAAATAGAATTTTGTTTGAATTTTCAACCATTCTTTCTACCATTAATAATTTAATCAAGTATTCAGTGCAGAGTAAATTGGCTACTTTTAGCGTGTTAGGTAATAATTTATGAACTTTCACTTGCCAAAGGAAGATACAAAAAATTATCAATTCACATACTAATAAGTGATAACAATGTTATTACGCGGCAAAAGACTCGTTTATTACGCTCGTTTCACTCCAGAATACATAGTTCCCTCATACATATAAACGTTCCTTTCGTTGCATGATTTTGAACCCAGTGAATTGTGACCGGAGACAAAAGACGCTTTATTTTTTGACAGTTATAAAATTTTGGCACGTGAATGAAGTAAATAATTTCCTGCGAAATTTTGAAGCTTTAGTGAAAATAAAGAGGCGTAAAAATGCAAAATTAGAAATAATCAAGTGCGTTTCTGCTGTAGTCATGCCGCTTATTTTTATTGTTTACCTTTTCACAAACCAAAATTAGCTTATCAAAATTTCCTTTTTGTGATTGGCATTCAAAATAATAGATATTATTTTTTAGAATGTACGAGTCGCGGTAGATAATTGTATTATTTACAATCGCATCGGTTCTTACCAGTAGGGTTTGTCAATATTCACGTGTGTCGCCCACACAATATATGGCTTTCTTTGAAATATCCGTTTTAATTTAAACTTGGCGATTTTTGTCTCTAAACTCTTTAAGTCTTTTAAATCAATATGGTCGCGACATTTTTTAAAAACATTGCCCAATCATCCTGATGTTACTGAAGTAAATGTGTTTTACAGTTAACAAGCTAATTCAACGAACATTTTTTAAAAGCAATAACGAAAAATTTTCAGTAACGTTTCTTTGCTAAGGGAACCTCGACTTTGAAGTTTCAAGCCGATTGAGGTGCATGATGAATAAAAACAAAAGAATAATTCTTAAAAATGCAATATATACAATGTTTGCGGCTTGAAGACCTTCTGTGCTAACGTTGATAAAGATACACAAAACATATTGTCGACAGCCACTAATTTATTGTAGAATTGTTTTTCTTTTTGCTTCCTTTATCTTCTTTAGTCTACGCCGAATTTCATACAGGACTTTACCCCATAACATGAATTGAATATTAAAGTACTGTTTTTTCTTCTTCTCTTTTTAATGTACAAAGAATTACATTTTCTACAGACAATGCTGTTACAGAATGGCACCTCAACCGCACCTGAACGAGTCCAATGAATTCAGACTGACCGTCGGCTAAGAGTTACTCTACAAATGAGTTGTAGAATAAACACAAAGTGTTTCAATAAAATATATTCTGATATGTGTTGGGAAGTTGATGCTGTTTCACGTTGCTCGCCAATCACAAAGTTTATAAATGGAGGAAACTTTTCTGGATCGAAGCAAAGCAAAATACGGGAGTAGGGTGTGTCGCTTATATCTCTGCGTAGCTTCAAGTAATTGGCCCTAGTTTTTTCGTCAGCTTAGCTTGCCATGCAGATTTTTCCGGATATACACGACTTGAACTTGCGATAAGATCTATCGCCATCACGATCAACCTCTGTCTATATAAATTTTCGCCATAGACAGTATGTATCCGATTAAGTTTAAGAGACTGTTTAATTGTAAGCAGATTATTAATTCTTAGGGGAAAGGTTCGGCATATTTAGAAAAGTACAATGTTCCCGTATCAATTTAGCATATGCTGTTTTGTGGATTACTCCGGTTTCGTATGACTTGATATAAGTATATTAGAATATACTAAAATAGTGGATAGCGTTTTCGGCGCGAGCTGATTGGCTACTCAAACCCCGAACATCCTTTGCTATTCACCTCCGAGCAACGCGCGCGAGAAAATTATAATCATTACAGGAATAAATAAGACAAAATCATTTTTTTCGGGTTATATTATCTCACTGTTTTAGTATATACTAAAACAACTATTCGCCTCAGTGTCGGTGCCGCTCCGCGGCTCGGTAAATATCCACCACTAGCACCTCCACCTTGGTATATAAAATAGTTGTTAATTCTAACCCCCGATTAATTTCTGCGCGCTCTCGTTGGAGAAACACATCACGTGGTACAAAATCGAACGACGGGTATCAAATAATAAACCCCGTCCGATTTAATATCCGTCGCCCGATTTTATAGAGGAGTGGAAAACAAAACGAAAAAGTCACCTTTTCCGGCAGGTTTTACCTTTTAATCAAATAATAGTGGTAAAAAGTAACGTAAACCAATCAACTTGCATTTATTTCAACCTCAGTTTAATTGTTTGTAACAAACTTGAAAGACGTGACACTCTGCATGGAAATTGATTTCTTACACCTACACAAGCGAAAGGTTTTGAATTTCGGCTGCTTAAAGTGCCTATGAAGTAAAAAACTTTTTTGCTTTTTTTGGTAGCTTATTATGTCTACTTTCCGAAAAGGTAAAAATAGAATAATGTCAAAGAGAGAGAAATCGGACTTTTTGCCGCCTAAAGTGCCCTCGGTAAGACAAAACAGTGGGTCCGGAGACTGGACACGAATTTGGCTCGAATGACGTAGTAAGTGGTTCCACGGATCAGTTTACACTTAGATTTTGTTGATACACAGTGAAGTTCACTACTTCAGCTGAAATTGTTGCTGCTTTTTCGTTGATAAATCAAAATCTTGTCCGACAAGAACGATATGTTGCCATCTGCGGACTTGGCAGAGCGGGTTTCTAGCAGAAATGAATCGCACAACGAAATATCGTGACACTAAATGGACTGAAGTAGCTAGTTGGACCTGTCCAACCGCCGCAAGCCGATCAAGCGCTCTTTCACACAAGCGCTGGTCGACGAGGACGATCGAAGTTCGGCGAAGCAGATTCAAATGAGAAATTCCCTATAAAAATGAATAACTAGAATTTTTATTGTTTCCAAAAGCACATACATCGACGGGCTTTGATTTTGTGAGTGGTTTCGCAGTGTCGCAATGTGCTTCGGAATTGACACGAGCGCTGCTTTGCCGCGCCGAGGTTGCTTGCTTGTCGAATGTGTAAATTCAGGTTACGGTACGCCTATCCCGGTGGTTATTCGGTATTATATAACGATCTGGTGATTTTAATACAAGTAGCGATCAGTTGCTCGCTTTCATTTTGATTGTGTTCTTGTGTGGGAAAGTACAGTGGACTGACATATTTCTCCGAAGCGTGAGAGTGACATAATTAAACTTGACAACACGGCAAGATAACACTTCTTCAAACTCAAGATTCAGCCTGCTCAAGATTAGCACTTTTTGACTTGAACGAAACCAAAAATTTCCTCTTCAAGAATAAACAGAACTGCAGTTGTTGCTCTTTATGGTTCGTTAGCTCTACGGTATATTTTCAACCGTCGACTTCTTTATCCGGATACGATAAATCCTGATTACAGTGCGTGTTTATCAGTAAATAATTCCGGCGAAGGCAGCCGTAAAATTTGTCCAAGATTTTGCAAGAACTCAGTGTATTGTTTAAAAGTACATTCGCCATAGAATACTACCGGAAATGCAGACGTAAATGACAACATTCGAAGCGCGCTACTTGAAAACAAACAAGCATTTCTAACTCACTCAAGTCGAATTTACATTCCATATTTTTGCTTCTTTCACAGATGCATTCGTTTGCGTCTGGCGATCGATCGTTTCAAGTGTTTGGGAAAGGAAACGACTGCTACCTTACGAATGATAAAACTATCTACTAACCATACAAATTAAATTTTGAGGAACGAAGTCTCATAATAAAAGAATAAGGCCCTGTTTATACGTCGAATTTAATTCAGACGAATTTAATTCAAATTAAATTCGTCGATTAGTCGACGTTAATTGCCGCCTGATTTAGACGTCGAATTTAATTCAACCGAATTTAATCTTTCACCCGAGTCTTCAGCACTTCTGACCAGTGGCGGGGATAATTCCCGCAAAAACTAACGGGAGATCGCGAATTTTTTCGGAGCGCGCAGATTTAACCAAAACAACCTGGCGAGGTTTACGAAGGCATTATTGTTGGAGAAAATATCCAGAGAAAGACAGCGGAAAAGGCAGCTGCGACGTCGAATGTTGACACTGGTAGTGATGAAGAAAAGGTTTCTTGCGCGAGATTGTTTATCGATTTGTGTGCTCATAGTCTACTAACTATGGTCTTCTGTTACAATTAGTCGAAGATGAAGATGTTCAGCGTCACCGGAGTTGTCATCGCAGTATCAGAAATACATGATGGTGGGAATTGGTCTGGGCGACATATGATGAAGGAAGATTCAAGAAAGCGTTTCGAGTGTCAAAAAAAACATTCAACTTTATTTTAAAGAGCATTCGACCCGACATTGAGAAAAATACCGTGACAGAAACCCCCCCAGGAGCACACTGCAAACAGTAACCAACACTTTTGTTTGCCTCCCATCCCACCGTTTCTTCGTTTTCTTCAGCAATCGAACATTCCAACCGAGCACACACACTTCTCCCACAAGCTATGCATGAATATTTTGTGGTCCTGTTGCAATTTATGCAAGCGGGCGGCATTTTTTTTCCTCCACAACCGACGACATAGTTCAATAACGTGCGAAAAACGCGAGACTGAAGACCCCTGTGCGCATGCGACATGAACGAAACTTTCCACGAATCTACCACGGGCTCAATGGGGATACATTATGATAATGTATGCATTTAATTCGATGCGTCTGTTGTGCGACGTCTTAACTGAAGACGCGCTATCGATATTTTATTCGTCCTACCGAGACGAATACAACGTCTTGGACGAATTTAATTTACCAGACGAATCTAATTCGATTTATACGTCGCACAATCGTCGAATTTAATTGCCAAATGGTCCTTGAATTATTTTCGTCCCAATTAAATTCGACGATTGTGCGACGTATAAACAGGGCCTAACACGCATACTGTACCCAGCTGTGTAACATATTGTAAACTCCTGGCGCGACTGCTAAATCTTTCTTCGGCTAGTCAGGGCAGAATGATATAGAGAGACCATCATATCCTTTACAGAGATAACTCTTTTGATAAATTTCCTCTTCGCTTCATGACTTTATCGTTTCATTTGTGGCAAGGAAGAGCTTTTGCTGAGAACAGCGATCCTTGAACTGCCGACGGAACAGAATTCGTTTCTTCCTGCGTTTTCATCAGAACGAATAGCTTTACTATACACATGGAAATTTCGCTTCTATTTACTCTGCGAAGCTTCACCAAAGGAAATAAGTGTATTTGATGCAGTTTCGTTTGTGCAATTGCCTTTGTTTGACTCAAAAGCCGAAATATAGCTTTCGCCAGCCCTCTTTGCTCTCTTTACGCCATAATCCTGGTGTCTTTAGAACCACTAAGTACGTCATTTCCGGTGAAACCGGAGCGTTTGGCCGCGCGTGAAAAGGACCCACTTCAAATTGCGAAATCCCAGCGCGAAATCCAAACTTCGAGGCTCAAAAAATACTAGAAAAAAGCGCTATTGATATCTTAAACACGCATATTCGTGCTAACTAAGACATAAACAAGCAAATTGAGCAAAGTTATTTTTTACTTCATAGGCCCCAAAAGTTCCATCCAAATTCGAAGCAACACTGTACATTACCATTTTGCTTTGTAAAGTCTTAAGAAGCCGCACAAAGTCCACGATTATTCTAGCCTGCGTCACAGGGCACAGAGGAGTCAAGTTTGTCCGCAATTCAAAATCTCTACCGTGCAAAACGACCTTCAAAGCGATCGTGATACAGCGCCGTCATGCGATACTTGTTTGCAGATCTTCTGGTGATATCGTATTCTGACAATGGTCGCCTGGGGATTTTTTTTTCGGAAAGCTTCACGAGGTACGAAGTGCCGAGAAGAAAAAGAGACAAAAAATGCTCTTTTTACTGCTGATCCCTCTGGTAACGCCCACAAACATTGATGTCTGCGGATGTCGCATGAGGGTATGAATACGATATCACCAGACCAGACGATCTGTAAACAAGTATCGCATGACGGCGTTGCATCACGTACGGCTCACACCAAGGCTCACACGATCGCTTTGAAAAACTTTTGAAGGTCGTTTTGCACGGTAGAGATTTTGAATTGCGGACTTGACTCCTCTGTGCGCTGTGCCTGCGTGGCTCTCTCTTCCCAACTACCCCTCTCTCCCTTTTCGACGCCTGCTACGCAGGCTACGATTATTCAAGAAGTCCGTGATCTGCATTCAAACCACACTCTTGACATTTGCAGAATGCAGAATGCAGACTAAGAGAATATATTGTGTTACCTTTACCATTATTGAAAGCGCTATTTAGGCTAACCGGAGTGAATAGTAGGCTAACCGGAGTGTGTAGGCATCCTCTTCCCCAGGGCCACGCGTATCTTTTTTAAATGACATGACGTAGTGGCCCTGGTAACGGTAAAAAATATGATTTTTTTGATTGGCTGATAAAAACTGCATGCGTAATTAGGTAAAAAACGAAACGCTTCTGCGCAATTTTGGTTATACTTCCGGTCATCGAAACAATTGAAGATGAAGCGGGCAAGTTTGAAAATGTTACCGGAAAAAGACCGAATAACACTGGGAGTTTGTTGGAATAACGTATTCACGAAGCAGACCTTTGTTTATGAACGAATGACAAATACATCACTTGTAAGGTGTAACTCGGTTGTACTTTTTATTGCATTAAAAATATTGCAAACATTTGCACTATCAACTTAGCTTATACAAGATATACACACTAAATGGAGTTCATGAATTACATGAAGATTTTGAAATTCAATGTGACATTTCTTACCGCTGCTCAATAGAATGATACCTCGTCGATCAGCGGCTTTTTTAGTTCTGAATTTTCTGCAATACCTCCGCATGGCAATAAATAAATTTCACAGTATCATCAACCGTCGGAATGTTATCAGCTGATGATTTCCTCGACTCCATGTTTAAACACTATAACAGCGCGACTTTAACTCCAATTCCTCTGGATTCTAACTTTTCTATCTGCCGTCAGATAATATTGCGTGTAGAGACGACACAACAAGAACACATCTATCAGCAATGCAATTCAATGAGTTCCAAACGAATCGAATTGTGTAAGTTATCAACGACTTGAATTGCCCAAACCAGCGGGCAAAACACAAGGACAGTCGTTTAACGACTACAGTAGGCAGGGCGGCTTCCTGTTCCATTTCTTGTTTCTTGATGTCCTCCGACAGTTGTAGCAAGGATTGCTGTACAGCTCTTTCGAACGCCAAACTCAAATCTCGTATTAGTCAGGTCGCTTAGCGCAAATTTTTGGAGAAATCGTGACACGGTTGATAAAAGCACCAAACTTTGCAGAATGATTCTTTAAAGACTATTAAATAATTTTATCCGTGGCTCCACCTGGATTTTTTCTTGCAATTTGCAAAATTTGCTTAACATTTTGACCACGTACGATCTCTCAAGCACCGCTACCACGCCATTTTGAATTGATTAAATTAAAGTGGGACAGAAGGAAATATTTCTCTACTCCGTAAGTAATTTGCAGTTTTATGCTTTTAAGCATAAAACAGTAACATTTAAAAATGTTGCAAAATATATATAAATTGAAGACATGAAGTTGAAGTTTTCGCTAAAATTTTTATTTTTAGGTGCAGTATTCTAAAATGTTTATTATGGTAATTACAGTAGAATCCCGGTAACTCGAACAACCCCGCTAAATTGAACTAACTTTAATTTCCCTTGGATTTTGAACCCACTTTTCAGTTATTTTTACCCGGTTAACTCGAAGTCGGATAACTCGAAATCCCCGCTAACTCGAACTAAATTTCGTTTCCGTTGATCAAAATTTGGGTCAAATTTACACCGATAACTCGAATTCAGGTTCTTGCAACTCGTCACGGATACCCATTGATTAGAGCAACGAACAGATCACGTATTTGACAGCCTTTTTCCATTCTTATCATAAGAATTCATGTATGATCGTGATAGAGTTTCTGACGAGATAAGTTTAACTTGCACTGTCAGTACTGAATACTGAATACTGAATACTGTACTGGTACTGAATACTGAAGTGCTGAAAAATCAGTAACTATCAATTAACTTGGCAAATTAAATATTACTCGAACCCCGCTAACTCGAACTGTTTTTCGTTTCCCATCAGATTTCGAGTTACCGGGGTTCTACTGTATATATGCGCTTGTAGTTTGTGGCCGCCGAGGGATGCGGGACATGCTTAAGGAAGCCTTGAAGAAACCAGTTCAGTTGAATGTCCACTTTTGGAAATGTTTTGATCCGCAGATCAAAACAAACAGTTATCCAATCACTGCTCGAATTTGGAGTCACATGATGCGAGGTCTGTTGACTTCATGCTGAATCTGTCGATCGAAATCTTGAACAGCGAAGTGTACAGAACTCGAATTTGAATGACACAAGCTTCTTTCTATTAACTAAATGGAAATTCACAGCTTTAAGAAAGACAAAAATATGCCATTGACCTCTTTTGGCCAGGAATAAGTAAAGCGGAGACGAGCGCTTGTATTTTAAATCCTTTTCTGTCGCGCGCTATGCAAATTAACACTAAGCCCTAGGTTTTAAGTACATAAATTAAAAGAACTGAGCTATGAACTCCGCTTTTAAAATAAGATACTCTCGCAGTTTACGCCACATCAATCAAAGAGTTGAGCATCCTGGGCCTTACTTTATTCACAGCTTGCACAAAGAAAAAAAATATGCCGTTGATCTCTCTTGGCCGAGTAAACTGGATACGAGCGTTTTCTGTCGCGCGCTATGTACATACCAGCGACATACATGTAACACTAAGCACTTGGTTTAGGTAAATTAAAAGAAGCTATAATACTCTCATAATTTACGCCACATCGATTAAGGAACTTAGCATCCCGGGCATTAGCTTAGCGACGTCTAGAATTCAAAAATTAAATGCGATCTCGCAAACTGACATGAAAACATTTACATTTGGTATCGTGCCAGAACTGAGCGGTCTAAGAAATTGATACAAGTCGAAGGTTAGCATAAGCGTTTGCGTTAAACTTATAACTTGTTTTCTATTAATTTAACGAAAAAATAATTAGCCTCGTAGAAGTCACATAAATATTTGGCGCAATTGAGTCAAGAAATTAGAACACGCGTCGAAGGAAGCGACACATTACAGTGACATTACATGGTAGTAACGAAAACGAAGACCCCGAAAACGAAGACCTAAGACCTAAGACCCATACGAAAACTAAGACCCGTACGAAAACTAAGATCTAAGACCCATACGAAAACTAAGACCCATACGAAAACTAAGACCCGTACGAAAACGAAGACCCGTACGAAAACGAAGACCCGTACGAAAACTAAGACCCATACGAAAACGAAGACCCGTACGAAAACTAAGACCCAAAGACATGCATTCGTTTCGCTCATGCCAGGGTTTTGAAACACACCTTGTTTAATTTGTTTCTTTCCCGCGTTTCCTTAACTTTACAGTATTAACACCCTTGCGGCTTTTTGTGATCAAAATTATTCCTAGGAAAACAAATGTTTTCTCTAAGCAGTTCCTTTCAAAAGGATTTCTCAGCAAAGAATACGCTCACTGTCTCGTTTGAAGCCAAACCTGCTCCCATTATACCTCAGTGTTTATGATCCCGTGGGTAACATTAGGAATTGAATTGAACCATGTATGAACGCTGAGCGCTTATACAATCCTTTTGTCTTCCAACTTTTGGTGCTTTGTTTTTGTTTCTTTGCCAAGTATAAATGAGAGGTATTCAAGACTAGTACCTTTTAAATCGTTTTCACGCGTAACCGATTTATCAGATGATGTTTTCTTTTATTTGAAACTAGAAACGCGTCATCTTTAGTGTCCTTTACATTGTCGATATTGTTGTTTACATGAACGTGTGCCATCGTTATTCGTTTCGAAATGTCTCGAACTGTTATGTATATGATTTGACATTGAACGAGTACTTTTCATTTTCTTCGCAGTTTTTTGGATCGAAACCGCAATGTCATTAATTAAAGGGATGGATCAGCCAGTAAGAATACAAACTGGACAAATCTGTTTGAACTGTACTGTGCAGTTGGGATCTGCACAAGTCATTGCGACAGTGTAGTGTCGTATGAGGGTGTAACATTTCAAAATGAAGCAAATTAACGCGACGTACACGACAGGAACAAGTTTATTTCAACACTTGTTGGCGTATAATCTTAAACGAAAACAATGTTCGTGGTACTTTTCCCACTTCGAGCGTTCTTCGCAGTATCAGTGATAGCAGGAGGTGTCCACCCTGATAAAATAATGATTTTTCCTTTGAGTCAAGAACGTCTGGACTGTAACGAGAAATTGGGGCTAAATAATGGAAATTAAGGTCATGGAAATTAACGCTCCACTTAATTAACGGTGCGGAAATTAACGTTAATAAAAATTAACGCGACTTAATTTAACGCGAATTTTTGAAATTCGCGTTAATTTCATGACGCGTTAATTTCCTATAATAAGGTATACAGTGGACGCACAAATTTTGGCCAAGGTAGCTTCAATAATAAGAAAATACATTTTCAGCCACGAGGCATATAAATTTAACGGATTGTTTCCATAAAATAGTCAAGAAGCGTCGTTACAATCTAGCCTCAAAACCTTAATATTCTTAATTTTCGATGGAGACGGTTTGAAAAAGCAAGATAAGCACGAGTCCCAAGCTTGCCTTACCGTTGGCCGCAAGACAAAGAAAAAAAAAACAAAATCGTGAACTGCCTCTGCCTGTCTACATTGACTTGAACATCATAGATTGACGAGAAGCAAGCGGATCATTCAGCATTTACACCAGCTGGAAATTTCTATTTCCTATGCAAGGGTCACACTAACCTGCGATTTTTCTCCTCCCGCCGCAAAAAAGGAACGCCTGATCGAACGCCTGAGCTTGAAGAGTGGGCAGCAGAAGCCATGTGAATAAACTTAAAACAAGTATCGAAAAGAGGCCGCATGCAAAAATTGGGGTTTTTATCACAAAATTTAATCGATTGCTTACGAAGGGACATTGTGGAACAGCTTTTATGAATATATGCAAATGAGCTAAAAACGTTCTGGTTTAAATTTCAAGAAAAAATAAAATAATTCGGATGGAGCCACGGATAAACTTAAATAAAGTATAGAAAGGAGTCCGCATGCTAAAATTGGTGCTTTTATCACGCAAGTAACGATTGTTACGCTAACCGACTTGACTATATCTTCTTTTAAAATTCGCTTTCTTCTCGTCTCAGTCAGCCCCAGCCTTCCCCTTTCTTTTACTGAGCAGACGCAGACGAACATTTATGCAGTGGGCATGCGCTACCGGATGTCGTGGATTTTACGACATCCGGTAGTCAGTGTTACCAGAGCCCTCCGTTTCGCCGACCACGTGACCAAAAGAAACGGAGGCTCTGGAAACGAGAATGAGTGTGTAGGAGGCTAACCCGAGTGAAACGTTCACTCCGGTTAGCCTACTACGCACTCCGGTTAGCCTGTTTACGGTTGGCTTTCAATAATGGTAAATGTAACACAATATATTCTCTTAGTCTGCATTCTGCATTCTGCAAATGTCAGACACCGCACTGGAAGGGCCATGTCATCTTGTTTTTGCGGCCTTCGAAGGAAAGATAAACTATTCGCCAGCAAGGTTTTAGCACTCTGTACTTTGTGAACTGTGGTATTTGACCCACTTTAAAATTAATTGGTGTTTTGCCTTTTTTCATTTTAAGTCCCAAAGAGGGAATTTCCGTGTTCAGAATGAAAAGCACGACCTTGGAAGGTTACGAATTCATCTCGCAATCCGCCATTATTTTCATGCACATTTTGACCACAACACAGCCAAAATGCATTTTCCGGACCAGAGACAGAGCACAGACTGTCACCCCCGCATCGGCCTCTGCAGCCACAGACGCTGGTGCTCCAGCCAAGCAGACAACTAGCATGAACTAGGATGCTACCCATGGTCAACCTTGACCGACGGATGCCTATTATAATTATGTTACCTTCCATCCCAGTTTGCTTGCCTTTTTAGTTGTTGTTTATTGATGACTGTTGATGACTAGTTTAATGATGACTGTTTGCTTTCATCCCAGTCTGCTTCACTGACGAGCCAAGGAGCCGCCGAGCCATAAAATAATATAGCCTATCTTTATTTCTCTTAAAAACGTTGTTCACTGAAGAGCCAAGGAGCCGCCGAGCCATAAAATTATATAGCCTATTATATAGCCTAAAAAGGATCAAAGGTTACACTTAAATATTTTTGAGGCGAAGACATAGAATTACTGATAGCAGCTATAAAGCTACATGCACTTACGCTTGCCACGTGACGTGTTTTAGTAAACACGACATCTACACGTTTTTGTCACGTCACGTCATCTCGTGTAACGTTATTCGTTTTTCATCTTTTTGGGTCGGGCAGTGCTCGGGCGGTGAGGGTAAAAGGAGGAATGAGTTTGCGGAATGCAATGTGGCATGACTTGCGGAATGCATAATTATGCGGAATGTAATTTACGCGGAATGACTCATTGAAATAAATTATAATGAAAAGGGCGCCAAAATTTTAAAAGAGAAGCCGCCTTGTTAAATCGCTGCTGGCTCAAACTATCAAGGACCGAGCAGTGCAGTGTGGACAAGGAAACTTCCATAGAACAGCGTTGTAAAGATCATTTCAACGTTCAAATCACCGATTTACGCCGAATAGAACCAGAGAAACTATTTTAGCCACTTACCGTGACGCTTCCGAGGACTTGAAATATCGAATGTATACAGTGCGTTGCTGAAATAAGCGGCTGAATCTTGGCCGAGTAGTGAACAAAAACTCTCGTCTATTTGCCTTAAAGAACAGAACGATATTCGTTCTAAAGCTACGTACTTCAAGGCAAGACAAACAAATTCAACCCATTTGAAGAAAAGTTTTTAAAAAGACAGTGCATTGAATGAAAGCAAGCAGGACCTGCCCGCGAAATAAGTGTGTGACCGTGTCACTGCCGTTTTCCAAGAATCGTTTTTTTTTTTCTAAATCAAAACTTGCTAAGGGTGGAAGAAAGCTATTGGTTTCATTGATGACAACTCCTTTTAGTATACCGTAGAATTCCGGTTATAAGCCCTGGGCTTATACAACTTCGTAAGGGGTTTTGAGTGGGCTTATAAGCGGAGGGGCTTATATTCGGGAGGGCTTATAAGCGGAATGAAAAAAACGTTTCAAAACGAGCCACGGGAGTGTTGATGGAAATACGTTTTTAAGTTAAAAACACATAATAAAGCAACATTTAGCCCTATTCAGTACTGTTATCTGGTAGAGGGGGCTTATATCCGGGGGGGGAGGGCTTATAACCGGTTGTATTTTTTTGTTTCCAGGATGATAGGCCTATAACCGGGAGGGCTTATAAGCGGGGGGGGCTTATAACCGGAATTCTACGGTATTTCTAGCTATTTATTACGGCCGGATGAAAAGATCGTGACACGGCTTCTCTGCTTGTGTGACACTAGTTCACACTGGTTACACCGCAGTTGATTTTATCGATGTGTGTCTCGTGAACTTTGCGGTAAAATTAAATGTATATTTAGCGGATGATTTTCTTTTCGTAAGAGAAAGCCAAGTATTCATAACAAGTAGGCAGTGATAATTACTCGCCGGATTCCTTATCGGAAAATCTGCAATGCGAGCCGGCTAGATTTGAAATACGAGATTGTTTTTTATACCATGCAGCCAGTGACTATATGAAAATTTCGTTCTTCCATCGGCGGTCGGCTGTTGCTTTTTTAAGTTAGTGTTATGTCTTCCACTGAGTTTATATAGTCTTCGTAATGGCAGGGGAAAAGCTAGTCTTTTCGCAGCCCGGCGCTTGGGACAAACCGAGGAGCGTTGCGTGATTTTGGCCCCAGGGGGGGTACTCCGGCTTGTAAATGACGGGGATGATCGAATGGAGGCAAAATTCAGGACCCCAAAAAATCCCTTAGTCTTCCGACATTTCCCAAAAAAATCCCTGAACCAAAAATAACCCCCCCAAAAATCCCTTGTCAAATTACCCCTAAATTGCCAGGAGGTGCAATAAAATAACACAAAGAACGCTCGTTTTGTTTATTCATCATACCATAAATACGCCAAGGCCGCGCCAAGGCACATTAGTTCGTTTTTAATACCCAAAAAATCCCCTATCTAAATCAAGATACCCAAAAAAATACTTGCCAAATTTTCCAACCCAAAAAAATCCCGGAATCGAAAATTTCAAACCCAAAAAAATCCTTCTATCATCCCCGTCATTAACAAGCCGGAGTACCCCCCCTGGGATTTTGGCCCGAGCGGCTGAGAAGGAGACCGACAAAAAGCAAGGCTAGTTGACTTTCAATGAAACAAATACGCCGTATTGTTCCAAATCTCTCTGTTTTGTATCCTGTACATTTCTACATCGATCATTCAACACGTGATGGATAAAGACAAGTACCGTCAATCGATTGTCATCATGTTAAGACTGTTTTAACAGTAATAAGTAATGCGGCTGCTCTTAAAAATTGGCGCGCTTTTCAATATAATTTATGTCAATGGGTCATTCCGCGTAAATTACATTCTGCATAATTATGCCATTCCACAAGCTAAGTCATGCCACTCCGGCCCTATGCCCACTTAGGGCTTTGGCAATAAGTCAAGTAAGTCACAAGTCATGCCACATGCCATTCCGCAAACTCATTCCGCCTTTTACCCTGACCGGTGCTCGGGCGCATCTTTCTCTCAAATTTTATCCGCTGCTCAAAAATAACGCTATATGCGTGCTGACAAAAAAGTAAACAATTTCAGTTTATGTTAAAAGGATCAAAGGTTACACGTAAATATTTTAGTGATGAAAAACAGAATTCGCGCTAAGAAGCTTAAGAGCACGCCAAGAGAATCATCAATGACGCAACTCCCACGGAAAAATGAAACATTCAAAGGTCAATGAAATGAGAGGTTGCGTTACATTATTGGACGCTTATTTGGAAAAAAATGCAAAGTTTGGCACTCCACCGAATTACCATGAGGTTGCTCGAAGAGCCTTTGATTCTTCCTGCTTCCTCATTGCTTCATCCTTGACTAGAGAGCCTCACGTTCACACGCTATTCCAGAATCTGTTATGAATGCTACAACATTATTATCAGTATAACGCTCAACAGTAGAATTATGCTACATGGGGATAAAACTTCTTAAACGCAAAACTAACATACTTTGATTCCCTCCAGGCAAGTGGAGCAAACGAAACACATGCAACTTCCGACTGTATAAATGACGAGGAACTTTTATCGAATAAACAAAAGCTCTTGAATTAAATACTCGAGCAATAACACTCCGAAAACTTGGACTCAAAAAGATAAAAAACGGATGACGTGACACGAGATGACACGTCACAAGGCAAGCGTAACTGCATGTAGCTTATAGCTGCTATCAGTAATGTCACAATCTCACTTCACTAAGTGCCTTTGAATGTTGTCTTGCGTGAATGGGTCATTAATAACTTGTGCTTTGAGGCTTCGTAGCGCGAGTTCTATTTTTTTTACAACCAGAATAAAGTGTCACGATGATGATCTTTGATCCTCTTTTGCACTTAGGAAACTCCTTATGTGAATAAACAACTTTGTTTCCTGTAAGATAGAGACCCTGGAAAGGAGGTTGGAGAATAATTTGTTTCTGATTGACATGGCTGAATAAAGGACCTTTCTGTCAGTACGCTTACCGCTAAATGCATAAATTAATTGCGGTTTGATATCAGAATGGAGTGAGCGAGCGAGTGTTTGAGAGTCGTTTGAATGAGTAAAACACGTGAATTCGGAAATGCCAACTATACCTCATTACCATTCGGTAAAAAGGAGGGGGGAAAGAGTGCCTCAACCCCCCTCGGCCTCCACTCCCACCCCCAGTTCCTTCTCAGTCCACGGCCAGTTTCTTCGCTGCACTTCCAGCCGGAGATTATCACAGGCTAATTCTGGGAGCAAAAAACCCGCATTTGAATGTGATTGCTAAGGATACTTTCTGTTTTAACATCTGCTGAAGGTATAAGATTGTCTGTTTCCTGAGAGAGCTATTACAATAAGATCATTGATTATGAGGACTGGTGTTTTCCGAACTTAAAAGTTCGTTGGAATGGATTCTCGAAAGGGTCCCTTCACCGTAGATTATTTTGCTAGTTATTACGTGAATGCCAAGTTGCCTTGATTTTATTCGTGTTTTTACAATCCTTACACTTTGGGTGTTGATAAAATTATGCGAATGTGTAGTATTCCAGGTCCTTTCAGAAATTTAGAATCTTGGCACCTTGTTGTATTGCGTACGAGGCCGCTAGATGTTAATCTTTACCTTGAGCATACAAGCTCCTCGGTACTTCATTCTACTTTTTGTAGTCAGGGTCGGCCAGGGGGGTAAGCAGTATACCAGTATACCTGAAAAGCATGTACCCGGTATACCCAAAATTTCCCCTCAAAATCATGCAAAATACCAAAATTTGGAATAACACAGTATACTTTATACCCAAAAAGGCCCAATTTGAGGTAAAAATACAGTATACCCAGTTTAAAATGCCCCAGTATACCGTATACCTAAAACCCCTGACCGACCCTTTGTAGTGTTTCGTTGAACATTCTTAAGGCGGGAGTCCGGAATTCCACTAAACAAGTTGTTAAGTAGCCACAGAAACCCATTAGTTGTGAACGCTACCAACGCTTGTCGGGTCTGAAATACTTTTTGCTCATGTTATTCGTTTTATTTCGTCGTCGAAACTTTAAACGCAAATAACGAACTTTTCCTGTTTCACCCCGGACACTGGACTTTTGCTGTTTGCAAATATTGTATACATGTAGACAATTAGTCTACATAGATTGATAATTGTCGGCTCAGGCGCGTAGGGCCATGAAAGGATGCAACAGACGTGTTTTGGCTTTAATACCAAACACGGGGAAATAAATGAAACACCTCCTGGGTTTCTGGTAGCCAGTTACTCCGGACATCATTACTTCAATATAGTCTATTACTAATACAAGATGCGCTTTATCATAAGCCCACGTGTAGTTGACCAATATCCTATACTTCGGCTAGGGAGCTTTGGCTTTAAAACTAGGCTTTCCTTAGTCTAGTTATGGTTTGCATAATTAAAGGCTTTTCCCGCTGCGAACGCTGGTATCAGATGTCGTTTCTTCAAACGACATGGTCGTTTAAAATCTGATCGTGCCAAGGAAGGCTGTGTCAAGGACAACATCCCTTCTTCGTCTGTTTTTTCAAACTTGTACTAAGTTAGAAATTCTTTTGTTTTCATTTCACTGCAGAGTGATTAGACAACAAATATATTTGTTTCCACCAAATTAGAATAAAACACGCATGGGAACAAAGCATGTCAGGTCAATCGGGGCGAGAAAAAACATGGGCACGCTTTTTTCAATTTATGGGATGGCTTGGGGGTTGATTGAAAAATCTGGGTGATTGTCCTGTTGGGATGGTTTATGTCATGGGTTGAGCTATTTGTGTATAAATAATTTTTACGTGCACTTTGATGCATCAGAACTGTTTTATTCAATACGTAAATTTTCATCATTTAATTGAAAATCAAGAACTACAGTCCGACCTCTATTAAGCGGCCACCCTCGGGACTTTGAAAAGTGGCCGCTTAATAGAGGTTGGCCGCTTAATAGAAGTACAATATAAATTGGATAGGAATGGCAGTAAACATGATTTTTTTGACCCTATATAGCAAAATGCTTTTAAAAAGTGAACATATATAAAGATAAATCCAAAATTCATTGTAACAAAACATCAAGTGCATTTCCAGCTCATGCATAGTTCTAGCTCTAACACACACAGAGGACACGTTCGGGTTGATAATGTACAGAAAACTATGCAAAACATCGTTGACAAGCTTCTTATATTAGGCCTTTTTGCATCAACAGTTACTGATGTGAAAAAAGTAAGCTCAAGATTTTTCACGGACGATATATAAATCATCTGTCACCATTTCGCTTGGAAAGATAACTTGCTGGCCGCTAGAGTTTGAAAACCATATAAATAATACACTTGCGACAGCAAAAAGGTGGCAGCGGCCGCTTAATAGAGGTGGCCGTTGAATAGAGGTATCAAATACAGCAGTTTAGTGACAAATAAATCGGGACTTTGGAAAGTGGCCGCTTGATGGAGGGTGGCCGCTTAATAGAGGTCAGACTGTAATTAATTATCAAAATGTCACGAAATAGCACGTTCTTTTTCTGTTTAAAGCGGTTATTTTGTTGCTAGCTTTTTAACAACCGTAACGTGATACTTTTGTTTGTTAAGGAATACTTTTGGCTTTTTGCCAAACACTGTAACATGATACTATTGTTTTTCTCACTTTTGTAACATGATACCTCTGGGTTTTTTTTTATAAAAACGAACGTAACACGATACTTTCAATGTCTCCATTTAACACGCTCAATAGTCATTGAACGAAAAGTAATAAACGAATCAAATAAAAAACTGCTTTCTTCGGGAAAGTTCTTTAAAGCGCAGTACACCTGGAGTATTTGTTTCCCGTCAGAACTGTTCAACAAAGATTTTGGTTCATTCACAACGTAAATTTTATTCAACAAACAAGAACTAATTGAGTTATCAAATTGTCACGGAATGACACGCTCTTATTCTGTTTTTGCTATCGATCGTAGTTGTTTTTAACAGCAAAGTTAAAACTTATACCGGTTCATTAAATGTTTGAACGAGATGTTTTAAAGGTATAAACACAAACGCCACTTCTGAGTTGGTGAATTGAGCAAGACGCTAAAGAGGCTAATTAAATTAATTGCGGTTTGCAGTAATATTTAGGAATCTAAAGAAGATTCCTTTCCATTTCATTGACTCTTTGTAAATATACCCTCAGTATTAACATCATAATGACATTATTCTTTAAATCTGCTGTGTGCAAAAGCTTTATGTAATTTTTACCAAGGTCAGGAAAGCTAGCCTCTTCAAAACGATTAACGCTCGAATAAGACGAATAACAATTATATGTTGGGACTTTTGCTTACGGCGTGTGCGTCGTAAGTAGGCGTGCGTTACGAAAAACACGTTTTTAATCCAGGGTTAATTCACAACTCACCAATGATTCCGCCTCCTACAAATCTAAAATCTTCGAACGAAATCGCTCACTACAACTGCGTCAGATTGCTTCCCCCTTATAAACTACAATTTGATTGGTTCTGATAGTACCTGAAATCTGATTGGTGTGACAAACAAACATACTTTACTGACTGTGTCACTGACTGACTACACGGTCCATCACGACGGCTAAGAGCTATTTTTAAAAAAATAACTCAAAAATGATAACCCCCCCCCCCCCCCCCTCTCATTTGCGTTCGAGCTCGTTCAAATCCCCCGCGCCGCTTTATCTTGTTCGGACGCTTTGGCCAAAGTTATAGGAAGTAGAGGATTTGAACAGACTAGGAAGATGTGAAAGACCTAGAAAACTTATCTAATGGGTGATAACCGCGTTTGGAACATTTGCATCTCTGATCTTGGTTTCGTAAGCAAAAGACAATACTAGTATACAAATTTCCAAAATGAACTTTTTAATACCAAAATACAGTTCTCTAATGCAACGTTACATACCTTGCAAATTGACTACTAAAAAAAAGTTATGAGTACTAAGAGCCTTAAATTAAAAATATTTTTAAAAATTTCTAGACGTTTCAGGCTTAGCCCTTCATCAGTGGAAAAAGTCTTGATGATTTCTTCAAGGCTGTTTCCACTGATGAAGGGCTGAGCCCGAAACGTCTGGAATTTTTTAAAAACATTTTTAATTTATGGCACTTACTTTGTACCCTTTACAAGAGCCACGTAGCACAAGGAAAATTCTTTTTCCGTTTATCACTTATTGATTACTTAATTGATCTATTAATTTCAAAACCACTAAAATTGTTTCTTCACTTCGTTTCGTAACCGTGTATACTGAATACTACGAGCTAAAAAGCACATTCTTTAAAGTTCAAACCTTAAAATTCCTACTACAGAGTTTTAATTTACTACACATGAAATCATCCACGGACATTTACTGAACGATTCATTTTTAAAACAATACAATGACGCGCTGTGATTGGCTGTGTCAGTACAAATGTCAGAGACTTCGTGGAAGCGTTACATGGCGACCCAAATAACGGTTTGGAAGGCGACTACTGTGCCATGTCAGACATAGCTGCTCCGCATACCAAACTGGACCTTAGACATACTGAAAGCTTTTGTTGTTTCGCCTATTTTTGGTATATAGGTATAATTTGAGCAGTACTGGCACGAACATGCTCTTCTGATTACTGTTTAGCTATAGTTTTTCATCCCATTTCGTCAAAAATGCTCTGTTGTGGTTCGAATTTCAGCTGTCTTTTCGGTGTTTGGATAAAAACACTTTCTTTCAATTTATGTACAAAGTCATTTTTTCAGTACAATCGGTGTTTCCGCTATTCAAATATTTCTTCACCAAAGTAGACGTTCATCCGATTTTGATTCATGTAATGGAATTGTTTTACGCCTTGATTGTTCAGTAGTATTTGCGCTTTTTGTGATCCTTCATACTTCATTAAAAAAAAACCTAATTCGATGAGCAATTCAGTCTCCGTCAGTCATCTGAAGGAATTGTGCGTACGCATCTCGGGAACACTCTCCTTTAGCGTTGAATGCAAATTTGTAGTAACTTCCGTCTGCACATATGGCTGCAAAGTATCAACAAGGGACAGTTGGTGGTGGTGGAACAGAACACAAGGGAAAAGGCGGAGGTGGGCGGGGAACTCAAAGTTAATTGTAGTTAAATCACAAGTCTAAGCGAAGTTTTTTCTGGGGGTCTGGGGGTGGGGGGAGGGGGGGGGGTGACCAGATACCCTATAGCTGCATCTCCTCTGTACTATTCCCTTTTTCTCGCGTTTTTGTTCTCTCCTTTGGTTAAAGACAGTGTATTCTCTAAAGTTACACTTGCTGGCATGTAGACGCATGAGAATTTATTCTCACCAGTAACTTAATAAACGTTGTGTGCAAAAGCGATTGGAACACTAAACGCCAGTTTCTTTTGCAGGTCATACAATTTAGAGAACAATCTCTTTTTATTTATTTTTTTCCTGCGCCGCTCACTTTAACACATCTGCAGTCTACGTAAAAGTTCCTCGGAATGCGTTAAGAAACTCTTGGAAGCCTCCAGGCTGTAATAAAACTTCACAGCTCGTACTGAACTGGGAACGCAAAGTCATGGGTTTAAAGGCCGTGGCAAACAGAACACATTGTTGCTCCTGATGTTTCTTGGGAGAGCTACGAGCGGGGCACAAAACAAATGTTTTGTTTCCATGCTGTGCAAACCGGCAAACATTTGATGCGGACACAAAACGTTTCTGACTAATAAAAAAAAAAAAACAGAAACATGTCTTTGTGTCCGCAACAAATGTTGCGCGCGGGCAAAAAGGCAAACATTTGTATCCGCGACAATGTGGCTTCGTTTGCCAAAGCCTTAAGTCCCGCCGAAGCCCTGAATTTTTACTGGTCTTTACAAATTAATCAAATACAATAACGAGAATCTGAACTGCTCTAATACCCCACACTTTGTCTACAGTTGATTTATTGATTATCATCATTTTATTTAATTATTGATTCCTAAAAGTATATCTTAAGAAGAATATCAGCATCCCTTTACCACTTGAGATGTTTTTTTTTTATAAAGTAATGAGTTGAACCACAGTGCCTGATAGGACTGGGGTAAGTACTCTTTTTATATCTTCCCATAACGAACTATTAATAACTCGTTTCAAATGAAATGGAAGGATTGAAATTAACATAAAGGAAAATATACCTATGACTGTATTCTTTTCATTTCCAAACGCGCAAACACAGTGGGGGTCACCTGGGACTTGAAATCTTGAAAAACTCCACTTAGAGCTGAAGTATTTTGGAAGGAAGTTATGTGCTGAGGCAAGACTGACAAAGAAAGATAAAATTATGGACATAAATCATTCATAGAACTGAAAAAAAAAAATTACTCATTATTGTTTCATAAACAGAAGCAAACAGATGATGATGATGAGAATTAACAAATCAACAAGTAATCATGAGGGATGTATGGTATTGAGCAAGGACAATTGTGACTATTAAAATTTATTATATAGCCGCGAGTGTTTTACTACCATATCCTCACAAGTGAGGATATCGATGATGTCATTTCCCGCCTCTGCACGGTTGTTTGTGCAAAACTGCCAAACTTCGGTTGGAAAGCAAGGCATCTATCGATTCGTGAAGTTCACTGAAGCCAAAGTAAAATCTTTTACTGAGGAAAAGGACAATGCTAACATGAATAAGAAAACTTCATCTGACTTGAAATTATTTCAAAGAGCTTCTTGCTTGTGGAGGCGAAGGGAAGGAAAATCAAGAAATTCATGCAGCTGCCGAAATGCAAGACTTGGCGATCAGAAATTAGAAAAGCAATGAGTTTGAGCATAAACAGATTTCAAAACAGCGAATTATAAATAATCAAGAACAGTGATGAAAGCTTATTTACGTTGTACATCTTTTGAAAGCTTGAGTTCGCAAAATGCCTTTCAGATTGGCAATTTGTTCAATTGTAAGCTTAATATTAGCCGTCGCTCATACGCGTGTTTAACCTTTTGATGAATAAAAATGTTTTAACTTTTACAGCAAGTAAGTGTTTTTGTCTATATAATAAAAAGAAAATTACACGGTGGCTTGAAGATATGAATTTTATTTTCTTGTGGTAAAAGCAATATTTTACTCAATCGCTGCGCTCATTCGTAAAATATTGCTTTGCCACTCGAAAATAAAATTCATATTTTCGGGCCGCCGTGTAATATCCTCTATGTATGCAACTGTAAGTTGTCTACCATGAGTATGAGCCACTGATATACATGTAATAAGCAAGCATGATTGTACAAATACATACATGTATGATCTTACCTGGACTGTTTGTTTTTCTTAGGATCTTCAATAGCAAAGATATGAACTGTGCCATGATCACTTGACACACACAAGAGTTCTGAGTCATGGTTAAAGTTGATACTGCAAATAATAAATGAGACCTGCAACTGAGCTAACCAGACATGCACAACTAAAAATATAACACATTCGAATAGAATTAATAAGGGGAAACAATGCATTGTGCCAACAGCTGCTGCAGCAGCAATTTAACAATGAAAATTACTGAAGAATATAATAATTATTGTATAATACTCTCGTGTTCAGTACCATGATAGCAAAATTTGATTCACACAAGCTATTTAATAAAATCATTATGTATTGATAATGGACCATGCTCAAGATAGGGGGCAAACATTAAATGACATCATTAGTCGGAAAATTGGCTTGTCTAAATAGTGAAGCACTTGAGCGAAAATCACATTTGAGAGACCAAAGGTGTCCCAAACTCATGTTTCAAGAAAGCGATCAAACATAACTTATGACTCATGTAGGTGTATTTGAGTGGAACAAGACTGACGGAAATATGTGGTGTTGTATTACACTTTTTTGTATGAAGTTTACAATAATGCGGAATTTTGACACTGGACAAAGTAAAATGTGACCTTCTTTTTAATAAAATAAAGAAAAATATTTAATGTATTCACCTTGCCTGTCATCCCTTTGGGTATTTTGTCATTTTTAGGGGGTTTTGAGGTTTATGACATCTTATGAAGGGATGACATTAACCTCAAACCCCCTTAAAATGACAAAATAGCCGAAAGGGACAACAGAAAACACTGAGGCAAGGTGAGTACATTTCCTTTATTTTATTAATAACCGGTATGCAATGCATACTAAGGCGAGGACGTTCCAGTAAAGCAAGACAGTATGTTAAAAAATCCAGACAAAGAACTGAGAAGAGACCTTTCGGGCTTCGTTTTGTTGTTGTCCTATTTCAGACTGTGACATCACTCTTGAGAATCACTCCTTTCAAATTCAGAAAAATTCTCTTGATATTCAGATAGTTAAAAACAAGTTCTCTGGGGAGCATCATGTGATTTTGAAATGGTAAATTTACACTGACAAAGCCAAAAATGTCTATTGAGTGAAAATGCGATTCGAAAAGATGTGATTTACAGCAAGGAGCCCAAATGTGTGACCACTTTTAATTAATTCACACTCTTTTGTGCAAGGACAATTGTTAATACATTAAAAGTGGTCACCCTTTTGGGCTCCTCATTGTAAGTCGAAAGTTGAGACACTGAGACATTTGCTATAAAAGGGGGGGAAATGGGTTTGTCAGGTAAATAAAATTTTAAAATACGTGCAGTACTTTGTTTCCGGTGGTGTTTTTAGTTGTGCATTCCAAGGAAAGGTTAGTTTCTAACCAATGTTACTGTAATTATTAAAGGCAAATTGTAAGCTGCTTTGATCACAAAATTGGCACGATTTAATTTGTACAACTCTAATAAGATGTCTTTTATCACGACTTTTCACAATGGAAGGCAACATATTTTGTAACTTTACTAGACAGCGAGGAAACTTCCACAACTTTGGCAGGAATAAAATGTCTTATAAATAATGTATCTAGATTGCCTCTTGTTTAAATGTGGCTTAAAGTTGTCTGCACTGACTGTACAATCTGTAATGTAAATTTTGTGCAGTAAGTCCAAAAACTTAGAGGTAAAACACGCAGTGCAAGGAAGTACAAGTTTCCAGGAAGTACATGTAAAGTTGATATATCATCTTGATTTACTCTTGTTAAATTTAAATGGGGCTGAAAGTTGTTTGCACTTTCTGTACAATTTGTGATTTTATTACAAGTAAGTCCAATAAGTCCAACATCTTGATACAGTAAATGTGGAGTCTAGGAAGTAGAGTTGATACAGTGGTTTGCCAGTGATGAATTTGAATTGAAGGATCTTTCACTAGCAAATCCAGCGATGTTTTACACAGTTTATTTTTTTTAAGCGATGGCGTGACATCGCTTTATGCCATCGCACGAACGGTTCGTTTTGTCTGTTTGGCCCGATCGAACAGAAATCAAGTTTAACTTAACAAGAAATCGCCGCGTAAAACACAAAAGCAAAATACTTCCGCGCAGTTACAATGGAACACTACAATGTATAAACGAAAGAGACTAATTATATATGATGGGATCTTTTAGATTTAGTAGACAGAAATTTCTAATTCTAAAAATATAAAGGGCCGCTGTGAGCAAGAGACCGTTTGACCTTTCTGGCAGCTTAAAAGCTTGCTCGCGCGTATCGTATGTCATTCATCCGTGAAATCACACTACAGTATAACGCAATCTTTGTTGAGACAACGTACGGAAATCTAAAAAAAACATAAAAGTATAAAATAAAATATTACTGTTGTTCAATTGAGCAAATCTACGAAGAAAATGGTCTGTGCATTCATAACAACTGTATTTATTTAATATCCATCAAATCCTCAGGCTATGCTATTTATACAATCACTAACAAGCTTTTTATAAAACAGTCTTTTTGGATAACAGTCTTTTTCACACACAAGGTGTCAGCTACTTTTATTTACTTTAAGTTTTTTCTCAAAATTATGTAAGACCCCTTGTGAAACGCCATCGCTTCTGCATGCATCGCGTGCCAGTTATTTAACTTAGGTGTTATTGCTACATGGTTTTCGCTGTGTTTTGTTTAAATATATCTGCCATTCATAGTGAGGATTGGGCTTTCTATATATTGCATAGAGGCATAATAGAGGCCAATAACCAGTTCCAGTCAAAGCAGTTCCAATGCAATAGCCACATTCACACATTCATGCTGCTTCTTGACAAAGTGCAGATTAAACAGATTGAAGCAATTAGGACAAAACACAGATGTCAGTGGATTCTTTGAAAACTGTATTTTGGATGTTTTCTGTTGTTTTTTAATTCTGTTCTGTAAACATAATAAAAGAAAGAATCAATTGTTAAAAATTTAATAATTGTTTTACACATATTTGTTTAGACACTAAGACTGATTAACTACAACAATTTATTGCAACATAAGTAGAATTTTTTCTTTTTTCTGAAACACATCTTTCTACATGTACACTATGCTTCTTAAATCATTTACTAGTTATTATGACCTACACAAATGTATATACTCTTTTTTGGTTGCTATTAAACCACCCAGCTTTAAGGTCACTTTAGTGTGTCTTGAGAACACCAGTTTGGACTCTTGATTTATTTAGATTTGTATAAATGTGATCAATTGTAGTTCTGTTATCAGTGGTAAAGCCTGAAATAAGTTTCTTTGTATCCATATTTTACAATCACTTGTTTATATTTACTGCTGCTTTGCACGCCATTATTAAAAACAATGTTGAAATCTGACCTAGTAGTATACGAAAACGTTCTGTTGACAGAAGAGATCGCGAATGAAGCTCTCTCAATGCTTAGTAATCCATAAATTCCAGCAAATTAAATATAACAACATCTAGCATATATTTAGCCTTTTAAAATCGTTATTTCGATTCCATAAATACTATGTCCATTATGTTATTCAATAAAGTACACGTACAAGCAAACTGATATAAATTTTTGATAGCTCACCTCAGCAGTTGTGGCAATATATTCTTCTGCACTTCTCCTCTTCAGTTAAAGCTCAGGTAACAATGTCGCCAGTAGTTCAGATCACAAATATATCAATCCTGATGTTTAATTAGCCGTGCTTATATTGCTTTCAATGCTTTATATCCAGTTCAACTTCAGTCTTGAAAGGCAAAGGTCTGCCGAAACAGCACTCACCAGCTGCCTCCCAGCTCGTAAACCACAATTTGTCGATAAGGTTTTTGTATACTATGAAATCTGAATATGTGAGCGCAAAAATATATCAGCTACTACCGGTAATCTTACTTCGAGTCAAGGCTTCTGGCTGCGAAAAAGTCTCGACTAACCAAGATGGCGGAGGAAAACAAATCTCAAGCCATATTCTTAGTTACCAATCCCCCTCGGTTCGAATCATCACATCGCCCATCGCCCGTTATAAACCCAAACCAATTTATCGCTTCATAACATAAGGCTTGAGACTAACGTCCTCGCCTAAAAAGAAGGTAACATTTTACTTTCTTATAATTAGAGTTTAATTAATCTAATTTTTAAAGGTAAGGTGAAGTTTGAGAGAATGTGTGATCACATTACCGAAATCACCAAACAAACAGTATAAAGATGATGATGATAATTAAGAAAAAATGGAGTCAGTATGGCATGTGAAATGTCAAACGGTGCAGCTACTTGAACTGGGCCACTTGGAATAAAAAATTAACCAATCAAAATGTTAATCAAGAACAACAGATGACAACCATTTTCGTAAGTGAACCAATAAAGTTATAAGATACAAACAATACCTTATTACATGAAATTTTCGCGACACTTTAATTTCGTGAATTTCGCGATTCTAAAAAAATCGCGAAATTAAAGTGATGTGAATAATAAGTGTCGCGAACATAACATGACGCGAATATTAAGTGACTCGCATGTCAGCAATCAATGTAAATGGATGTGTCGTCAATTGACTCACTTGTAGACATTGTGAGAACTGCTCTGTTGTTGCTATTGCCGATATTAAGTCCCCCCTGCGTTTTTGTTAATTTTGACGTTATTGTTCCTTCGATGAAGTCGTTTTATATAATTCAAAGGCATGTCAAAATATATTGCCAAGAAAATGTAAATTGTGTCTCACTCAAAAACGCGAAATTAAAGTGATTCAAAATACAAAATTTTCGCAAACTCGCGAAATTTAAGTGTCGCGAAATATGTGCACCTCAAAATCGCGAAATTAACGTGTCGCGAAAATTTCATGTAATAAGGTAGTTAGAACTACAACAAAATTTGGACCCAATAAAGTTGTGGAAAGATGCCGCCTCTTGGGAAACAATTTTTGATTGGTTAGTTTCAATTCCTAAATTTTGAGCATTTCTTTTAAATATAATTTTGGCATGGACGTCATAAGTTTTCAAGCTAGGTTTTTGGGTAAAAAGGTTTATATTTTGTGATAATTTGCTGCAAGGGATAGAATCTGCAAAGTACGTACAGTAAAGAAGATTTGATATTATACAAAGTCAAGTAAAATGGACCTTTATTTGCCTTCATTTGGTTACAAATTTTATTGTAGCATATTTTTTTTGGATGCTTCAATATCATTTGTCTGTTTTGGAAAAAAGATTATCATCCACTGAGAACAAGACTTTCCCATTGTAATATTTTGTTCCTACCAGTAGATGTTAGCACTCCCTGACCCTCGTCTCAGCTCATGAAGCTGTGTGCCATTACTTGTATCAAAAACTCTTATTAATGTACCCTGTAGGGTTATACAAACAAACAAACAGTTTAATATAACTGACACTTCACTACATGAAGGCCATGTTTTATAGGGATCGACCATTTTCAGTTGTTTGGGTTTCTCATCATGTTCTAGCTGTTACAAAAATAACCTTTCTGATGGATTGGGTTGACAATTGTCCATTAGTTTCAAGTTATAATTGCTGAAAAGGTGTTGCATGGGGAAACACATACCATCAACCAAATCCACCATGACACAGGTCTGAGTTCTGTTGATTAATGAGTTTGATGCTCATTGGAAAACTAGGCTAAAACAGTTTTTCCCAACAGAACGAACAGATAAAGGGCTGCTCCTAAAAAAAAATAATATGCCTAAAATATTGAGTTGATGTATTATCTAATCACACACTACTAGCAGTACCTTTTCTGATGCTGTGGCTAGTCTTGTTCCCTGTAAATTCATTGCAATACAACTCAATGCCGCTTCATGTGCAGCAATCTCTTGTGGAGCACGCTCTGTGTTGGCCAGGTCCACAATCTGGACATGCCCTGTCTTACGTGCAGGGAATGCTAATAAGGAATTGTTACTGCTTGGACAAAGGACACACAGCCCTACAAAGTAAACATTGAAGTACCGCTAATGATTTCAAGTAGTATAAGAAGAGTTAATTTTATGGACATTTTTTGCCAAAATTTGGCCTTTGAACTGACATTTGTGTTGTACATGGCCAGGGAGAGTAAGGCTCATAACCATATGCATGTGTACATATAATTTTGTGTAGTGCTCTACTTGCTCTCTTCTATGGTTAGATAATAAGACTTTAAAACTATTTGATTGCTTCTTCATCTAACACAGTGCTTGTTCCCTCATAGACTTTAATTAATGTTCCTTTCAAGACAGTTTTAAAGCTGCTTTATACTGCCTTAGAACTATGTTCTAACTATGTTTAGATTAATTTTGTGCATAACATCACGTTTTTTTCACTTCATCACTTGCAAAAAAGCCAAATATAACTATTTTGGCTGGCCATGGGGAAATAATCTTTATCATAAAGAAATTAGTGCACTCTCACTTGAGGAATCTTTTAAACTCAAAATGGTACATGGGTATATCACAATAAGACTTACCAGTACTTTATTTTGGTATATTTGTACCCAAGTTAATTTACAATGTGTTGTTCCAGAAAATATCCATACCCTCTCCCACAGTTTTTTAGTTTGACTTCTCCTTAAAAAAAAATGGCTTTTGGACCCCCCACCCTCTCGAATTTCCAATGAACTTCCATGGGGTAGGTATGGATATTTACTGGAACTGCACAATAGGTTTTATAGGCATCTGATGCATACCTTTAGGATTAAGTGCTGTCTCAAATACATGAAGTTGTTGAGGATTCTGTGTAAATGTGAAGACTTTTATAAGCTCTGCAAGCACAACAACTATCCTAAAAACAAATAATATTTATTAATTATTATTAAATAATAATTATACAATACTTGCCAAGAAAGGCATGCTTTGTATAAGTCTATCTTGTGAATTGAAAGCCTTTGCCTTTACAAATCAAAATACATACAGTGTACTCAAGCCATGTTGTTTCCTGTAGATATGAATGATAATTGATTATTAATAAATTGTCTTTTTTAAAAAGACTACAAGACAAACCTGTCTCTCCTGAGTTTTACAGCTTTCACATCACTTGAAAAATCCAATTCTATGACGCATTTCTTTTTTAAGTCATCCCAAACCATCACTAAAAAGGTTTTGTAAAGAGAGGTTGATTAAAATGTCAAGCACAAATTTAAATAAAATGGAGCAGAAAGGGGGTGGGTCATTAGTTTTTGAGCCCTCGAAAAGGGGTGGGTTATGTGATTTTGATCTACACGTAGGGGGTGGGACACCTTATTTATTCACCTACTTTAAAAGTTAGTATTCATCAGTATATAAAATTGACAAATTTCTCCATGTGAGCAGTTTTAAATGAATTTCTAGGGATTTCAAAAGGCCAAAATAAAAAAATTTCCTGGGGGAGCATGCCCCCTGACCGCCCTACATGGCTTGTGATCATAACATTTTGCCTGTCTCTCTTCATCCTGGATAGATTTACACTGGGCTTTAGGCCTTTTAATAACAGTAAAACCTTTGGTCAAACACTTCAAATGTGCATGATGGACAGTGGTTGTGGCCTGGCGCACGCTACTGGTGTACACGACCGTAACAGCACGAAATTCGTGCTTCGGCGAATTGCACGGTTTGTGTGCATAAAAACAATTTAGGCACGGCTTGGGCACAGTTTAGGCACAGTTCATGCACAACTTACGCACGGTTCAGGCACGATTTAGGCACGGTTCAGGCACGATTTACGCACGGTTCTGGCACGATTTAGGCACGGTTCTGGCACGATTTGGGAACACTGTAGGCACAGAGTATGCACATTTTACGCCAGATTTCAATGCATTGTGAATGTACTACAATAATGAACTTAAAGATTTTCTCAGCGCATTTTAATTAATAAAATGCCGAAGACGATAGCGTTAAGGTGAATGCGTTTCGATTTTTCCTCTTTTTCACTGAATGAAAATTTTTCCTAACACCTTGGAACAGGTTGTGAAAGTGGCAAAAAATAAAGAATGTTTGTACGTGCTATCAGACTCACGATTGCTTCAATTCATGATCTTGCTAGCAAATATTTCATTGCGTGACAAGCAGCGTGTACTGAATATACAAGCCAACAGGATAGGTTCTTGGTGATTTCCATTTTCCAGACCATTAAAACTTGATATCAGCTGATGGCTTTTTACCTCGTTAACAGCATTGAACTACCATCACAATTTCTGTTACATAATTGTACATTTAACTGGAAAACTTGTTTTACACAACAACAAAATCGTAGAACTGCATTTGCATGCTTGCTAGACAAGCCCTAGACGAAGTGTCTGTGTTGACAGACTTTGTTGACTTAACTTTAATGCAATTACAGACTGGCCAATCAGAAACTTTGGTTCTCACGGTTGAAAGTATAATCCTTGAGAAGAAAAGTCCGGCTGGTGTGGTTCATTCTGAAGCAGAGAGGAATATCGCCCTGTTTTCCTTTTGGTTCATGATTTATGCTTTTTTTTTTTTTTTAAGCTTTTTAGTTCCGATTGCAACAACATTTATTTCAATAGAACAAGTATAACTCATCAGTTTTTACAACATTTAAAAAAGATCAAGTATCGCTCGATATTTGCGCTTCAATTTGACTTCAGACGGTTTGATCCTCCACTTAACGTATAACTTTTGGCTGCATAAAATAACCAGTTACAAAGAAAGTAACCTTTCATCCTTTCGTAGTGAGCTTTCTTTTTTTCCGTGAAGGATGGGCACATCTACCCGCAATTGCAAGTTGTAGATCTTTAGTAAATAAATAAACTATAAGGTAAGCAATTGATTTGTATCTTTTGACTTCTTTCTATGTAGTTTTCTAATCTGATCAATTTTCATTTTATTATAGAAATTTACTTTAAAGTTACACAATGTTAATACAAACCTTACCTTGTCTTGACAACTGAAGTTTGATTTCGGGCCAGAACTCTTGTTGAGAAATTTTCTCTTGCACGATTTAGGTTTTGGTACAGTTCAGGCACAGTCTAGGCACGATTCTGATACAGTTTAGGCACAGTTTATGCACGGTTTAAGCACGGTTTGGGCACAGTTTAGGCACAGTTTAGGCACAGTTTGGGCACAGTTTATGCACAGTTTAGGCACGGTTTTAGCACGGAAAAGAGCGTTTTTGTGGTTAGGAAACGATGGTCTAACATCGAAAATATAGTATTATTTTGAAAAGGGATTGTATAATCTCGGCAAAGCTATGACTGACAAAAAGCTGATTTTATGTCAATTAGAGATATGGTGTTTTTGAAACACAAAGATAAGTGGATAGAAAGAACAAGCGAGTTTTAGAATGCACGTTTCGGTGAAAACGAAGACATCATCTTGTGGGTTGCAAAAGTGATCAGGTGAAAAAAAGGTCCTCAGCGTTTTATTGGGTGAACTTTTTTTCAAGATTGTGAATTGACATAGGTTTGAGATTCTCTCTATGAAGTTTTATTACTGTATTCCTTATTAAAGTCGAGAAATCCTAAATGTGCCTATGTTAGACCGTAAATGTTACGCGCCATGTCAAAAAAAAAGCCGTTTTCAACAGTGTTTTTTTAATTATTTTTCGTCACGATACACTTTAAAAAGAAAATAAGTCTTCCAGAAGACATTTCTTTGATAGTTTAAAGTTGTGTTCAAATCTTAACAAAATCCCAATTTGGACAGCTTAACTACAGCATTTTAAAGTCAAATTTACAGCACTGATCACCAGTAGCGTGCGCCAGGCCTTGTAGTTTCTGTTATTAATTTCTGTATAAAAATATGAACTCTTCAATAATTGAAGGCGTGAGCGCAAGAGACGCACTTTGTGTTTTGGCCAAATTGAAAATTGTCACAAACAACTCCAAATTTCGCACGCAAGTTCGTTTACGTGTGCTCAACACTGCCCTGTATTTAATTTTGCTGGTCTTTCCTTCGTTTTCGAAAAATAACACATGCAAAAAGACAAGGTTTTTGCTTGCGCGGCGTCTTTTGACTTTTCTTTTACAAACCATAAACAAAGGAAACCTTTTGTTTCTCAAGACGATGAAGTCAGCTAAATTTTTAGGGTTACAGTCCTAGCCCTAACGCAAAAGGTAACCCCAAGGCCGTAGGGTCGGGGTTAGAGTTTCAGATTAGGGTTACAGACTAAGCCCTGACGCAAAAGCCTAGCCCTAACGCAAAAAAAAAAAAAAAAAAAAAAAAAAAAAGTTTAACACTAACCCCAAGGGATTAGGGAGTTAAGCCGTTTCAAGTTAAGTTTAGGATCAGAGTCAGCCTCAACCTTTTATAGATCGCGCTTTTAATGCAGTAAGCTTTCACGCCAGTTTGCTTGCAGCTAGCTAGTTTTTGTTGTTTCGGGAAAGACTATTTTACTCTGTTTAGTGTTACCGTTAGCTGTAATTTGCCGAGGTGAAAGTGAAATAAAGACTGATTGTTGATTGAATACGTTTGCTCGTGTTGTCACATTATACTAGTTTTGCTTTCAGTTGAGTGCCGCCGGCTTGCTCTCACTTCTAT
This sequence comes from Oculina patagonica, assembly GCF_052425735.1. Taxonomy (NCBI): domain Eukaryota; kingdom Metazoa; phylum Cnidaria; class Anthozoa; order Scleractinia; family Oculinidae; genus Oculina; species Oculina patagonica. The sequence goes on along the minus strand of NC_135769.1, from coordinate 14,789,187 downwards.
CTCCACTCCTTACATCATCACACATCTACAAAATCCCGCGAAAACAAGATAAACTTACGAGGTTTTCGTTCGCACGAATCGATAGATTGATTGATGAATATTTAATGAGACACAGAAAATATTTTGCGAAGGGAAGGTGCCCTGGGGAACATATAAAGAATTTTTTAAAGTCTAAAACCAGGTCACTTCTCGGCAACTTTGTCGCGGCAGAACCCAAGCGGACCCTGTAAAACTCGCGTTGACGAAGTTCCCGGCAAGAAACCTCTTGTTTTAGACTCTCTGTGCGGCCAGGCTCAAAACTACCTTGTTTGCAACGTTTTTTCTGAAGCGCTAAACAGCGCTGTTGTACAAAACAAAGGCAGAAACATCACTCAGTTCTTCAAACCATGCTGTAAACTTACGGGTATTCAGACTTAATGATGTCCTTCAACCACCTGGCAGCCGCACTTATACACTAAAACTAACCAAAGGCTTCAAATGATTTTCAGGAACAAACGGCCATTTTTTTTCTCTCTTTCCTCTCACGTGACACCTATCAGGTGACATCGCGTCACAATGTGTTATCCAGTCCTTTTCGTAAAGCGAATCCTTAAAATGGTGGCTAGGAACTAAAAAGCATGGCTCTGACACGTTCTTCAACCTCCCCGGACAGTTAAATAGTTAACGCTAGAAGGAAAGATTTACACGCGATGTGTCGAAAAACTCATGCTGCTGGCTGACTGTGGAGAACGTAAGCTTTGCAAAACGCCTTTGTTCTTTGCATACCTAATTTCTAAAAAACGAAGCTAGGTTCAGCGAATTTGAATACCAGATCAATGTTAAGCACACGTAAACGAACTTGCGTGTGAAATTTGGAGTTGTTTGTGACAATTTTTTAATTTGGCCAAAACACAAAGTGCGTTTCTTGCGCTTAAGGTATTAGAACTGCTATAAGGTCAAAAATAAACCATACCTAAAAACTCGCTCTTTTCAAAGATATTAATAAAGTTAACACAAATACAAGAGATGGGGGCTTCTTTTAGCTTAGAAGTGGAGAAAAAAAAGGCGAAAGTTGGTTGCTATAAGCGCCATTTTGCAATGTTAATGATTAGCGCTCTGCCATCCGAGTCGATATGACCTCGCGTTGACAGCAATATTACATAAAAGACGGCAAAATTCTTTCGTATTTCATCTGCAAATATAATTCGAAAGCATCCACTAAATCTATGCCTCTTTTTAAGCCTTCTAAAGCTCACAAAGAAGCTGTCTTGATATCCGACCCTCGCAGAGCCCAGAGAAGACGCAGCATGAGTTCCGTAACGCAATTGCGAAATTTGGCGTTGCTATGTGTATCATATTTGTTTACGCCGCCATGTTTTCTCCGACAGTAATCGGAAAAATCCGTATTTTTTCGTGCTTGTTCGTGTAGCAATCGTAACAATGCGGCGTTAAACACAATGAACAGCGGTCTACCTCTGAGAATTCAATATGGCGTCGAAAAAAACAGAGCGTCGAACGCACATTTCGCTGCTTACATTCGCTAATTTCGCCGCTGTAACAGACCGCCTCGAAAGGTACTTGCAATTTAAAGGTGTAGAATTGTCAGATCTCGGTGAAATTTGCACTGTTTATTTGTGTAATGTCGAGGAAACTGTGTGTGAATACCCGGAGCGGCCCAGACATTTTTAACAAAATTATGGCTGTTTAAAGTTGAGGCACACATAAAAATAACTAGAATGCTCTATCTCCAGAAGTAAATGCTGGCATACTCCGGGTATTTGAAGGTAATTAAACGTTTCTATCATAAATCGGCTCCAGTTGAAATTATCTCTGTATCTTTTAAAGGAAAGCCGTAAATCGGCAATTTTTAATTTTATGAGCCTGCGATTTAACCGCGAATTCACACCTAAGGTGTGAAAATTGACACCTCGTATATCATTTTCCTGAATGTCCAGGTCTTGTTTAATAAGCCTATGTAACTTTTATTTTGAAAAATGATTTAATGTTTGAGTTATTAATTTTCAAATTGGACATGTTTATAGCAGTTCTACTACCTTAAGCCTTCAATTGATTATGAATTAATATTACATACTGTTTCAGATTTGCATATGTTTGTGTCTAAATTTTCCCATGGATTTTACACATAAATATGTGGAAAACTTACAAAAGGCTTGTATAAGAAAATTCATATTTCTTTGGTGTGTTAAGAAATGGAAAAAGACGTACATGGAACAGCAATGTCCATCAGGGAAAATGTCTGTGTAGGGAATTTCACTTTAAAAAGCAGAAGTCAAATCAAAGACCTCCAACCCCTAACAGATAATAAAGAAATGATTGGTACCTTGATTTTTTAGCAAAGGGGGTGGGTCATGTAATTTTTAACCCCCCTATCAGGGGTGGGTCAGTCAGTTTTGAACCAGAAGGAAGGGGTGGGTCACAAATTTTCGAGTCACCACTTTTCCAATTGCTCCGGCCCACCACCCTGGTACTTATTGACCAGTCCCTAAGACATGCGGGATAACATTGCTTACCGGTTATTATACCAAGTCGCGTTTTAGAAGCCGCCACTTAAATAAAAGGTAATGACCAAGAATAAATTACAAACGCTTGTTATTTTCGTTTGTTGATGAAAGCTCGGCTTATTTCGTTGAGTTTTGACCAGTTCTCAGTAAGATTTGGTGAAAATATCGGTTGGCTTATAGCGAAATTTGATTTGATTCGATTGATTACAAGCTAAGTCAGATTACCGTGATGAATTTTGTCATTGATATAAAATATCACAATATCTTGGCCGTACTCAGCAATCTGAGAAAACTAAGTGAGGCCTTAAGCTCTTTTTAGATAGCACAAAATTATGTTTTTCCAAGAAAATTCGGTCAAAAGTCTGGGTGCGGCTTATACATGAGTGCGGCCTATACACATGCGAATACGGTACTCCTCCAGACTCTTACAAATGTGCAAGGCAACTCGGTGTGCGAGGCATGCAACTTGGCAAAGCAGCGAGGCAAGGCAGTGAGGCGTGCGAGGCATGCAACTTGGCAAGGCAGCAAGGCATGCAACTTGGCAAGGCAGTAAGGTGTACGAGAAATGGCAGTGAGGCATGGGAGGCATGCACCTTGGCAAGGCAGTGAGGCATGCAACTTGGCAAGGCAGCGAAGAATGCAAGGCAAGGCAGTGAGGTGTGCAAGGCAAGGCAGCGATGAATGCAAGGCAAGGCAGCGAGGCATGCAAGGCAAGGCAGCGAAGCGTGCAAGGCAAGGCAGCGAGGCATGCAAGGCAAGGCAGTGAGGCATGCAGCTTGGCAAGGCAGTGAGGCATGCAACTTGGCAAGGCAGCGAGGCATGCAACTTGGAAAGGCAGCGAGGCATGCTGCGAGGCAAGGCAACTTGGCAAGGTATGCAACTTGGCAAGGCAGCGAGGCATGCACGGCAGGGCAGTGAGGCATGCGAGACATGCAACTTGGCAAGGCAGCAAGGCGTGCAAGGCAAGACAGTGAGGCATGCGAGGCATGCAACTTGGCAAGGCAGCAAGGTGTGCAAGGCAAGGCAGTGAGGCATGCGAGGCAAGGCAGCAAGGTGTGCGAGGCAAGGCAGCGAGGCGTGCAAGGCAAGGCAGTGAGGCATGCAAGGCAACGCAGCGAGGCAAGGTAGTGAGGCATGCAAGGCAAGAGCTATTTAGGCTAACCAGAGTGCCAGGCAGTGAGGACCGAAGTGCTTTGTAGGCTTACCGGAATGGATCGCACATCTCGCTGCCTCGCACTTTGTGATGACCCCTCCTCCAACTCCTTAAGTGGCACCTGAACTTCCTGTCCATGGCATTCAGTATGATAAACTGTAAGTAACACACATGTACCTTTATTCCTGGGATACTTGGGGTTTTGTCCACCTCCCACAAGTGCAAGATAGTTACAACGAAACAGCATTTCCACATAGTTGATACCACCATCTGGGAAATCTGTATTAAAATTAAGACCTACATGAATAACTTATTATATCACCGAGCTGAGATAAAGCAACCCTCCAAGTTAAGACCATTTTAGTGGCCATGGCGACTAAATTGGAACCAAAGTCGCCAGCCTGGTGACTAAAATTGAGAAGGATTGAAAGCGTGAGCTTAATTTAGCGACTAAAATTTTTGACTGGCAACCAAACCTGAGCAGTCAGTGGCTAAATGGCCACTAAGCAAAAAAAATAAACTTGGAGGGTTGTAAAGACAGAGAGAATGAAGTTTAATTAACATGAAATTTGATCAAATAATGCAAGTTTTTTATCAAGAAGTTTAACACCAACTTAATATTACTACCAGTATATACCCTGGTACAGTAACTACACACACTGACTCTATTAATTCATGTTTATACTGACAATGACTTCCTCGGCAAAAGGACTTAACATTTTTTGCATTAAATTCTAACATTTTGTAAGAATTGCAAAATAATTGTTATTGCCCTCATTTTTTTTGCTATTCATTATTGTTGTTATTGTATTGTATTGTTACAACATGCGATCGTATCTACGCAGTTCGAGAGGAATTTCAGTCAAAGACAGCAAAATTCTTTCGTATTTCATCTTCAAATATAATTCGAAAGCATTCACTGTATATATGGCTTTTGTTTAATCCTGAGTCTTGATATTCGACCCTCGCAGAGCCTAGACAAAACGCAGCTTGAGTGTAACGATTTGTTTACGCCGCAATTATATGCACAATGTTTTCTCCGACAGTAGTCGAAAATATCCGTATTTTTTTCGTGCTTTATCGTGGAGCAATCGTAACGATACGGCCTTGAACACATTGAACAGCGGTCTACCTATAACAATTCAAATATGGCGTCGTAACAACAAAGCATCGAACGCATATTTTGCTGTTTCATTTGCTAATTTCGCTGCCGTAATCGACTGCCTCGAAAGGTCCTTGCAATTTTAAAGTATAGAATTGTCAGATCTTGGTGAAATTTGCACTGTTTATTTGTGTAATGTTAAGGATTATGTGTATAAATACCCGGCGCGGACGAGCAATTTTTGACAAAATTATATGGCTGCATTTCCTCCGCGAAGATAGGAAATTGTTAAACTAAACTACAAAGAAACTGTAATGATAAGTTCGAAGAACAATGCACAAGATAAACCTTCGACTCATACTTCATGCAAAAACGTCGGTATCTCGAAGAGACTTCGATTTTTTTTTAACTGCGCTTTTATTACAAACAACACTCACAAGCTATTTACATGGTACTAGAAACAATACAATACATAAGTATCTAAATTACAACACATTATATATTTTATACCTGCCAATTTTTTCTGGGTCAAAGGCGTGAGATTTTTATCATGAGAGTGCCAGGATTTCCGAAGACGATACGACAATGTCCGAAGTTTTGCGAAAGACGTCCGAAGTTTTCCGAAAGACGTCCGAAGTATTCCGAAGACGTTCCGAACATCTCCCGATCCCAGTGTGTGGACGTGTTTTGCTAAACACGACCTCGTTCCCAATGTTTGTTTTCGTCAAAACTCTGTCATTTCGGGGAAGGTATCGCTATTTACTCATTTTACATGGAGTTTTATTTTCTCACACTGGTTTGAGATGAAAATGTGTCGTTTTTCGACTAGGCGTGAGAAATTGGTTCGTAAGCGTGAGTTGGCGTGAGATCAAAGTTTTCAACTCGTAGGCGTGAGACTCACGCCCAAGGCGTGAGAGTTGGCAGGTATAATATTTAACACTACATTACAATAAGTTAAACAATACATTAATTACAGTCGCTGGTACGTTACATTTAAATGTATATTATTAATTGCATTGCTTACATTACTAAAGTACAGACTCTAACTAGCTGAGAAGGAATTTCCATTTCTGTTTAAATTTCTTTTCATCATTCAACATGACAGCGATATATTTTTCAGTCTCGATTTTCTCGTGCACTAATGAGATGAAGTCATTAAAAACGCCTTTGACATTGTTAAGTGGGTTGACATAAAGAAAATATTTGCCCAGCAGTATGAGATGGTTGAGGGCTAAACGGTGCGTACAAGGACGGGTAATTCCAAATAACACATCTAGCTCGGAAAGAAGTAAATTCGCTTTCGAACATAAACCAATTTTGGAAGTTATCCCAAAAAGAAGACACCTGCACGCAGCTTTTAAATAAACAAATGCTGTATGGTTTGACTATCAGAGGGACAGAACGGACCGAAAGGGGAAGCAACCTTTTTCATTTTGTATAATAAACTGTTCCTGGCTAAAATGTTATGAATAATTTTATATTGGAACATTGCTAATAATAATATATTTAACTTCCTTTGTAGCCTTAAATGACAGAAGATAAATTTTACTTAGATTCTCTTTTGAGATACCGTATGATTGAAGTTTTTTCTTTGAGGTGGGAGGGGGGAGATCTTCACAAAGTAACAACCTTTCATACAACATTTTGCACGTTAGAGTACAAAATGGCGGCATGGATGAATCGAAGTAGCAATAGTGTTGCCAGAATGTACATGAAGTAGCTTTTTCCATCTTTGGGGAATCGCGGATATAAGGCTATAATATTGTAAACAATTGCAATCTAGTGAAAATTTGTTGGAAAAAGTAAGGAAAGGCAGAAATCAACTTTCATATTCATTAAAAAGGTCTGAAATTTGTTCTATTCCTGCTTCGCGCCAACGAGGTAGATATACCATTTTATTGTTAATCAAAATGAATCTGTTGTTCCAGATTATTTGGGAGAGTACCTCGTTCTTGCTGTGAGGTGCTGTCAACGCGATTTCCTGCCAATAATGTATAATCTGTCTGTAAAATTCAGGAAGATGACAGTTAAGGTCAAGAACGTTATAGTCATAATTACATTTAAAAAGCTCCGTGCCGCCAACACTAGACAGAAACAATTTCGGAATATACTTCCACGGTGCATCCACTTCAGAACACAAGTGCTTAACCCAGGTCAATTTTAAAGCTTTGTCGAAAAGAACAAAATCTTTCATATCTAGACCACTATCTAATTTCTTCTTAATAAGGGTGGTCTTTTTTATTTTTGGAGGTTTTTGCTTCCTAATTAAGTCGAATACTATATTATTGACTTCTTTGGCAAAGTTTTTTGGAGTCTCCATAACACTGCAGATGAACACAAGTTTGGAGAGTGCTAATGTTTTGACAATGTTTATTCTACTGTAAATGGATATGTCTCTTCTGGACCAGATACTAATAAGGTTTTCTTTAAGGTGATTCCATGGAATTGCATTGCGCATCCTTGCTGCGCATACGTTTTCGCGTCATTTAGCACGCGCACGAGAGAGCGCGCACACAGAACACTACGAGATTCCCTTCAGCCTAAGCTCGGTAGGGAAAGAAATGGTCGTTTTCTCTTAAACGAGCACGGTAACCCCCATTTTTTAATGTATTAATTTAAATGTCATACGGTTGTCTACAATATAACGTGATTTAAAGAAAAGTTTAAAATTCTACATTGAGATATTTTAATTTTAATGCCGTAAAAACACGTTTTTAGGTAGTGCCGTTAACGTGCGCACAAAGCAAAATCTTTAATTTCTTTCTTTATCTTAATTCCTGTACAATAAGAATAGTTTTTAATATAAGATCAAAGTCTATTTTGTTGAAATAGACTAATACATTAATGCAAAAATGATTTTTTTCTAGAAACAATAATTACTAGGGTTCCTAATATCTACCTTATTACATGAAATTTTCGCGACACGTTAATTTTGCGAATTTCGCGATTCCAAAAAAAACGCGAAATTAAAGTGACGCGAATAATAAGTGTCGCGAACATAAAATGACGCGAAAATTCAATGTAAAGGGATGTTGTCGTCAATTGACTTAAGAGCAATAACTCACGTACAAGCATAACCTACTTGTAGACATTGTGAGAACTGCTCTGTTGTTGCTATTGCCAAGATTTAGTCCTGCCCTTGCATTTTTGTTAATTTTTACGTTATTGTTCCCTTGATGAAGTCATTTTATTTAATTCAAGGGCATGTTAAACAATATTGCCAAGAAAATGTAAATTGTGTCTTACTCAAAAACGCGAAATTAAAGTGATTCAAAAAACAAAATTTTAGCAAAATCGCGAAATTTAAGTGTCGCGAAATAGCGCAACTAAAAATCGCGAAATTAACGTGTCGCGAAAATTTCATGTAATAAGGTACCTCGCGGGTCGTATATTTACTATAATGCCCATCCATTTTACACAAAAACTATCGCGGTGACCCCCATTTTTTATTTCATTTTTTTAATGCTCATAACATAATTGTAACCTGGACCAAGTTTCAGAAAATTTTTAATACTTGTTCTATTTCAGTGGAATCACCTTAAAGGTCCTAACTTTTCAAAAAAAAATTCTTCTGAGACGCTTCATTATTGTAAGTGAAGTGTACCCCAAGAGCATAAACTGGTTCGTCACTTATTTGGAGGTTCAAAATTGCATCTTTTCTATGACGCAAGGAGCCGAGCCAAAGCATTTCTGATTTTGTTTGTTTAATTTTTAAACCAGAGCATTTTTCAAACAGCAAAAGTAAGTCAAATAAATTCGAAACGGACTGGACATCGACGAGAAGGGCGGTAGTGTCATCAGCATATTGTGAGAGCTTGACTTCTTCAGCTCCTTGTATATTAAGTGTCATTGTCAGTAAGAACCGGGCAAGCTCCACGGATCGAGGTTGGCCGATTCCCTTCAAACTTTCAGCGTTTTTTCTCTATCGGATAAGATTACGATCGGTGCTATTCTTAGTAAAATAAAATAAATTCGTTCGGATTTTGACCACCCCCTAGTTTTTGGAGCAAATTAAGCAAGATACGGTGGCAAATTTATGTCAACTTCTACGGCTAATTTTACTAACGTCGGATAACCCTTGATCATTTTTACGACTGTTACGTATTGTCCGGCATATTAATATCTCATTTCTGTAATATAAACGATTTTGGATAAAAAGCTTTACTTTGGCTCGACTCCAAATATTTGCATTTTTTGACTATCAGATGCAAGGCAATTTTTTGCAATTTTTAAAGCCAATTTTCTCCAAAGTGCGGCAGTCTCCTTTGAAACCAAACATATCTTTTATGAGTCCGTCCATAAGTCTAAATAAATCCGCAAACTCTCATTTGGCAAGTCAAAATCCTGTCGTGTGAACTTCCTCACAAATTGACCTAATTAGCATAATTTGATCTAATTTGCATAATTGTTGATTTCCCAGAAAATTGTCACGCTTTTTTGTTTCATGTTGAAGGTGTTTATTGACTTCTTTTTTAGTATTAATAAGCACGATAGACTACTTTCTGAGAATACTAGGTATATTTAAAAGAATTTTCCCACTTACAAAGTAAAAGTCTATCCTATAGGCTTCCTAAGAATTTGACCAGACTTGCACTATGCCTATTTTTTTGGGAAAACTTTACTTATGTGCTGTTCAGATGCAAACGATAATACACATCATCGTATTTTGTTCATTATGAAACTGATTGGTTTTTCAGGCGTAGAAAAAGTCCCCACGTTCGGACTGTTCGGTGTCTGATCATATGCTATATTGAGTATACGACTGAACTGAAATGGCATTTATAACTAACAAGATTGACAGAATTAGTTAATCTTCATAACCAAACATCATACCAAAAAGGTGGCCAGTTTAGTTACGCGTTGCACGCAAGAAGCTTGTTACTACACTTAAACCAGAATTTAATACACGTTTCAATATTGTTTCAATTTTTTTGTTTGACAACGTGACAGTATATAGAGATTGTGTCAACAAAGCTGATTAATACGCTATTTTGTTGTTGAAATCTCCCAGCTATTTTGTATTTACTTTTGTTCTGTCGGGGACGAAAAATGAAATATTTTTTATCCTTGATCATGTCTATACAGTGACATTTCTTACAGCATGTAGAACTATAGTCTAAATACTAAGATTTTCACCTAACTAGTAAGATAAGTTCAGAGCTGAGTCCGAATGATTAATTTGGGTACGAACATCGATAGGGAATAACAGAGTACGAATGACGAATTTTTTCTGTAGAATAATAGAATAGGGCACCAGCAAGGTATAACATAATTTTAATAGAGCTGTAATAATGGAGATGCTAGAGCTGGTTAATGAAATCTCAATTATTTCTCTTCACCCTTGCGTTAGATGTCTTTGGTAACTACATTAAACACAAATGGCATGAATAATAAAACTTCGCAAATCCAATTTTGATATCTAAACAACAAAAGAGAACACTGACCGCAGCTGGCGGTTTGTTGGCACGTAATGTCGAAGACGGGCTAAACTGGCCAATGGGTATCCTCGCGATTTTACATGTATTTAAAATGCCTGTCATCTCAGAGACTCTATGTACCTAGCTTACAATCCTTAGTGGAGACGATGGGTTACAAAAAGCGACATAGGTGCATTTGGGACAATTCAGCTTATGTTGTAGGTTCCTTGGCAGAGTGTCCTCCACCACCCCCACCCCCACCCATCCCACATCTCCTTTCGACATCCTTTGTGACAAAATTATTAGTTATTAGCTATAAGCTTTTAGTTAAGTTACTTTTGAAAGCATGTACAAATTTCGGAAACTGCTTCAATGGCCTCGATGAAAGTCTTTTCTTGATAACGGTCCGCTTGTCATCAGATGTAGCTGCTTGCAGATTTCTTTCAGGGCAACTAGTTTGAGATTGCCAATTTTGTTGGTTTTAACAAGGTCGCAAATTAACAAGAAACAAAAATTGATGGCTTTGCTTGCCCATGTCATCCATCAACAAACTTTTGAGAGTGTCCAAGGCCATCTCCGACACCACGGTGAATGTCTTCCTTAGTGATTTCCTCAGGGTCAATACCCCTATAGCGCTGCACATCTTCTTGGCGTAAGATCATGCTGCTGCTCTGTTGTGCAGTCCTGCTCTCTCCAGGCTTAAAGGTGAGCTGACCATCCTCGTTTCTAAGCATCTTCGTCTCCGTCGTTACCTGCAAAGGATTGGCCTTGTTTCTAGTTCTTGCACGCTCATCGAATTTTTTAGTCAAAAATGTCTGGACGTTATCCGCCATTCTGGTCGAACACACAGGTATTAAAACAATAATAACAACTAAAATAGCGATCGCAACAATGGTTACCGACAAAGTCATCAACATCGTAGTCGTGACAATCGCCATTTTCTTCTTCTTCTTCCTCCTCCTCCCCCTCCTCCTCATCGTTATCATCATCATCATCATCATCATCATCATCATCATCATCCCATCTTCTTCTTCTTCGCATTTCATCAACATCTTTACCATTATCGTACCACGTTTTAATGTGATTTGCATTTGCAGGGAGCCCCCATGTAGTATAATTTAGCCTCCAAAATGGTAAAAAGGAGGCAAGGGGAGAAAAAATCCGAGCGGTTTCCGAAACGCTTTTCCTTCCAGACCTCACGCCGGCTACCCACGTAACTTTTTTGTTCCAGACCTCCTATTAGTAGAACATGTTTTAAATTCAATCATAGGATAGAATGCAGGGACATCATATTATTAATTATTTAAAATCAGCGAAGTGGCAAATTTGAATGAAAGCACCCCAAGAATACGACAAGAAAGAGCCTTAATCGGCCCAGTAGAGAATCTTATTCATTTGCCATTGAGACTCTCTTTAATATATATAATAAAATTTCGACCTCTGAACCCACAGCAGAGTACATTATCTCCCCTACCTCCCTGTCACACTAACCCTCCCATCAACAAGATAAGTTTCCCTAACAATTGGCTCCCTCCCAACGTGGATATTCGAATAAATATAGAAGTAACCAGCAACAAATTATATAGGTTCCAACTATGCATGTATGTTTACGCCTACCCAGTTCCTTATATTCGGAGCACATATTAATTTATACTTACCAGAGCCAATGGGAACAGTGGTGAATTTGATCTATTTTTCCGAGTATTGTTTGCTTACGTGGCGTGGCATCTTTATGCTTTCCCGCGGTCCTCGATGGGTTTGATACGAGCATTGTATTACTCTTTCTGTGTACCCAGTTTGCAGTCAACTTTTTCTATGTCTAGGATAAATTATCATGGGCATTTATGTGTCATTTGTAATAACAATGTGCCCAGCTCGATTCAGGATCAGATCAACCTTGCTAATGAGCCCTAAGCTGACACCCAGGCTTATAAGACGTGAGTCAGATAGATAGCTAGTTAATCGTGATAGATGGATGGATGAATGGACGGACGAACGGGCGCTCCTTATTTAAAGATAAGTCACCAGTACAATCTGCAATTGTGTGCCCTCTAAACTACAATATATTTTAACGTGTTGTTCCTAATTAGCTTTCCCTCTTCACTTTTAGTATGAAAAATATAATTCGGGATTATTACTTTATTGGTTACAGAAAACGCCACAGCATACTAGTCGCTACAGGAGCGGCGGAAATAATTATACATTCCATGTTAAAAAAAGCGAACAAACAATCGAAAAAGCTCTATGCAAGCATGCCCACTAAACTGAAAAAGAATTGCCATAAACACTTGAAGAGAGCATAGACGCCTTCAACATGAAATAACTCAAGCGTTACAATTTTTCGGGGAGACATGAATTTCGATGACAAATCAAGTTTGGTCAAATTTCTAGGAAGTTTGTAGGAAAGAATTTTTGCTTTGTAAGTGGGAAAATTCTTTTAAATATACCTACTATTCTCAGAAAGTAGTCTATCGTGCTTATTAATACTAAAAAGAAGTTAATAAACACCTTCAACATGAAACAAAAAGCGTGACAATTTTCTGGGAAATCAGCAATTATGCAAATTAGATCAAATTATGCTAATTAGGTCAATTTGTGAGGAAGTTCACACGACGGGATTTTGACTTGCCAAATGAGAGTTTGCGGATTTATTTAGACTTATGGACGGACTCATAAAAGATATGTTTGTTTTCAAAAGAGACTGCCGCACTTTGGAGAAAATTGGCTTTAAAAATTGCAAAAAATTGCTTTGCATCTGATAACCAAAAAATGCAAATATTTGGAGTCGAGCCAAAGTAAAGCTTTTTATCCAAAATCGTTTATATTACAGAAATGAGTTGTTTATATGCTGGACAATACGTAACAGTCGTAAAAATGATCAAGGGTTATCCGACGTTAGTAAAATTAGCCGTAGAAGTTGACATAAATTTGCCACCGTATCTTGCTTAATTTGCTCCAAAAACTAGGGAGTGGACAAAATCCGAAGGAATTTATTTTATTTTACTAAGAACAGCACCGATCGTAATCTTATCCGATAGAGAAAAAACGCTGAAAGTTTGAAGGGGATCGGGCAACCTCGATCCGTGGAGCTTGCCCGGTTCTTACTGACAATGACACTTAATGCCTTTGATACCTTTGGAGCATCTGATACTTTGGGCAAAGAGCTCCATAGCATTAACAAAGAGTATGCCTAAGGGAGGGCAACCTTGACGGACACCTCGTTCTAAAAGGAAGTGTCGAGAGGCTACACCATTGTTAATAACGCAACTGGAGATGTCTTTATAGAACACGTTGATCCACTGCCGAAGATTTGGGCCAAATTTGAAAGATTGGAGGCATTTTTGGATAAAGTCCCATTGAATTGAGTCAAAAGCTTTTTCAAAATCCAAGAAAACAGCTATGCCTGGTATATCGTTTATTTTAGTGAAGTCCATTGTGTCTGCTATCAGTCTAATACTTTCACCGATAAATCTTCCTTTTACATTACCTGGTATGCTAGGCAGGATCCTTTCCATACAAAGGGCAATAGTTTTGGTTGCAACTTTGTAGTCAACACTAAGTAGCGATACAGGTGTCCAATTCTTTAAATACTCTGTATTCTTATTCTTTTTGGGGATTAAAGAGATAATTCCTTGTCGTTGAGAGATAGAAAGGGACCCGTGTTCCAAGGCATAATTAAAACTTTCAACCATGAATTTGCCAACAGCATTCCAAAAGTAGCGGTAGAATTCCGCGGTAAGACCATCTGTGCCTGGTGTTTTATTGCCTTTCATCAACATCAGCGCTCGCTCACATTCATCAATGGACATAAGACCTTCGCAGCTTGTTGCATTTTCTTCTGATAACGCAATATCCGTTTTAAAGAATTTGTTGAAAGCAGAGTCGTTCGGATTCATATTTTGTGATGTATATATCTGTTTGAAAAAACGCTCCTCCTCTTCAAGAATCTCCTTTGGGTCAGTAATTTTTTCTTGATTGTTAATAACTAAGGACGTTACATGTTTTTTCCCGTGGTTTGTTTTTTCTAAACTGTAACAATACTTACTATTTCTCTCGCCGTGTTCATACCAGCGCACTCTGCTCCGTATAATCGTGCCTCGCGTTTTGACGCTTGCTATTCTGGCAAGCTTGGATTTTATTCTTTCTAAATCACTTTTAGGAGAATCGCTGTACTCTGTCTGGAGCTTGCACTGTAATTTAGTCATTTCCGACAAAAGAGCAGATTCTTCGTCACGTTTAGATACCGCTTGCTTTCTTCTTCGAGAATTGTATTGTGAAAGCTCTAATTTCCATTTTAATCATTTTCCAGAACAGCCCTTTGTCTTTAATTTCTTGACGCTTTTTGGCAAACACTGGAATTTAAAAGTTTTAATTAACAAATTGACATATTTGATGTCAGACAACAAAGAGTTGTTGAATTTCCAGAAGCCAGGCCCACGAGGGGGTTCGCATTCAGAGAAAGAAAAAGATAGAGCGACTGCGGAGTGGTCAGAATAAATATTTGGGATAATTTTACATTAGCTAATTCAACTACTAGATTGTTCAGAAATGAAGAGGTAATCTAGTCTACACTGAATTTTCATTGAGAGGTTCGCCCATGTAAAGCCAAGCGAGTCTAGATTTTTGTAACGCCAGGAATCGAGCAAATTATGCATTTTAATTAAAGTCATGAATTCGATGGTTGATGCTTTTTACAGGTCTACCGGTTTGCCGCCTCTTTTGTCCGAAGTGTTGATTAGGCAGTTGAAATCACCCTCTAAACAAGGTTTTCATTACCGTCATAGTTACTGAGAATATTATTCAAAAGCTCTCTAAGGAATACAACCTGCTGGTTTGGATCGTTTGGTGCATAAACATTAACCAATATGACTTTTGTGTTATCAATAACAATCTCTGCCACAATGTACCTCCCGTATTTATCTTCGGTAATTTTTTTTAATATTAACGTCAAGCCGCGGTTTAAAGAGAATCATAACTCCTCTGCTGTGAGACGAGCCATGGCTAGTTACGATTTTGGCTCCCCATTCTGCCTCCCATCTTCCGATAGTGTCTAGTAAGGAATAAGTTTCTTGCAAGAAAATTGTCAGATTTTTGCTGATGCAGCCAGCGAAAAAGGTGTCTTCGTTTTCTCGAACCGTTTAACCCTCTTGCATTAAAAGATATAATTTGGTACATTTAGATTCTCTGCAGAAGGCAAAGTCACGATATTCCAGAAATATATATAGCATTTGTTTATCTTATAACGCTCATTATGCAGCGAGATTTCACAACATGGTATTAATTTTCTTTTGTTGATCGAGTTAGAGTTATGTAGACAAATGTAATAGAAAATGCTTACAACAGAAACACAACAGAAACACAATAAACTACTAACAACCTCAGTCTTACCTAGATGCATTTGTGCGGTATTATTGACTGGGACAAAAAAAAAAACAGATACAGCAGCCGTTAAGCAATGGTTGAGCTGAACGACGAATCAGGAGAGCTAACTAGTCATATTACACTTAAGTGTCCATTAAACGTCTGTAAATGGGGAATTTAGCTTTTTCGGGTCCTCTGTATAGATTAGTGAGCCATCAATGATAAGCTTTTCAACTTTAAAATAAGCTTCTTTCTAATCACATTTCGATGCTTTAAAGAATTAATAAGAGAAGAGTCTCTTAACTCCCCCCCCCCACTTCAAGTCACTAGTCAGCCCCCCCAGTTGAAAAAATGCTCCGCCGTCCATGACCTTAGCTTTATCAAATTGCTACAGAAACACAACAGCACTTCAAGGTGTCGTACATGGAATACTAAACGAAGTTCTCGTGTTCGTATATAAAGAATGGTGAACTCAGCCGACTTGGGTTGCTCAGAACAGAAACTAAAATTAGTAAATTTTACTCTGGAAAAAAGACAGAAAAGTGATAGTAACGTGGAGGAACAAGTTCCGCAAATCAGGTTTTGACGGCATGTAAAAATCACAGTCAGAATATCGCCTGGCCTTCCCAAAATCCTAGGGAGAACACTTATGCCTAAGCCTACTAGGGGGTGGGGGTCCTGGGGCATGCTCCCACAAAAATTTGGATTTCAATTTTTCTTTTGATACTGGCCCAAGAATGCATTTAAAATTAAAACTTTAAAGTTCAGCACTTAAAATTTTTGTTGTCAAAATATTCCTTAAAAATGATAAGATGTTGCAACAAAGAAACATGAACCTTTCTCACCATGTTGGAGTGACTGTAACTGAGATGTCATCAGAATGAATGAAATAAGAGACAATTTCTCTTTCATTGTTTGTTTGTTTCATTCTTTCATTGTCAATGAATAGCCTTATGCATGATTACGTCAACCTGGCTAGTTTCACCACCAAGCCTCGCTTTCAAAACGCAAACTTGTAAATATTTTTATCAACGAATTCCCAAAGCAGCAAAGATGAAAAGAATTTCACGTGAAAACTGCATGAAAGTGGCGAAAGGTTGCGAATAATTTGCGTAAACAAGGCTTGGTGGTGAATTTTGAGCTTATGACGTTGTCATGCATAAGGCCTATTACCACTAGCAACTAGCTGAACTTGAACATAATCTGCATCATCTTATAAACTAAACCCATTTGTTTGACTCAAAACTGACCAATTATGAAACAAGCCTTTTTATGAGTAATCTGCTAGCCAGTTTTTGCGACTTTTTTGCTTGTTTACAAGCGAAAGTAGGAGAATACCAGTTATGTGGGCAAAATTTGGAACATTCTTGTTAACTCTCAAGGGACTTTTTTAATTTCTCAAGGGACTGTTTTAATTTCTCAAGGGATTACTTTCCGCTGTGGGTGATCGTGGAAAAAACGTGACTTGTCACATTTACAAACGTTATATAACAATTTTAAAAGTGACATGTCAGCTTTCTTATCTCAACGCACGTGTGTCTGAAAGGCGATCTATAAAAAGCGTCGCACAAACAATGGATTGCGTAACTAAAACACGAATAAAAAATCACTAGCACTTACATCGTTTAAAAACGTCAAAAATAAACCATACCAAAAAACTCGCTCTTTTTAAAGATATTATTGAAGTTAAAACAAATGCAAGAGATGGGGGCTTCTTTTAGCTTAGGAGCGGTTAAAAATTAGGCCAAATTTGGTCGCTACAAGTGCCATTCTATTTCGTCATCAGCCTAGGTCGTTAGGGACGTGACCTCGCGTTGACAGCAATGTTGCATGAATCGGCTTTACAACATGCGATCGTATCTACGCAGTGCAAGTGGAATTTCAGTTAAAGACAGCAAAATTCTTTCGTATTTCATCTTCAAATATAATTCGAAAGCATTCACTGTATATATGGCTTTTGTTTAATCCTTTTTAAGCCCATGAAGAAGCTGTCTTGATATCCGACCCTCGCAGAGCCTAGACAAAACGCAGCTTGAGTGTATCGATTTGTTTACGCCGCAATTATATGCACAATGTTTTCTCCGATAGTAGTCGGAAATATCCGTATTTTTTTCGTGCTTTTTCGTGGAGCAATCGTAACGATACAGCCTTGAACACATTGAACAGCGGTCTACCTATAACAATTCAAATATGGCGTCGTAACAACAAAGCGTCGAACGCATATTTTGCTGTTTCATTTGCTAATTTCGCTGCCGTAATCGACTGCCTCGAAATGTCCTTGCAATTTTAAAGTATAGAATTGTCAGATCTCGGTGAAATTTGCACTGTTTATTTGTGTAATGTTAAGGAATATGTGTATAAATACCCGGCGCGGATGAGCCATTTTTGACAAAATTATATGGCTGCATTTCCTCCGCGAAGATAGGAAATTGTTAATCTAAACTACAAAGAAACTGTAATGATAAGTTCAAAGAACAATGCACAGGATAAACCTTCGACTCATAGTAGTTCTTAATGTAAGTTCTTAGCTTGTATTTTATCTACAGGTATATATTGAAAATATTTTATCTTGTATTTTAACTTGTATATATTGTAAATAGTTTAACCAATTTTAACCGATTTTAGCATTTATTAGGATATTTCGATTTTGTTATGTTTCTTTTACTTTAAAGTGTCCCCATTTAGTGGTTTTATTACTGCTATTTTAGTTTTGACACTCAAATAAAGGTTTTATTATTTATTATTATTATTATACTTCATGCAAAAAAGTCGGTATCTCGAAGAGACTTCGATTAAGAAAAGGGGATGATCCTATTGTAGCCTAACAATATTTAATTATAACTGAAAACTTTTCACACAATAATATTGTCCTCATTTACTTGTTCTTTATGTATCTAATTTGGAGGCGTCTATTTTTTAATTTTCGTCCTTTACAAACTAAATCAATAATACCTTGATAATACCTTTTTTGATAATATGGCACCCAGAAACAATTCATTATAAATTTTTTCTTGGGGGGGGGGGGGGGCTTCCCCCTCCTCGGTCCCTGGAATTAAATCAGTGGTATTGTGAATTCATGTCCCTGACTCAAAATAAAATTCCGACTTTTCCCTGACTTTCAAGAAATTGTATTTTCCCTGAACATTTCCGTCTGTGGCAACCATGCAAGAGTTTCTACAGTGTTTGAAGATATATTTATATTAGTCCTTGAAATTTAGGTAAGCTTAAGTTATTTTCACCGGCCACATGATCAATGCAAGACCCCTCAGTCTTTAGAGTTCAACTCTACGAGTTTTTACAATGTCAAATAAGCTGGCCAGTTTAAGCTGGCCACCTGTAGCATTTCTCTTCCCTAAAAAATTCAAGCAAACCAAATCAACTTTGTAAACAAACTTGAAACAATTCAGCTTCCTGTTTTAAGGGTAGTATCCGTTCTATTTTTATGCACTGTCACAGATGCACAGTACCACAAACGTACAAAGCATTAAGTTACCTTGGCGTTCTTTTTCTTTCAAGGGATCACAGTTGTATATCCTAAAACCGTTTTCCATGCCGCAAGAAAAGCAGCCTTTTAGAGAGGAAGTGCATAAAATTAGCAGTATTTCTGAGTTATAAGCTCACATGAACCAAAATGATCAGCTTGATTAAATAAAACTACTACTTACCTTGGTCTTGATTGAAGCCTGCATACAGCAGCCCATTTCCATACGAATTAGTTGGGCTTATATTCATTCTTATCATAAGATTGTACTCATGAAATCTTTACATATTTTAAAACTCACGCGAGAAATTAAATCGTACGACGTCAACTTGGTCGGCCATTTTGTATTTACGCAAGCCATGTGACTTCTGTGACAACTATATTATCCAATGACAAGGCGCAAAAGAAAACAAACTTACTTTATGTCAACGTTTGTGATTGGCTAATTCAATCTACATCCCACAATTCATTTGAATCGAAGATAACAAACATGGCGGCCGAGTAAGCAAGTATAAGAGTCTGCGGGAAATTTTCTGCTGTAGTTTTAACGCAGTTATGAACCCTGGTAGCAGAAAAATATTTCGAGCAAAACCACCAGACAAGGGCAGTTTTCCTTTGGATCATGATGGTGAGTAAAATTGGAAAGCAGTGTAACGATTCTGACAGTTTGTTAGGGCAGTAGACCTTTTTGCGGTAAAATCGGCTAAACTGCAGAATACCCCGCAACTAAAGGGTATTCGGTCGTTTCGAGACAAAGTCGTTTCGAGACAGGTCGTTTGGAGACAAGTCGAGGTCGATTCGAGATACATGTAAAGTCGATTCGAGTCAAGCTCCATTACTTGAAGTCCTTTCGATATACAAAATACTATACTATATATTAAGGTAACCTATATTAATGACCAAACAAACCTTCAAAGACACTTGCTCGAGCGAACATAAGCTTAAACCTTCGTTGTAAAAAAAATATGAACACTGCACAAACGAGACCGAGTTTTGGTCATGTTTATTTACAAAAGTGTTTGTCTCAATATATTTTTGAGACTTCCTCTATAACTTCAGAAAATGTTTTGCCTACGATCAAGAAACACAAATCACATCACGACTGTTAACAAGAGTAACCGAGTTACAACGAGTTATTACAACTTAATATCAAGATGGCCTCCGCGCAGATTTTATTTACGTCGATCGATCAAGTCGCTTCCGCGAAATATTTAAGCTTATTTTACAGAGATAACAAAAATTACCAAACTATTAAAAACAGTCATAATGAACTTTTCTCATACTGAGTTTGTCTCGAATCGACCTCGACTTGTCTCGAAACGACCTGTCTCGAAACGACTTTGTCTCTAAACGACCGTAAACCAACTAAAGCTGTTCCGTGTAGCCACCGAAAATGGCTACGCGGACCGTCCGATCAAACGCTAGTACTGGAAGCGAAAGGAGTAAGAATAATTTTCTCACTCGTCAACATGTTTTTAATCGCTGACTAAATTTTTGTCGGGTGTATTTCGCGGTGAGTTCCACTTTAGTTTGCTTGCGGTTAATTAGTTTCATGATCACTCCGGTTTGCTTGCGGTTAGTTCCACTTTTAGTTTGCTTGCGGTTAGTTCCACTTCGGTTTGCTTGCGGTTAAGTTCTACTGTTGTTCAGTGTTTTCGGTTAGTTCCACTCTGGTTTGCTTGCGGTTAGTTCCACTCCGGTTTGCTTGCGGTTAGTTCCACTCCGGTTTGCTTGCGGTTAGTTCCACTCCGGTTCGCTTGCAGTTAGTTCCACTCCGGTTTGCTTGCGGTTAGTTCCACTCTGGTTTGCTTGCGGTTAGTTCCACTCCGGTTTGCTTGCGGTTAGTTCCACTCCGGTTTGCTTGCGGTTAGTTCCACTCCGGTTTGTTTGCGGTTAGTTCCACTCCGGTTTGCTTGCGGTTAGTTCCACTCCGGTTTGCTTGCGGTTAGTTCCACTCCGGTTTGCTTGCGGTTAGTTCCACTCTGGTTTGCTTGCGGTTAGTTCCACTCCGGTTTGCTTGCGGTTAGTTCCACTCTGGTTTGCTTGCGGTTAGTTCCACTCCGGTTTGCTTGCGGTTAGTTCCACTCTGGTTTGCTTGCGATTAGCTCTTATTTGTTTGTAAGGGAAGCACACTAAAACTAAGTAAAGCCGTTTGTTCGAAGGTCGAAAGCTATTGCCGTTCAACAACATTCATTTTATACGAAACAGGACGAGGTAAGATTTGGACAATTATCGATTCACTGTGTTATTAACTTTGTAGTTTCTCGTTGTTAATTTTTGTCACAGTTTTGAAACACAAATAGTTTTATTTGCTTGATGGCATAGACAAAGGTTCGTGAGTGAATTTCGAGTGTTATGAATAAATTTCGACTGTGTAGATGCGTAGCCACTTTACGAGTGAACTTCGAGAGAGACGCGTAGTCACTTTACGAGTAAACTTCGAGAGCTATGAATAAATTTTGACCGCGTAGACGCGTAGCCACTTTCCTAGTAAACTTCGAGAGCTTTGAATAAGTTTCGACTGCGTAGACGCGTAGCCGAATAGCTGGCTGCACCGTGTAGCTTGAGATGCGGGGTATTCCGCAGTTGCTCCGTAAAATCCGCCATTTTGTAAATGGCCGAGGGCAACATACTGTAAGGGTGCGATTATGGTTAATTTTTTTTTTATTCTTCCGATTGTCCGATTATATAACGACTATCAACACGATTCTCCAATTGTTCCTATTCTTCCGAGTGTCGTCCAATTCACCCTGTGAGCAGAGCCTCTTTTAACTTCCCTGCGGTTGAGATTTGGGAAGTAGAAAGAGGCTCTGATGTTTATTATTGTGCTTTCTCGTGTAACCACGTGTTTATGCAGGTATTTTGTCCATATTTTTGAAACAGGCTTATAAAATCAAACACACTACCATAAAAACTCGTGTATAAGCCGCACTCGTAGATAAGCCGAACCCCCAACTTTGAAGCTTGATTTTGAGAAAAAAATGAAAACTTAAAGCGCTGAGGTAAAAAAGTAGTTGTTTGTTGATGATAAGCTTGGCCATTGAAAGCTTAAAATACCTTTTACAAACTTCTCTTCAATTGAAATCCCAATATCTTGCAATAAAAATGCTCTTTTGACGAGATATTGTCTTTATTGCTAAAGCCCATTGTTGAAAACGATGAAATTTGAGTGGAAATATTACAAGCACAAGAAATTGAGAACGATAGAAAACGATTGCTTAGTAACCACACAGCCAATTGTAAGAGAAGTCTGGGTTGAGTCACGCTTGATCAGTGATAGCTGTACACAAGTTTTTACGGTAATTTCAAATGAATCTTTCTAATTGTGGAGAGATTAAAATTAGAGCACTGACAACCTGGAATAACTATGGGGACTAGCAATTTTTTTGACTGTTTTACTTGTCAAAATAGAAAATTACAAGGAACTGTTTTAATTTCTCAAGGGAATACTTTTCGCCATGGGTGATAAAAGCGTCACTCAATAGTAATGCGTCAACACTTGCGATCCCGTAGCAAAAACGTGACTTGTCAGATTTACAAACGTTATTAGAACGAATCTAAAACGTGACTAGTTCATATCATACATGACATAACCAGTTGAGAATGTGAGTTGTTCAGCTTTCTTATTGCAACACAAAACTCAATGTAAGCGTTTCTGAAAGGCGATCGATAAAAAGCATCGCTAATATTTAAAGTAAGGCCCTGAAACACGAATAAATAATCACTAGCACTTAACTGCTTTTAATAACAGTTAATGTCACTGTTCACATATTCACTGTGAGTAACGCAATATCCGATAACGCAAAAGTAAAGACAACAACAACAAGATGGCGTTATAGGGGGAACACAGCTCTTAGCAGGTAAGTTCGCGACTTCGGGCTGTGCACGAAAAATACAAGCCTCACTTATCTCTCCGCAAACTTGGGGATTAGGATAAGAGTATTGGCAGAGCCTCACTTATCTCCCCAGCGCCGTACGGGCTGGATCGGACAAGATTCAGGCAAAGGTATAGAATTGCAAGGCAAAATAACGTCAAAAGCTTCGGGGAAGTCGCTACGCAGACTTAACTGCCACAGATGCGTGCAAGGCATGCATCCCCCAAGCAAACCTCCAAACCTAAGAATACACTACTAGATACGCTAGTCATTCTAGAGCCAGCAGAAAGGAACACTGATTCTGGAGTGCGAATGTATAGCTGATAACAGTCGGATGACCAATGGCCTAAGACCTTAATTAGCCAGTCTGGCAGATCCGCAGCTGCTGCAGTGGATGCGGCGCTTATACGAAAACTATGACCTTTTAGACTCCTGTATGAGAGTCCAGCGCTGCGTGCCGAGTCCCGAAGCAGCTTAGCAACAGACGACCTAGTGAGGAGGGATCCGGGCTGAAAATAAAACTAGGGCCCGGACCAAGAAATTATGTTTCATGGAGATGAGCACTAAAAATCGTACGAGGTCCATGACCCTGGGAGCCTTGGGGTGACCCAAGTTAATGATTGCGACAACGCTTTCATTATCGCACCAAAACTGAAGATGTTTTCCCGAAAATTGGGGGTGCCATAAGGCACAAGCTATCACAATAGGGAAGAGCTCTTGCCACGCAATACTAATCCCTTTTAATTTATTAATGAGGAGGTGTTGAGGCCACCGACCTTGAAACCATTTGCCATTAAAGTAACCCCCAAACCCCACTGTACTGGCTGCATCAGTGTAAAGCCCCAAGTCAGGGGCAGCAGTGAGAAATGAATCAAGAAATCAAAGGCTCTTCAAATAAGCGTTCAATAATGTAACAGTCTTACTTCATTTGCCTTTAAATGCTTTTTTTTTTCATGTGAGATGCGTCAATGGGTCACTAATGCTTTGTGCTCTCCGGCTTCCTAGCGCAAATTCTTTTTTTTTCACCACCAAAATAAAGTGTAACTTTTGAATATGTTTTTTACTGTCTTGGATGCGCTGAATTGCGTTTTCAATTACTTTTCTGTCAGCACAGATATAATATACGTACTGAGCAGCCACAAGCATTATTATTTTTTGAGCAAGCGATGAAATTTGAGAAAAAGATGCGCCTGAGCACTTTGTGTTTCTGCTACCCTCAAAAAGATGAAAAACGGATGACGTGCCACAAGATGACGTAACGCGAAACAGAAACGTGCTATGCAACTCGTGTTTTTCCGGTGAGCTGAAACGTTTATTAAGTCACCTCACGTGGCAAGCGAAACTGCATGTATTTTGTACATGCTATCAGAGTTAAAGTCACATTCTCACTTCATTTCCATTTTTGAATGTTTTTTTTTTTTCATGGGAGTTGCGTGAATGGGTCATTGATAGTTTGTGCTCTCAGGCTTCGTAGAGCGAATTTATTTTTACCACTGAAAACGGATGACGTGACACGAGATGACGTGACGCGAAACAAAAACGTGCCGCGATACGAACTGAAAACATGTGCTATCAGTAAGTCACAGTCTCACTTCATTTGCCTCTTTGAATGTTTTTTTTTTCTCATGAAAGTTTCGTGAATGGGTCAGTGATGGCTTGTGCTCTCGGTTTGTGGAGCGAATTTTTTTACCACTAGAATAAAGTGTAATAACCTTTGATCCTCTTTTGCATTTAGGAAATTTCTTTTGTAAATACTGATCAACCTCGCTTCCTGGAAGAGAGAGTTCTTGGGAATGAGGTTGGAGAATAATCTTTTTCTGATTGACACGTGCTGATCAATGCGTTTAAAGGACCTTTTTGTCAGCACGTTTACCTTTTGATGCATAAATTAATTGCGGTTTGATATCAGAATAGAGTGAGTGAGTGAATTAAAGTCAAAAGTCATTTTAATACCCTCATTACCATTCAGTAAAAGGAATGCCCATTCTAACTGTTGAGGAAGACCCTCCACATGGATAAATCCCGGAAATATTCCTTGTTGAGGCGCACATGGTGAAACTGGCTTGGGACCACATGGGACAACTACTTTGCATGCGAATTGCAAGGTACTGATAAGGGATTGGAGTTCAATGAGACGAGTGGAGCGACGACCTTTAAAGGAATCTACAGGGTAATAACATCTTAATCCTGGCGAGCTTGTCCTCAGGGAGACAAGCCTCCATGCTGACACTATCGAGGACAATCCCCATGAACTCTATGACTTGGGTGGGGCCCAGAGTTTTACCTGCAACAGTTGGCACCTTAACGGACATGAAAAGGTTTAACAGAGAGGCAAAACTACCCAGGCAATCTAGTTTAGTACGTTCTGCAATGAAAAAATCGTCTAGGATGTGAATAACATGCTGCAACCCATAATTATTATGCTAAGTATCCATTTCAAGGCATCGGATATCTGGTTGAAAAGGTAGGGGGCACTGCAAAGGCCAAAGGGGAGGTAAAGGTCAACAAAGTATTGCGATTGCCAGTAAATGCCCAAAAGATTCCAATCATTGGGGTGAATGGGCATAAGGCGGAAGGCTGACTTCAGATCAGTCTTTGCCATGAACGACCCAGGACCCAGCTGTTGTAAAACGCTGATAGCATCATCAATGCGAACATACCGGAGGGAGTAGGGAACCTTGGGGATATGGTTATTTATGCTGTCCACTTCTAGGCAGGAGAAGTGATAAATGATTCGTCATTCAGTGGAGTGTTTTTTAGGAACCACACCTGTAGGGTGACATTGAAAATCGGGAAGTGGTAAGAAAGGGAATGGACCCGCAACCCGGCCCAGCTAAATTTCTTTACATAAATTGGCAGTGACAACCCGTGGTGTTGATATGCAGAAATGAGATTGCATGACACCCGAGTTTTTTAGGGCCCAGTGTAACCAATGCAAGTACCATATTTAAGAGCATTAACTAAAGTAGTAACAAAATTACGATTGGGATGATTAAGTAATTCTTAAGCTAATTTGTCGACATTAAGGTCGCGGGGGATACCTACAGCATGAATAAATTCATGAAGAAAAATTTTGCTTGACCTGCATCTTTTAAAATGCTTATTTCTCAGCTGTTATGGGTGCGATTATGCTCAAATTTTACAGAGACACAAAGAAATGATGAAAGATTGCGAAAGTCGTCTTTTATTTGGTAGATTGCATTTAACGGCCATGTTATAGCCTCGTGAGTGCCAAATTGGGAAAAACATGATTTTGTGGCAGAGTTTGCGGAACGAGTAGGAGACAGTACACTGTGATCTTGTCAAAAACTAATCAGTCAATACCTCTAGAGTGTCATAACAGAAGCGGATTTTTTAATTTAAAGTTTGCCAGCAAGTTACGGCGGTTTAAGTGCGCAAATTTGAATTTAATGTCTTAATTCTACCTCTTTCTAAAAGCGCTCTTTTAAAATTACGCTTCTGTTATGACACACTTCAGTATTCATAGTTTACCTATCTGCAGTGGCAAGTCATGAAGTTCTGTATCCGTGCTGTATTCTCTGCCACAAAATAGTCGGAAAAGTCCAAACTTTGAGATTTCCGAAGATGTCCCGACCTAAATACGATCATTTTGCCAAGGAGAGATGTAATTATGGTAATTATATTCCACGCTTTTATGGTGAGAACAATGCGTTTTTAAACAGGACACGATTGTTTATGCCGAATATTTTTGTGATTACTCTGAGTTGCAGAAATATTCAAATTTAGATGAAAATAAGCTCAAAGACTTCCTACAAACTATGTGAACGTATATCGCTAAGTTGGGTTTTAAATTAGTTAAAATATCAAAGAAACAGGGATTTTTTACAAATCACGCGCACGCGCCCATATTTTTGTCCAGTCATAAATATCTCGTAAAGTTGTCCATGTCAGTCGTTGTACTTCGTGCATACGCTTTAAATAAATGCATAATGATGAGCCTAAGGTGTCCCCCGCGACCTTAATGGGGGTAGAAACCGTTGACTGGTGGTGATGTCGACGTAGTCCCACCTTACTTTTTGCTGCGATCACTGGATGAGCCTTGCTTGTGGCTGCCACTGGATTGTCTTAGGCAGGTGAACAGGGTATGGCTGTTGGAGCCACATCGGCGGCAGACATGTGGGTAGTGGCAGGGATGGCATTGACAGCCAGAGGTCTTGTTAAAGTCAAAGCAGACTGTGGCGGGGCAGCAAGGCTTCTTGCTGGGGTCCTGACTGGGGCATTCGTCCTGCTGGTGGTAGGGGCGCAGAGTATCTTTACCTCTAGAGTTTTATCCAGTGGGCGGTTGATGCCCAAAGGAGTAGCCACATTGGATGCATGTCGGCTTCTAGAAATTGATGACCCGATATCCAACGGCGGGTTTACTGAACAATTAAGTTATCAACTAAATCTTTTAAAGATTACTCCAATTTGGACTGTATTGAACCTGCGCCACTGATTTGAATTTATGTAGACCATGTGGCCAACTCTCGTAAACCCATACATTGTTTTAGTTTTAGTCCAAATTTTGCATTTTATCATACACATGTCAATTTGCCTTGGTAATTATAAACTGTAAATTAATTTTACAGGTGAATGTAAGGAGTACATGAAAAAATATATGAAGTGCTTGAGGGAGAATAACAATGGGAATCACATGTGTAGAACAGAGTCAAAGAACTATCTTCAGTGTAGGATGGATAGGTATGTGTTACTCATCTTTTAAACATTCCAGTTGTAGACACAAAAAAATTGGTCGCCATGGCCAGTGAAAACAAAATTTGGCAGCAAATTTTTCCAAATGGCCACCCTAATTTGGCAACCAGTGCAGTGCAAAGGGCTGCATTAACATTTTTTTGCAGTATAATCACTAAGCCAAACAAATCTGACTGCAACCCTTAGTGCCCATGTTGCTTGAGAGACGCTGGGAACGAGGTTGGTTGCTTATCTGTTTGCATTACGTATAAACTGGCTTAGACTGAGCTGTTTGTTTTGCTGTTCGGTGTCTCAGATCACGGATCGGAGCTACCAGTATAAAAATTGTGTTTCTATTACTCGATGGAGATGCAGACAGTTGTCGTTGTCACGGCAATCATTAGTCACGTCGCTGGAAGAAGCAATGCAAAAATAAAAACCAAAATCACATCAAATATTAATGTTGAAAACAAGCAAGTAAGATGTTTACAAAACACTCATTCAATTTAATTGGGACTCGTTCATTATAATTGGGACTAATTGGTGTTAGCTGTTATTTCCTGTTATCAGGTATTAGAGCCAATCAGGGTCAGGTTTATCTTTGGCTAAAAGTTGACCTAATGTTATCTGCTAACAAAGCCATTATATCCAATAACAAGTTTGTTATTGAATAACAAGTTAACAGGCTATAATACCTCAGTTTTCGTCGGCTAATGTTAGACATTTTAGCCAATGAAGTTCTTAGGAGCAAAAACCAAAATTCCTGTTTGCTAAGAAAAGACTGGAACACATGCATTCACATACCTTGAATTAACTAAAACACACATCATTCGAATTTCGTTTCAGACTTAAATGGTTTTCTCGTTCATTAAGATCAGATGATAAAAAGTGAAATTTTTATCGAATTTGTTGTAAGGCCCGTGCTACTGAACCAAAAACTCGAATGTTATGTGAATGTTCTGTAAACCTTCGTTGCTATAAAAACACAATTCATTACAAATAGTTTTAATATCTTCAGTGAGTTGGTAATACAATTTGCTTTGTTTCGTCAAAGCACTCTATGATAAAAGAGAGTTTCAGTTTGCGAACAAAAAAAGTTGAATTCGTTATAAAAGACCGCCAAAGACCGCCGCCGGAAATAGCAGTTCTCAAATGGCAACTGTTGACATTCCACTGCTTTCCAGCAGGCAATGACTTGTCATGTCAGACGTTCAGTTGCTTCTTTCTTGTCCCAAACTGACTTTAGGAAACTAGTCACATTGTTTCACTGCACTGTAACTTAAAGGTTTTCCTCTGTAAGTAAATAGAGAGGATATTCAATTAGAGCCCCGATCAAGAGTACGTCGCCGTTATTTCTATTTTTACATCGCGCGCTTTCTGTTTTTTTACATAACAGCAAACCAATGGCTTTAAAATTAACACGAGCCACACCGTGACACGAGTAGCACATTTTGTTTGCTTTTCGTTTCAAAGTTGACAGGTATTACCCACACACAGCGAATAACTCTCCCTGATGTAATACAACAACGAGTCAAAGAGAAGACGACGGAGCGACGAATTTGTATGAGAAAAGAACGACACGGTTGTTGCAAAAAATGTTTTGCATTACTACTAAAAACCAGGGAATTGATTTGAACTTTGGAAATTCTTTTTTCACTTCAGTATTGTTACGGTAAAAGCCGCCAATAGATGTGTGTAATGTTTATTCAAAAATTTGGTGATGTAAAATTAATGGTACAGTATTTTATTTCTCACACACCCAAGTGCTTTTGCTGCCGTGTACCGACCATTGCTTATAAAGCGTTATCAACGAGACCGATCGATACTGTGGATCCCTGAAGTCGTCTAATATTTATATGAGGAAAATAACTACGAGTGAAAATTTCGAACAAATCGTAAATTACATCGCTTTTATTTCATGGAGTAAAATACTACCTAACTTCGGTTCCAATACAATAACCCTGATTTCTGAAGTTAACAGTCACTGACTGAGAAATCCAGGCAGGCAGTCAAAGATGGGGGTCGGCCGATTTGCTTCATACTAACACCATCAATAGGTTAGGTGGACTTATGAATAAATATACTAAACTTGGCTCCTCAATCGTTTTTGTTTAGGAGATATGAGGTCCACTATTTATCACCCCATCAGGGCCTAGATTTACCAGTAAATTTGACCCAAATTTGAAAACCACTATAAACTACAAAATTAAACGAACGGAATTTTTATTTTCTGTGTGGCATAAACAGACATAGAACTACTTGTAAAAATCCAGAAATGTACGAAATAAGCACAGGTAAGTCTACACCGTTCACGTTTTGAACACCTACTTTTTACATTTTCGAATGAGCAAGATTTTGCCCATTTTCGAGTTCCCGTAGAACACACAACTATAACTGCAGAAATCATTGGATACCACAGATAAGTGCTCTTACCTTTCCTCTATCATAAACAGCAATAATCTTTTTGGGCCATTGAAACAGCAAGATTTTAGAGCACCTCAATGTAGTTCATGTAGGCGATATCGTCTTCGACAACACACGAAGCAACCAATGTGTTTTTAAACCACTCCTCGAGTCCACTTTGAGTTTTTCCGAGGTTAAATAAATGCAATTGACTGAATTCCTTCCGAAATATTCTCAACCCGTCGATTATTCATTAAACAGTGAAGAAAACGTGGAAAACACGAAAATAACAGAGCGACGCCATTTTGGATTTGACAACTCGCAGGGGCCTGGAATTCATTTCCCAAGGAGGGTAGGGTGGGTGATTGTTTCAACAGGTGTATCACAGGGGTTAGGGCTAGCAGGGCCGAATCAATGTTTATGCTATTTACAAAGGGAGTAGCTTGTTTATTTAGTTTTATACTATGACAGCAATAAAAAATATATTTTAATAAGATAATAAAATACGAACGAGTTTGAATAAAGTATATTTCTTTTTGTTTTTTTTTTTTTTTCTGTACATCACTCCATCCGTCTGCTCTGCAGATTCTCCAGTGCCAATTATATTTTTTAAGCTACTTATTTTATATTGATACGGTTAAATAAATATATATATTTATATTTACTCAGAGTCTTCCCTTTATATACCGTGTATATATATTTTTATCATATATCAACGCGTCATACAGGCACCAGGTTTTGCGATGTTATCTACATAGCCGGCTTGAAATATAATGTACGATGGAAAATGAGTTGCTCATTCTCAAATGAAAACAGTGTGTGCGGTGCAACACCATACGCTCCAACCGAGCTTCATGTAATTCCTTTAGAAGCATGTAGCAAGGATTTAACCGAATATCTAACTAAATTGGGTGTCAGTGGAAGCCGTGGTGTTGGTACACAGATCACAGAGAGTGAAGTTATTCTCAATCGCGCTGGATTACATTCCCTGTCAAAGAAAGAGAGAGGAAGGATTACCGTGTGTCCAAAGCACCGATACGAACTGACAACACATTACCAAAA
Source organism: Oculina patagonica (assembly GCF_052425735.1). NCBI lineage: Eukaryota > Metazoa > Cnidaria > Anthozoa > Scleractinia > Oculinidae > Oculina > Oculina patagonica. Next base: position 14,758,140 of record NC_135769.1, on the reverse strand, counting down.
GTTGTCATCCAGTTGCTGTACCCATCTTATAGAGGCGAAGCGAAAAAATTGAAAAATCCTCGTCGGGTAAACAAGCAGGTGTCAGAGGAAATCTATGAGGTGTATCATGTTTCAGTGCCAATCGGTTCCGGTAAGTACAAAGTACAAAAAATTATTATTTAGTACAGCTTTTCACATGTTGGATTTTTCATGAAGATTCAAGAGAAAAATAAATATTATTATATTCGTGCTAATTATTTCATTCTTTTAGTGTGTTTCCATATTTAGCTGTTTATCAGTTTGAAATTTTGCTTCAGTGTGGAAAGTGAAGCATTCAATTGACCAACACGTTTAGCTTGCCGTCGTGTTTTTCAGAAAACCTTATCAATACCTTTACATCTTTCTTGTTTCAGCCCTATGTAACACATGCCGAAAAGGCCATTCAAAAAGTGATGAAGAGACCAAGGTGAATATTTTGAATTAAAATACATCGCTATTCCCCTGATAATATATAAAGTTTGATAGCACTCGGCAATATAAATAGATTTTGCCAAACATAAAAGCGAAGCTCCTCGGCTATCCACTTAGCCTTTAACTGAATTAATTTGTGGTCAGGGTGGGTTTTGCTGCTTCCCTCCCTCAGTCAGAATAGAGGAGTGGGTAATTATTCCCCTTTTAGTAACACAAGCCTCCAGGTTTCTTCTTCGCCAACAGAAGCAAAAAATGCTGTGTCAATGTGCGCATGTTTTACATTTTTTCCTAAAGCTTGGTAAGTAACATCTAGAGTTGTTTGGGAGGTCTGTCGACATGACTCTTACACTACTAATATTTTAGTTGTCGGCGATCGAAAATGCCACGCCCTTCATACCTAATCCTTTATAATTCTTCACTTGCAAAAAACAGCAGAGTATTTATGGATAAGAGTGCATTCGGCGAACTGCACGCGTAAATAGTTAAAAAATCTGAATATTACATTGCTATTCGTTTCTTTCAGGGTAAAGTGGATACGATGAAAATGAGGCAGTGCTCTAAGGAAGAATGAGTTTTCAATAAAGGTTAATGGTAGTTTCATCTCTACTGATTAAGACTTTAAAGAGTAAATAAGGCAATGAATTAAATCGAGCGTCTTGTCCCCGGGGGAATGGGGGTACTTCCTGTTAAGACCTATACGGCGAGGCTCCGCCCGAAGGTCTGAAAGGGTAGGGAAATCTGACGTTAAGGCATTAAAATTTGCCTTTTATAAAATATTTCGAACTGACGCAACTGGCTGTATCATTTTAATTTACTAAGCGCTGTATGAAAATGACACGAAAACTCCCGGTTTTTATTATATGTCATGTCATGTAGGTATATAGAACGGGTACATTTTTCAATAAAGGTTTACGAAAGAGGTGCCTTTTCTTTCAAAACGGTATATAAAAGGGTAAGAGGTTGGATTTCAGGGCGCGGTGCCTCCCCGTATAAAACGTTTTCTAGTTTTGTAGTTTAGTATAGAAGTTTCATATCAACTGATTTAGACTTTAAAAATAAATAAGGAAAAGAATAAAATCGAGCGTTCAGTCCCCGGGGGAATGGGGGTACTTCCTGTTAAGACCTATACGGCGAGACTCCGCCTGAAAAGTCTGAAAGGGTAGGGAAATCTGACGTTTAGGCATTAAAATTTGCCTTTTATAAAATATTTCGAACAGACGCAACTGGCTGTATTTACTATCGCTATATGAAAATGACACGAAAACTCCCTGTTTTAATTATATGTCATTCATGTAGGTATATAACGGGTACATTTTTTCAATAAGTTTACGAGAGGTGCCTTTTCTTCTTTTGGGAATTTACAGTGGGATCTTCCACTAGGTGGCTCTTCTTGATCCCACTGATTCCAGTCGTTGGATTTGGAAGTGTTGGTTTTTGTGGAGGGAGGAAAACCGGAGAACCCGGAGAAAAACCCTCGGAGCAAGGACGAGAACCAACAACAAACTCAACCCACATATGGTACCGGGCCGGAATCGAACCCGGGCCACATTGGTGGGAGGCGAGTGCTCTCACCACTGCGCCACCCTTGCTCCCCGCTAGGGTAAGGGGTTGGATTTGAGGCGTGGTGCCTCCCCGTATAAAACTTTTCTAGTAACGCGCGCCGCGCACACTGTTTATACTTTCTATTGAATATTACATTTTTTTATTCGTGTCTATCCAGGGTAAAGAAGAGAACGCTAGAAATGAAGGCAGTACAGTGAAGAAAGACGGACTCCGGTAAGGTATATAGTGTGTTCGACTCATATTTGGACTTTGAAGAGAACATTAACTTGTCATTTCCTAACCCCTCTGAGTTTGAATACACATTGGACAGTACTGTTGCCGACAATGAAGGAGACGATGAAGATGTCAGTTTTTGGATCGATGAAGAACAGCGTCAGCATGAAAGACGCGCAGTCTTAAATGAAGCAGTAGGAAATATATCAGATGGAAGGGTTAGTCCGATAGCATCGACACTCAATTCGAATTGGGAAAGTATATCAAGTACACAAAAGCCTACTATTTGCGGAAAGTCCTCAAGTTCTAGTGCTGTTTTGACAACCATTGCACCAGATCAAGAAGAGAAAGTATTTGATCACTGAAGTATTCTTCAACCGGGACGAAAACGGCAAATATGACGACAGAAAGAAGTAACAATCGAATGTCAATCTGGGGGTGTATAATGAAGCGGAAAGTCGTCAAACTCGATCAATTCTGTCGATGTTTGCTAAGCATTTTTCAAGAAGGAGCTCAGAGAGATGATTCCTGGTCTAAGTAATTGGCAAATAGATCAACCCGCAGCCATGCTACTGAAAAAGGACCAGGTCAACCAGTGGTACCAGTACCTATTAAAAGGACACGCCTTGATCCAGCCAAAAACCACTTCGTCAACTTTATTGCAAGACCAAACTTTTTACAGGACGTAGCGTACGGAACTAGTGCTGAAGCTTGACTCTGGCGAGAATCACCATTCCAAATGTGATAAGAACATGGTGCCCTCAAGAATAATCAAGCAATACATTGCTTATTGTAAGAAACAGTGTTTGAGCCAGCCAGCGAAAGAACACTATATAGGATCATCGAAGTGTGTGCTGCGTCAACGCAGAAGTCGCTACAGGGATTAATTATTTCTTAACGGAAGGGGCACAAGCGCTACCTCAAAACGGACTTTAAGAGCCACGTCGGACCCGATGAAGATGTGCAGACCACTCACTAGGTACAGTCTTAGCGATCCTCAAAACGACGTCTTCGCCCATCAATGTGATCACACTCTGATCATCTTGTATCTCATCTGTCAACTAGATGAAGTTTTATCTGACATCACAACATCATTTCCAACCTGACTCTTACCGACCTACAGCAAGTCAAGTCAAGTTTGTATGGCTCATGCCGTGCATGCAATCGGTAGTTGGAAAGCCCATATGCTTCGCACTGTTAACCAAGAGCAAGCCAAGGAAGACGCTCTTGGTGCACTCAACGATAAAGCGTTCTCGTAACGATGGACTGGGCAATGAAATATCTGCCCCAGCGATATAGAGAGCAAATGAGTGACTTTTACGGAAAACGAGGCAAGAGCTGGCATGTTGCTTGTGTTATACTCAAATCTGAGACGAAAACGTGGAAACAGTTGTGCACATATTTGACAGCTGCACACAGGATTGGTTTTCCGTGGCATCCATTCTGAGCACCTTCTTGTTTCATCAAACAAGAGCACCCTGATGTAGAGACGGCTTATCTAAATTCAATGCTGGATGTACCATAACGCCTCGCTGCTTCTTTCGCTGAAGTCCATTGGAGAGAGGACAGGCATCACATTCGAAGGTATGACTTCTCAGATCCACAGTCAGGGAAGGACGTATGTGATAGAAAGATCGCGCCAATGAAAGGTCACATACAAAGATGGGTAAACGAAAAGCACGATGTTGTCACAGCAGCTGACAGAAGAGGCTTTGGAATCGTACGGTGGTGTACGTGGGTGTAGGAACGCAGTTGCTGAAGTGGATTAGCAAAGGCGGCTAAAACGATGGAATGGAAAGGAATTAGCGCTCTGTTCAGTTTTGAGTTTCTTGTCTCCGGGATAAGGGCTTGGAAAGCTTATGCTGTGGGGGAAGGTCAGATGTTTCTATACGTGAATTGGGTCTATCCCTTCAAGTCCGACAGATCTCTGTGTTGTCATCCACTTACGTCTCTAACGCCATTGTCAAACCAGGACTTATGGTAAAAAGCAGCCTTCTAACAGTTTCCAAGACATTTTTGTGTGCGAAGAGGAAGGTTGCGTGGCCACATTTCAGACACAGGCGGATCTTTATCACACATGGATACTGGGCGGCATATAGGGTAACTGAGAGGGAGACTGTTTACGACTTGCAGAAAAGGTCACAGGAATACAGTCGTCCACGTCGCCAGGAGGCAGTCACCTACGAGCCACGTAACAACAAGAAAAGAACCACTCCAGGGTTGGGCTTTGAAAGCCCAACGAAAGGGTCAGAGAGCAACCGAAGGCGTTAAGACGTTTCTAGTGGAAAAGTTCAATAGGGGGTCGAAACAGGTAATAAGTTCACACCTAGGTATGTCTAGTTAGCAATTAACAGTAATGAGTGATCCGTTTCGCGATCTTGAGTAGCTGAAGCGATTACTTCATTCCGGGCTTAAGGAAGAAAGTTCCATGACTTATAGAGTAGTTCAAATCGCCTCGCACATTTCTTGTCAAGGGGCAGTTTAATTTTTTATTAACCATGAAATACCGAGGCTGTAATCCATATTATTTTGATTTTCATTACCGCTTTTTGTTACCTTATCTAATTATTATGCCTAAATATTTGGTGAATTATCCCTTATTCCTAACCCCCTAATTATCCTGCTTTTCCTATCTTTTCAACACTATTTAAAAGTTTATTTTCAAGTGAGAAGATCAATTGCTTTTTTGACGTTTTGTCCTCTCACCTCACTGAGGCCGACGACTTCTACTATCGTGACCTTCTTTTTTATCAAACTGTATGCGTGTACTTGTAACGTTGTTTTATTTGATATAGGGAACAAGAAGATCCAACAAAGGTGGCAAAGAAATGAGAATCGCAGGGACGGTGATGGCAAACTTCGCTTTGCTCCAGAAGAATGGCGAACTGCCAAACAAATAACAGTTATTTCTCAAGACTGGCAGCAGCGCAGCGTCAGGTAAAGCACCCACCGCGCTCATTGAAGAAGCTGAAAAATCGATGAGAATGATCTTGAAGCCTGGGAGGCAGAGAACATCTGCAGAATTGCAGACAGCAGTGTACGGGTCGACTGCGACATCCAATCGAATATAAGGTCAGGATATCTGTGGTCTAGTAAACGTGGCATGTTAAAGTCAAAGTTTAGATGCACAGTAGAACTTTGTGACCTCTATGGATGGATTGATGGGTCCATTGCCCGAAAGGACTCCTATGTGAGACAATCGCATCTCGTAAACACCTGCAGTTGTTCCAAGGAATGACTTTCTCAACGACAGATCAGTAATGGACGGTCGAAGACCACCTTCTTCGAGCGCATGTGTTAAATCAACAACTGTACATAAAGATCAAGCAGTCAAAGCAAATTAAAGTGATGATTTTTTTTTTTTTGGGGGGGGGGGGGACTTTGCTACTTTTTTTTATGCGATTTACTATACAGATGAGCTGGGTGGACAATTTAAACTTTTTTAATTATTCGACTGTCCCAACCTTTTGGGATTCATTTGCTTGATTAGGTCTGATGGCACGTTTGACGTAGATATTTAGCTTCAGTCAGTCAGTTTTATATTTGCGCCGGTACGTAGCATTTGTCGTTGCCCTTACTTCTGCATGGTCATTTACTTGCTGCAGTCTCGAAACGATCGCTCAAAGTGGCGTTTTTTGTGGGAGTAATCTGCTTGGGCGGAATACGGTGCTTTGTGTTCTGTTGTCGGCGGGGTTTTGGGTATGACTGTTGTATACAGCATATCGTGGAAGTAACGTAACATTTTTGTTTGTATTGCGTGAAACGCTTGTTGAAGGTATTTACAAATGTCACCCACCCTACCCTCCTGGAGAAAAGCTGGATTCCAGGCCCCTGGGAGTTGTCAATCTGGCGTCGCTCTGTTTTTCGTGTTTTCCACGTTTTCCACTGTCGCGGGTTGAGTTTTTCGGGGATTCAGTCTGCATTTTCTGGACTCATGGACTCGAGGGTGGTTACATTGGTTGCTTCTGTGTTGTTGGACGTTCGCCTACTGAACTTGGGTGCTCTTCTTGCTGTTTCTGGCCCAGATATTGCTGATGATGGGAAGGTAGAGCACTATCTGTGGTATCATGTTTCTGCAGTTAGTGTGTGTTTACGGGAACTCGAATGGGCATCTTGCTCATTCGATGTAGTGGTGTTCAAACGTGAACGGTGTAGCTTACTGTTTTCGTCATTTCTGGTCAGTGTCTTCTGTTTCGATCCGTTCGTTTTTTGTAGTTTAGTGGTTTTCAATTTGGGTCATTACTGGTAATCTAGGCCCTGATGGGGGTGATAATAGTGGACCTCATTCTCCTATACACGATTGAGGAGCCAAGTTTAGTATATTTATTCATAAGTCCACCTAACCTATTTATGGTGTTAGTATGAAGCAAATTGGCCGACCCCCATCTTTCGGTTTTTGTAAAATTGCCTGGTTTTCTCAGTCAATGACTGTTAATGTGAGATTTCAGCGAGATACAACTTAGTGTCATTAGTGTAAAACAAGTACGATCCTCAGATCAACTCTATCTATTCACTCCTACGATGGAACGGCGCTATTATGGCGCCAAAGTGCGGAATATTTTTACCGCCAAAATGTGTTCAAAAATTTCCATCGCGATTCATTTTATGGCGACTACAAAGCGCATTTCAGTGTGCATGCCAAAATGTTTTCCGAGGATCAATGAAATGGTAGTTAAGAATAAGAACGAACCGGGATATAAGCTCACCTTAGTATAAAGAAAGCCCACTTTCATCTGTTCACAATATGTTCGTCGTGTTTTACCATCTAGCTCCCTATACAAGCCCTGTCAAGGCACAGCAAGGAGACTTTGATTTTGCTGCCCATTTCAAGCGAAACAGCTCGAGAATTTCTTTGCGTGTTGTGGACTTTGGCTCAGAACTACGTGACAGCTCACACTCTGAGCCCATAACATGATAAAGCCTCGGCGCGGCGATCGTCACCGAACGTCACTGAATGGAACACGTGCTCAGCAAGATAACTGATATTCAAGGGGGCTGGTGTGTGTAGACAGAACTCGAAAGGAAATGGCTAGCTTCATTTGCGTGATCTTTTATTAAACTTCAGCACAAGCGTATTTCGTGTACACACAATCTGACAATATTAATGTGGTAATTCTATTAGTGTATTTGTATATTTCGGTATATTTTCTTATCCATCGGCATCAGTGTTAGAAACTCTGTATCCTCCTTTTACTTTGCACCCTGAACTTTACGTAGCGGCTATGTCTGGATCTTTATGACAGTTTCTCTACTGGAGGCTAAAAGTGGTCAAAAGTAATTGAGCGAAAAAGCTTCAAACTTATTTTGAAGATCCTCAAAATTTTTTACATGGTAAAATTCTTTTGAAGGGTCTTTCGTGACTTCCAAGTTACGACAAAAAATAAATTTTGGCTCTATTTGAGCTCTGTCTTTCTTCTGAGGCCAGTAAAATACGCCATCATCACCCTTTGTCAAAAACGTTACAGACACCTTTTTTTTAGATTTCTTTTCTATTTTTCCAAAGAAGTACAAGTCTTGTTCATAGGCAACAGCCACCCACTCGTCAACATCTAGCTGTTTGATGTCATAATCCTAGAAGAGAAAAATAGCCTTACGTTGACAGATATTTTTTGTAGTTTACATTTATGTATGATCAGTAGAAAATACATACAGATTGAGGATCAAAATCTTGGGATACAGGATATTTTTTAAGGAATAGACAAACCAAACGCAGCAATAAAAAAAGGGCGGGTGAAAGAGAAGGCAACTGTGCGCCTGATTTTCACTTACTCCAATTGTGCCTTTGTATTGTAAACATTGCAATGTTGATTGAGGTTGCGCGCCAGCTCAGAATCTCCATATTTCGTGGCTTTTCATCAGAAACCAATAGCAAAAGAGCATTATTATAAAAGTACCTACCCATTCGTCATGGAAAGGCTGTGACAATACAGTTTTACTTTCTGGGACTGAAAAGATAAGAATTCAGTCAGATCAAAAAACAGCACACAAGGTTGGTACACAAATCGAACCGCAACACTGCAACACATTTCATGACATTGAAGACTATAAAGTCTCATTGTTACCTCTTTTTCTTTTTTGGGCCGCTGTAGTTTGTGGATCATTTGACTGCAACAAAAAGAGAACTGCGTGTGGGAAAACTGGTACGGCAAACTGTCAGCTTTTAAAACAATTCTAGAAAGCAGTCAACTCTAAGCGGTTGAGTTATTTCGAGTTTAATATACCTTTGAACTAATCGGCTCTCCCTCCGGACGTGATGTTTTGTCTTTCATAAGCTGGAAAGCAATAGAAATAAGTTATTGTCCGAATATTTATGACTGCACTTCGTTGCAAACATTCTAATTTGTTCTGTAACAGTCATGGATTTGTTCACGATAGCTTGTCCTTCAGCTGCTTCAGCCATCGTTTGGATTCATGTATGTAGCATAGAAACCGCACACGCCGGCCGTTGCTCATTGTGTATTGTTATTGCGGCACGAATGAACGTCTGAAACATACCGGTATGTGAATTACATATTTCTGTTTGGTCTCGTACTGTATTGCAGTTAAAACTGAAAGTAAATAAAACTAAAAAATTACTGATATTATATATGAGTAAAGACTATCCAAAACACTCCCAATGAACAAACTAATTTTGTTTAGGGATGATAAAAGGTCAAAGAATTAATTATTGTATTAGCACCTTCTTAATTCCTCATTATTACCTTCTTTTTTATGCCTTTAGCTTCCATTCTGAGCCTTTCTGTTTCAGTTGGTCTCTGGGGTGTACTCCTTTCTGAATCAGAAGTCTCAGAATTCTTTGAGAAAAACAAAATCAATTCAAGATTTCCACGCGCCTTTTTTTAAATAATTAAATTTTTTTCAAGTGCAGGTTTGGCTTTCACAAGACTTGTGAGACTGTATTACCAGTTCACTGGAAGACGTGCTCGAGTCAGTTTCGTCATCTTGTGCTTTTCTTCGCGCAGAGTTTTTAACCTACAAAAGGCAAATATTGCATTGCATTAGGTTTTGGTGCCACCACTGTTAATTTACAAAATTGTTATTGCCTTTAGTATGTAGACTATCCAACATTGTTTTCAACCGCAGTCTCAGAAACACACGATCCATTGAAAAAAAGCTTAAAAAGATGACAGTGTTCGATTTTAAAATGTTCTAAATATAGCAAAATATATAGAAACACGTATCTATTGGTTAACCTGAGAAAGGCATGAAGGCAAGGCACTCACCTTGGGTGTACTTGTAGTTACAGTTGACATATTTTTCTGCAAGTAAACGTTGCCGGGATAGCAAAGAAATAATCAATTAATAATTTTTCCATTTATGCTAACTATGGTTTTTGGTTAGGAGGGCAATAGTTACCTTGACTTGTGCGAGAGGAATTCGGTCTTCACTGCCCTCCGAGTCTGAGTCACTACCCATCTCGAAACCAGCCTCACTGCCCATCTCAGAACCATTGTTCTGTTCCATGTCTGAGAATAAAGGCTGTAGAGATGATGTTGTAATTATTAGACTGATACGTTAAAAAGTGGAATGATTCTTTCCAACTAAATTTGTTTACGAACTGAAACTACCTTCTAAGCTGGCTATCTTAATTCGCATGTCTATAGAAATTCTCATTTATGACTGCCATAAAATAAAACAATGAGACAACTACCAATGAAGGTGTGTGATGTACAAGCCATACTATAAGGCATCTCCCTGCACAAAAGAGGTCACATGGCTGTAGTGCGTGTCTTCAGTGCTGTGCGTGAAATTCATTAAGGACTCGTGTAAATTACCATATTTGGTGGCTCCTCTGTGTCTGAGTATGTATCACTCAAGCTACTCTGGTGGCTGAGGAAACTCTCTCCCAGGTCATGTTTTTCTTCTAAAAGCAGATCGACGTCGCGTCGGTACTGTTCCAATTCCTGTTGGAGGAAGAGGTAAAAGCACTATATTTCATTAGGCAAACAGGAACAAGCAGTGTGTATAAAATTGCAGCCAAACCTACCTCTTCATTTTCTTTTTCAAGTATATTTAATCTTCTCTGCAAATTCCCTGCTCTCCTCCTCTGTTCATTTCGCTCTTCAGTGGCCTGCCAAGAAAAAGAAATCAACTCAGGTAGTTGGTTGGTGCCTCTGTTAACATGTTAGAAAACAAAATACGGTAAACTGATCCCAACGGGAACAAAGAAGATATTGAAACAGAAATAAGATCAGAAAACACACACGCGCATAATGTGTGTTTAGCCTGTGTTACGGTTTGCATGTCAGCATTCACCTATGCACTGGCATAGGTGCGTAGCATGTAATTGATAAGATGGCTCGTAATGAATGAAAGTTGTGCTCACTTTTTACAATCGAATTATCAGCACACAATGAGTAATGACAATCAAAAACTTATATATTTGTACCTCCTCCAATTTTGAACGCAGATCCATATTTTGGCTCTTTAACCTTGCAATTTCCTCCTCCAGCTAAAGCGAACGATAATAGGTTAGCTTAATAATAAATAAATTCAAATATGAGATTTTTATTAACTAGACGCTATTCCGTGGATTGATTTTAAGCTGGAAAGACAAATACGTATTTGACGCCTTGAGCGTGAGTCGGCCGGTTAATTTGCGCGTGGCCTAAAAAGTCAAATTAATATGTAGGTAAACATCGTAATCCCACGAAGTTTCATGCAAAAGTTGAACAAGTCAACGAATTCATTCAGACAAGGAGACAATGCACAGAGTCAGACATGTGCGGCTAAAGTCAGATGTAATTTTTATATATCACGAACTGCTGCTAGCGCGGTACTTGCCTCTTTGGTATTTCCGGCGCCAGATGTTTTTTGTGGAGCATCCTTTGCACGCTATGGGAAGATTAAATCAAATTAGTCCACTTTGACAGTGTAAAACAAATCAAAAGTTCTATCATGTGAATAACTATAAAAACTCACTCTACGTCGTTTAAGATCTTGGAAGGAAGTTTGTCCGTTTAATAAGTCACAAAGTAGCTTGTACTGTTGCTCCTCACTTTTTCCGTACAAGTCAATAAAATCGCTCTGAGTTACCCGTACGTTCAGGCACTCTGGAATCTCTATAACAAGTCGGAAGCATCTGTTTGACAATCTGGCAACCATCAAGTAGTGACCCATATTATGCTGCGGAAAAAAATTACAAAGGGCATTAGCAAGATAACTTCTGAGGGTAAAAACGTACACCAACAATCATTTCACTGGGATGTAGTTCAGTCGTGATGTTTCAGAGGTAGTTTAGACATCACACTATGCCATTTCGAAGTATCACGCACAGCTAACTGAGATGAATATTGGCAAAGTTTTAAGTAACGATATCTCAGGAGTCTTAGTTATGTAGAAAACTTACTGGTTTCCATTCTTCCATAACTGACTTCCTCCACTTCGAATACACTTCTCCCTCAGGTGGTTCTTGCAATTCATCAATTCCGCAACGGGCGTACAATTGCTTTCTAATTTTTTTCACCGTATCTATGAAATCCGGCGGTCGGCTGGAAATCCTTCCAGCAGGCGTTTGGCTTATGTCCCCTTGAGGCTTCGGTGCTATCTGCCTCAGGCTCGGAGAGTAGTGCAGCTGGTGGGCCGGGAATGTCATAAGCGCGTATGGCGGCACACCATAATGGAATGGAAAGACCTGTTCCTGCGAATTTGGCGGCATTACGTACCCCTGAGGAGGATTAACTGTGTTCAGGGGGATTGATCTGGCAGTCGCAATCGAAGTTTGCTGCTGCTGAGGCAGCGCTGGTTGATCGGTCGGTACCACTGGAGTAGAATGTTGAGGCATTTCTGGTCTAGTGTTTCCGCGGATTGTTTCAGCTGCTTCGCCACTTTGTTCATTATAAGGTACTTCGCGAACATTCATGCCTGAATAAAGTTTTGGGTCAAATCTTAGTACTCGCTAAATTTAATCGTGTTCGTGCTCACAAGTACGATGTACTTTATCATCAAGCCGATCGGAAGCAGCACGAAAATATATGCCGTGACTCTTTGCGTACACGCTTTTAACACTTGCATAAGCGTCATGAATAGAATAGAATGTCCATTCTGGACAGTCTTGAAACAAACATAATTTGCGCGTTTTAGTAAAGAAAAACAAAGCAGAAATGAAAATAAACTTCAAAAACATCGATCACAAAAGAACGTGTCCAAATTTTGTGAAAAAATCTGACAAGTGCATGTTCACGTCACGAAGATAACTATTGGTACGAACCACTTAGGTTTCCGGTGATCTTAAGCAACGTTTGGTCCAAGTGTCACACGACTCTTAGCCTTTTTTCAAAACAGTTAATATGAATTTCTCTTTAAATCTGTGTCATCGTTGTATCCCAATTAAAGAAATGCCCCACTTCAAACATTTCGAGGTATTTTTCCACTATTAAATCTATCTTCATCGATTTGCCCTAAAAATTATTTCCATATCAAACTGTTTTGATTCAATCAAAACAGTTTGATATGGAATGCGCGCCCTTTTAGCTTAACCAATCATTGGTTAAGCTAAAAGGGCGCGCATTTCATATGCAATTATAAATGAGGCGGGAAAATATCTATAAAAAGCGGAGCAGCAACGACATCCTTTCAAACCTAAATACGAACATTCGTATCAACGACGATAGTTTGATCGGAATTGATTGTTACAAGTAACATGGCGTTCCTTGGGGTTTTGCTGTGTGCATGTATCCAGCTTTCGTTGCAATCCCCTGTAAACGAGCCTGCCCTAGTGGAAGAGCTGGTTCCGGCAAATGAAAGAGAGAATGAACAAGATACGATGGGATCCCGGCGTGCGATTGTGAACACTTCAAGAAAAAGAAAAAGCACTCTAAACCAGGTACCGATTTTTTTCTGAATATGCCTTTTATTTGTCCCTTTTTTTTGAACATGCTCCCATGATTATTTCTTTGTCACCGGCCAAGTTTGATGAGCCACGCGTATCCAAACTTTCCTGCGCGCCTATTTTGACCGGTCGTTATGATCAATTTCTTGTTTTCCGTTGCAGAAGGAAAAGCAGTCTTCAGCTCGTACTTCAGTGAGGAAAGAAAAAGCATTATCTGCTGTCGGAGTAGACAAAGTAATCAACACAAAATGCTGCAAAAAGAGGTGCACAATGAAAATCTTAAATAAAGGCGATGTCTTGAAGTGCAGGAAAACTTATCGCGCGCTTTCAGAAGAAGAACAAAGATCATTCATTATGAGTTTCTTTACGTTATCTGCCTATCACCACCAAGGTAATTTCGCTGCTTTCTTTTTTCTTTTTGAATGTCTTAACTCGAAACAACGGAGCAAATTGATATATGAGTGTTATTCCTACTTACTTTCCCGGCTAGACACCTCACCGGCTGGGCCTTAACTAGAGTTGGACTTGAAATAAACATGTCCTCGGCTGGTATTTTTGTATTGTCGCTATTAATAAGATTTATAAATTTGTTTCTTGAATTTTTAAGGAAAAAGGCATTATACTTTTCGGGCAAATGGGAAGGAGGTATGCAGAAAAGCTTGGCTGGCTGCTCACAGTATTTCACGAACTACGTAAGTTACAGTAGCTTGTGTATTTTTGTGTATTTTTAGTTAAATCCGTTTCCGTTTATGTTTTCGCTGTCATGAATTATAGTACAAAATGTTTTTTAACATGTAAAATTGTGTTACAAATTTATAATGATGTAGATTAAGTAATGCTGCAGACTAGAGGGGACATGCTGGAAATAAGGTGTTTCTCTGCGTATAGGTTTTACCGCCTACAGAAAGAATTCGAACGCGATGGTCGTTATTCGCCAGAGGGAGCCAGAAAGGGGAGGAATATGACAAAGCCGAGCACTCTTAAGGCTGAATCTTGGTTTAATGGTTGGTAACTGTATGGTTCTTAGTACATACAAAGATATATTTTGGATTGTTCAATGATCATAATAAACTTATTCAATAGAAACGGCACCAACGTCTTTGCATTCAAGCGCCGAAAACGTCGAACTTAAATAACCACCTGTTTGAACCTTAGCCTACGGCTTAAATTATTTGCTTATTTTTTTCAAAAGATTACATTGCAAGCTGTGCAGATCGAATACCAAACGAAGACAAGTACTGTCTTCCAACGTGCCTTACCAAACGAGAGGTTTACCTAACCTATAGAGATGATTTGAAGAGTGCTGGCGTGCGCACAGTATCCTGGGCAACCTTCTCCCGAATGTGGAAAAAAAGGTTCCGAAATGTCATCATTCCTAAGGTATGGATGAAAGTTGAATAAGAAGTATCGCTGACCTACAATAACAAAAGGTCATTTATTTACTGTAAACCACATGCGGTTAAAAAGCTTACGGGGTCAAAAAGCTTAAGGGGGACGCAGGAGTGAATCTGTTTCAAAACACTACAACCCGAAAAATGGCTTTGCCATTTTCCAAGTTAAAAATGTCACCTAAACTGTGGTATACATCAACTTAAAAAACATTCAGTTTCAACTAAGTTTCTCTCTGTGTGTCTTCTTTAATTTCCTATTTGTTTCACACGTTGTACCTTACCACGTGGACTTGTATAAACTCATGTAATTCTCAAATCGATTACAATGTAAAATTATGACAGGCCCATCAAAACTGAAGGCTACCATTTTTTCTGTTTTTATACCGACTATCTTTACATAGGAAAACAAGTTCACCAAATGCGGGGTTTGCGTGGCCTTGAAGTTATGTCTTCAAGGAACAAACAACAAAGACAAGAGGAGGTCTCTCGCGTACAAAAGAAAAATACACAATGAACAACAAATGTAGGTCATGATCATGAAATATTTGAGCTGCTTTATTTATTATTAAATCTGGTTAGGGATCGAACTAATGCCAAGGTTATCTCGTTTAAGGGCTGAAAGGAGAGCGTATTACGCCAACTGTTTAAAAGCAGAACTCAATCCAGACCAGTATTTATCCTTAATAATTGACGGCATGGATCAGTCAAAAACAAATCTTCCACACGCAAATTGCCTTTCCAAGGTAAGCAATGAAATATTCGTACACTATTTGTTTTAAGGATTTGTTAAAATTGTTATGAGAACAATTTAATTATTCAGTCTAGAGCTGTTTCTGCAAAACAAGGTGTTCAAAATCAAGTATGTTGCTTTGTCAGCGAAATGGAAATAACATTTATTCGCAGTTTTCATGTTTTCATTCCAAAATGTTTCCTCCCATTAAAAAGGACTGTATGACTAATTGATTTTATTATCAAATCTATATTCATCCTTCTTTTGTCCATGTTTCTTCGTGCTTTAGGATGAAACATACCACTTTTTAAGAACTCATGTAACCGGAGCAATTTCGCACGGACACGGCAGGATCTTCAGCTACATCGATCTAATGAGATGGCCACATGATTCCAACCTTACGCTGAATGTCCTACTACAGATTTTTGTGGAGCTCTCCGAGGTATTGAAACATGTTTAGATTACTTTATGCTTATGAGCGTGCACCATTTTTTGGACAAAGATTAAAACTCGGCACACAAGTACTGAGAAATTGGGGATATTGCAGCATCATACCATAGATAAAGTCTTTGTCTCTTCTTTAGGAAGGACGCTTGCCTCCGTACCTTTTCCTGCAAATGGACAACTGTTACAGGGAGTGCAAGAATCGATACATTCTCGGTTTCTGTTCACTTCTTGTAGAGAAAGGCATTTTTAAGGAGGTAGGTCGACCATTATCTTTGATTACAAGCAGTAAACAGTCATCGTTCCAAATTATGTCGTTTTCGATTCCTAGCATTATTTCCTGTGCTGAGTCTTTTAACTATCTTTTCTTTTCTTTTTTTGTTGTCTTTTCATCTTGGCAGGTTCGTTTATCATTTCTTATGGTTGGACACACGCACGAAGATGTGGACCAGGTATTGAATGTGAATCACGTCAAGTTTAATTTCGCTATACACATCGTGTACTTGGTCAAAAAATTCCGCAAACGAACACAGAAAGGTCCCTCTACGTTTCTCAACCAAATAGACACCGAAATACTCAATGCTATTACGTATTCAGAGAGTTTCAAAGTACCTATGGTGAAACGTGTCTGACCAAGTATCTTCTTCTCTTTTTAACTTCAGTTTTTTAGTAGAATTTCAAGACGACTACACAAGAAGGATTCGATGACGTTGCCGGCATTAGTCAGAAACATCCACAAGGCCCATACCCCTGCTCCAGACGTCCATGTGTTAAAGTACGTTTTCGATATCAAGGCCTGGCTCGAGCCATACCTCAACAGCGTCAAACGCCATGTGTACCCCCACGCGTACAAATTTTTTAAGAGGGATGGCCAAGTCACTATGAGGTACAAGAAGTGGGCGAACGACAAGACTTGGCTGCCGGATGGTCCTAGCCTACATATGCTCAACGGCAAACCAAGGGGAATTCCCGTCCTTGTTAGGCCCGAAACCAAGAAGCTGATGGACATCAAAGATCTCCAAGAGTCCGTTAAGAAGTGTTCACGGCTGACTAACGAAGACCAAATGTGGTGGTCGTCATTTGTTAATAAGGAGAAGGCGTTCCGTGCGAAATGGGCAACTGCCTCTGCGGACATGCTGGCAAAGGAGAAACGGTCAGAGTGGCAGTTGGACAAACTAAAAAATCACCGTCCGGTTAAGGCACCGTCTGAAACTGATCCTGACCAACAGCAGCGGGAAGAAACCCTGGAAAATCTCCTACAAAAGGCGAATCACTTCCCTGATGTAAGCTGTGTATAAAATGTTATTAACCAAAATCTCAATATAACACAAACGTTATGTGAAGATGTTCGAGTTATCGGGAGTTCGAGTTACTGGGAGTTGAGAACAAATGATACACACACAAAATTATTGACATTATTTTTAAAGAAGGAGGCAAAGCTTCATTTTAAAACCTGAACGGCCCTGAACTGCACTGACACATTTTCTGTAACGCGAAAAGAAAGAACACTTGTCTGCCCCAAAATAAATTTAATGTTTAAGACTACAGTACTATATTTTTGTCTTATCACATCTTGCAAACGTGGTTCGAGTTATCGAGGGTAAAATTGTATAGAAAGTGACCTGAAGGGAAATAAAGATTGGTTCGAGTTAGCGGGAGGTTCAATCTATCGAGGGTTCGAGTTACTGACGGTAAAATTACAGTAAATGTATGAAAGAAATCCTTGAGAAATTAATGTCGGTTCGAGTTAGCGCGAGGTTTCGAGTTATCGGGAGTCACCTGTACTAGTATGACTGCATTTCGCAACGAGTCAGTAGTTTTGTATTTCACTTCCTTACGTTTTCCATGCTTTTACTTACAGGTCATAGTGCAGGAAAAAAGAAAAAACGGAGAAACTGTTCAAAGGAAAAGAAGAAAAACGACCAACAAGTAGATTTCTCCAAAACGTCTGCAGGAATGATGCCTCTGATAACAATGTCTGATGCCTCTGATAACAATGGTTGATTCAAGCAATGACAGGCGCTACTTCAGGAACTATATTAAGTGGTTTAACATTTCATGCTTGTACCTGCTTGTGCAACTTACGGCAAGCGCAATAATATTTTGATAGTTTTTTTTTTTTCTAAGAATTTGCTAGCCAAATAGATTAGCTGAAATAGAGTTTTTGGTAAAGTCTAACGCAACCTTTAATTTATGAACGTGCGAGGTTGGAACCAATAACATTTTTTCCTGACAGAGAAAAGACGAAAGAAAGAACAACACTGATTACAAGTTGAAAATCAAAATTACAAGCTGCTTCTGTCATGCCATGGTAATGCATGCATGATGCATGACATGCACAAAAGTCTAGCAAGCTTGGGCCATAACCTTTGAGTCATTTGTATTTCCAAGTGTACCTAACTACAGACACCTAAACGCTGCCCAGCAACATACATTGTAACATTGTAACATACATACATACACAACATACATCTGCAACATACATTGTAGAACAGACGTTATAATTATATCAAGAGTCTTAAAATTGTAATTAGTGTATGTTGCAGTTTATAATTAGTTGATGGATGAAAACAACATACCGCCATCTAGTCTATAAAAAAGTCTATATTGCGTTTAATAAATGGTCACGCAAATGAAAAGTTCGTTTCAAGTTCTGTGTACGCACACCAACCCCCTGGGATATCAGTTGTCTTACACGTGTTCTATTCAGTGACGTACGCCTACGGTGACGATCGCCGAGCCTCTGTTATGTTATGGGCTCTGATCTGTAATGTAGTTTTTAATGCTCGAGCTGTTTTGCTTGAAACGGGCAGCAAAATCAGTCACGTCTCCTTGTTATAAAGGTCTGACAGGGCTTGTATAGGGAGCTAGATGGTAAAACACGACGAACATATGGTGAACAAATGAAAATGAAAGTGGGCTTTCTTTCTAAGGTGAGCTTAATCCCGGTTAGTTCTGATTGTTACTCTTTACTGCCATTTCGAAAACATTTTGGCGTGCACACTAAAATGCGCTTACTAGTGGCCGTAAAATCTCAATAACATTTTTGCAACCATTTTGGCGGTATAAATTCCACACTTTGGCGCCAAAATAGATGAATGAAGTAAATTAAATAACTATACTGTGTTTGCCGCGTTCGTGACTTCCGCCGTTTTAATATCTAAACTCTTAAGTATTCGTTTTGGTGTTTGCATAAAGAAATAGGATAGCGCTTAGAAAGCCATTCTAAAGTTTTAGACTAATAACCAACATATTCTGCGGTTGCCAAAGTTGCATCTTTCTAAAATCTTATAGACCCTTGTAGTAAAACTTCAAAGAATCGCGTCTATTTTATTGGAACCGATGAAGGATTAACTCCAGTTTTGAAATCAAGGCGATGTATTTTACAATTTATTCAAAACCATTGACCACTATTCCATCGACATTTTTTCGATTATACAAATGTGAGACGACTTTGGTGACCTGCAGTATCAGTCAGCAAAGGTCAATAGACCGAAGCAAAAACACTTGGGTGTCTAACGCGATCATCACATAAATTTTGAGAAATAAAATACTGTTTCACCTAATACCGTAATTTTTATGAAAGCGACGCTTATGCGTATTATGTGATGAATTTTTCGCCGTGTGTGGGTAATATCTATCAACTTTCAAACGATAAGCAAACAAAATGTGCTAGCATTGTCACGGTGTGGCTTTGTTGAGCCGTTATTTTGCGCGCGATGCGGGCATAGAAATAACGGCGAAGTACTCTTGATCAAGACTCTAATTGAATGTCCTCTCTATTATTTTATGAACAGATGAAATCCTTTTATTCATAGTGGAGTGAAACAATGTGACTAGTTTCCTAAAGTCAGTTTGGGACAAGAAAGAAGCAACTGAACGTCTGACATGACAAGTCATTGCCTGCTGGA
Organism: Oculina patagonica; assembly: GCF_052425735.1. Taxonomy (NCBI): domain Eukaryota; kingdom Metazoa; phylum Cnidaria; class Anthozoa; order Scleractinia; family Oculinidae; genus Oculina; species Oculina patagonica. The sequence continues at coordinate 14,738,607 of NC_135769.1, read as the reverse complement.
AAGCAGTGGAATGTCAACAGTTGCCATTTGAGAACTGCTATTTCCGGCGGCGGTCTTTGGCGGTCTTTTATAACGATTTCAACTTTTTTTGTTCGCAAACTGAAACTCTCTGTTATAGAGTGCTTTGATGAAACAAAGCAAATTGTATTACCAACTCACTGAAGATATTAAAACTATTTGTAATGAATTGTGTTTTTATAGCAAAGAAGGTTTACAGAACATTCACATAACATTCAAGTTTTTGGTTCAGTAGCACGGGCCTTACAACAAATTCGATAAAAATTTCACTTTTTATCATCTGATCTTAATGAACTTAACGAGAAAACCATTTAAGTCTGAAACGAAATTCGAATGACGTGTGTTTTAGTTAATTCAAGGTATGTGAATGCATGTGTTCCAGTCTTTTCTTAGCAAACAGGAATTTTGGTTTTTGCTCCTAAGAACTTCATTGGCTAAAATGTCTAACATTAGCCGACGAAAACTGAGGTATTATAGCCTGTTAACTTGTTATTCAATAACAAGCTTGTTATTGGATATAATGGCTTTGTTAGCAGATAACATTAGGTCAACTTTTAGCCAAAGATAAACCTGACCCTGATTGGCTCTAATACCTGATAACAGGAAATAACAGCTAACACCAATTAGTCCCAATTATAATGAACGAGTCCCAATTAAATTGAATGAGTGTTACAAAGCCCGCTACGCATTCAAAAATCGTCTGCGAAAGAACTACCGAAGCGGCTGATCTTTCAAAGAAACATATGATTTGACTTCACTCACTTCTAGGCTTCTGCAGCCCTTCAGAACTATCCACATGCTCCTCAACAGGGAAAGATATTTGCCCAGAGTGCTGAGTCAATTAACAGAAAATGCACTTTCAACTCCAAGTTTTGAGTTACTCGATTGCCAGCGTCGGTCATCAAACCACTTGGTTTAGTCGATGATGCAAAATATAACTACAATTCTTAACTGCTTCCAGTGTTTGACTCCAGTTTAACCATCGGCTTAGTTATTTCTCATAATTTAGTTAACTTTGAGGCCTATTTTAGTGATTCAGTGGAACTTCGAAATTTGTTTTCAATGTTTGGTGTTAGAAATGGTTTCTTTTGATAAGATATATGAAATAGTAACACAGAACTTTGCAATAAGATATAAATAAATTTTGGTACATAATAATTTTGTCCAATTAATACTCAAAGTACTGGCGGATTCTGTCTTGACTGTCCCAATCAGCTGATGAGTTTCTTTATCTGCTTAATGTTATTTGTTTGCTTATTGTATTGATTATTAGATGTGTATGTTTTGTTTGCTGGTTGTTTGCTGATAGCATTATTTGCTTCTTTGATGAGGGCATTTTGTAAAATATTCTGTTCTTAAGTGAAATGAGATCAAAATCCAACCATTTGTCAAGTTGAAAATCCACTGAGCTTGATAAGCATTGACAGTCTCACAACAATTCTACCGATTATGTGCCACAGGGCACCCACACGGCAGATTACCCGCACCGGTTGATTTTAGCCAAAAGGGGGAAAGAGAATCAGCAGATTACCTGCACTATCGGATACCCATACCCAAGGATAAAAGAAAATCATGCTAAAAGTGCTATAAAGATTGTTTTTCTCAACAAAATACTTTTTTAGCATGCAAATATATTACCGGTAGTAAATTTTCACACCCACTGATTTCAATGCTCATTGAGAGTGAAAAAAAAAAAAACAATATGATCTCAGGATCTGCTTGAAATAGAAAAAAAATGGTTTCTAACTCAAGTCAAACTAAAGCAAAAACAAATACAGTACAACTCATTCTAAACCAGCCTCAGAAATTTATTCTGAATTACAATTATATTTTTTATTTCAAAATGGCTACATCTCATTGCTCTCTCTCTCTCTTGTTATAATTAATGTTACAAATGTTATGATTTTTTTAAAGAGCACTACCCAAATAAGCCTCAAATAAGCCCTGAATAAGCATGGCAACCATAACATCAAAAAATTAAAGAGCGCCACAGTGCTCAATCTATTTTATGTGGTAAGTGCCCCCCCCCCCTCGAATAAGCGCCCCCTCCCCAATAAATACCTGTTTCTATTATTGTCACTTGATTTATAATGTTTTAAGCTTCAACTACACTGCCATCAATATACATGTAGGAGACATTAAGTCACTTCCAGTTATTTCTCAATGTGAGCCTCACAGTTCTTTTTTGTGCATTAATTTTATCTGTTCTGTTAATTTTTGTGTATTTACCATGCTCTTTATAAATGCCATAAACTTCCCAGGCACAACTAGACTATTCTCTTAAGTTGCAGTTGGTTGAAAGAAAATCTTAATAAACACCCCCCTTAGTGTATAAGCACCCCATCTTTTGTTTAAAATGTTTTAAACAAGCGCCCAGGCAGTTAGTTGAGGAAATATGGTCAGTCAGCTGCATCAGTACTTAGAAACATTGTTGATTTGACAGACAGCTCATGGCAAAGGAGGACTTTGGAAAACTTGGCTATCATGAAGATTCTAATTCAAAGGACAATAACTCAAGTCTTGGAGAAATACACAGAACAGATCATCATTAGTTGTGTGTAAACTGAAGGTGTAATAAGATTATCACCAGCAAACAAGAGTATAGAAAGAAAGTTTCCATAGATGAGGAACAATGAATTATGTGATAAGGTACTGCACAGTGAATGTAAACAGCAAGTAGTTTGTCAGCAATCATACTTGAACAAGAAGAACCAACCTTGTTTACTACAAAATAATTTAGTTTGCAAGCAGGTATTCCTTGTTTGCTGACATTTTTTGTACCTTTACTTGACAATAATTATTATTCTAGGAGTAATAATAGTGAATGCTGTGGAGATACGTTGACTTATGGTCATAGAAAATGAATGCAAGTGGTCTTATTGTTTAGCTGACACTATGAAGAATAGCAGTCAGTCACCTCCAGTTGTTATAGGTATTTTGAAGCCAATAATCAAGAATAAATTATCTTCCTTTGTTAATGCAACATGCACACAAAATAGGCTGTCAAATTACTTATTATAGTTCATGACTAAATTTTTTGTGATTATGATTGGCCTAAATTGACCATATGAAGTGGAAGTGTTTGTCTACAGAGGGCCACTATCAGGCATTATAGTTCACCACTAAATTTTCTCCGATTCTGATTGGTTTAAATTGAACACGTGACGCGATAGTGCCCGTCCGCCGGAGGGCACTATCAGCCCATAGTGCCCTCCTGTGAAAAATGCCCGGATCGATAGTGCCCGCCCATGACTGTTTTTTGTAAACAAGCTGCCTGCAGACAAAAAAACCCAACCACTTCACTGCATTTAGTGGGTTTCTCTTCTGGTTTTGTTTCGTTTGTTAAATTTCGGCTTTCAATTGAGTTTTTTATCCTGAAAAGTAAAAATAATTCACGATGCTCGTTTTTGTGTGTGTGCGTGGAAGAAAATTTAGTGGTGAACAATAAAGACAATAGAGTGTTTCTGTCTCGGAACTATCGGTCTGATAGTTGCCCCCTGGAAATTTGATGTTCTTAAAACTAGCATATTAGCCCTCGAAGCTTCGCTTCTCGGGCTAATATTTGTTTTAAGAACATCAAATTTCCGCGGGGCAACTATCAGCCGATAGTTCCTCGACAGAAACACTCTATTGTTAAAATAGTGCCATATACATTGTTTTATTTAATAGCAAGCATTTACTTTCCTATGTTAATTTCAGTTTTCGATTGAAAAACGTGCAAAATGAAGCAAACCAACATTAAAGCTGTTTAAGGTTTTGTGTTTTGCACGTATTTTCAAGTCAACAATTGAGATGCAAAATAATTATTTGTTCACATATAAATAAATTAGGATATCTTGTAAAACACTCAAGCTCTGAGCATGCATAGTGGTAGAAATTTCAATAAAGATTTATTAATATGTTGTTTTCAGTTTTAGGCATTTAGTGGTCAACAAGAAAGATAATAGGGTGTTTATGTCTTGGGCCTGTGGGCTGATAGTTGCCCTTGGAAATTATGTTCTAAAAAACTAGCATATAAGCCCTTGAACTTTGTTCTTTGGCTAATTGTTTTCTAGAACATAAAATTTTCATCGTCATTTGTCAGCCCATAGGCCCTGTTAACAGCAAACATTCTATTGTTTAAATAGTAACTAATGAGAGAACAAATCATATTTGGAGATATGTAATAGAACCCAGAGAGTACACGTCTATCAATATAAGAGACTTGTAAATGCATCTTTCTGACACTGTCTGTATTGAGAACTAGAAGACATCTTGACCTGATGTTGGAAAAATAAATTGAAGGTATTCAAGGCCGTACCTAGGATTTTTTGCCTGCGGGGCAAACTCCACTTACCTCCGCTGTGGGGGCAAACTCCAATATAGCTACAAGAAATAGCCCAGCCAAATCAAACACTATGTTAGAAATTTAATTTTCCTGGCAGGGGCAACTCCCCCCCTTCTCCCATCCCCTGCTAGGTACGGCCCTGGTATTGGTTGATCAGACTCGAGTACAATCAGATCTTTGCACCATTAAAGATGAGCTTGTAGAAGAATTATGAAAAGTGATTTATTGTAAGTTGAAACTTCTTACTATTCAAAGTCATTTGCATAGTACTTTATTATGCATGCAGGTCATAAGTCCCGTGGAAATGGCTAATTATCCCCATGGCTCTCTCTCATTGGCATAGCGGTGCAATATTTTTAAAAAAAAAATTTTTTAAATTTTTTTAAAAAAAAAAAACCTCCCCCCCAAAGGAGGGTTTTTATTTTTTTTTTTTTTTTTTTTTTTTTTTTTTTTTTTTTGTTGGATCAAGGGGGGGGTCTCCCCCCCCTATCCCCCCCCCGGATCCGCCCCTGATATTAAAGTGTCTCTACAGCCTACAGGTTTTTTGTGGTTTTCGTATCTCTATAATGCATAAACAAGTATTCTAAAAGAACTTTTTGGATTCCGCCACTTTTTCGCTGCAAAACCGAGCTTTAAAGTTCCCATTTCGGCCACGCCCAAAGAAGTTGACCGGGAGTCAAGACCAGAAAGAGTCTGGGTTCCAGACCGGCTGTGACGTCAAGTCAGGAACCGCGAAATCTTGCCGCCATTTGAAGTCAGCATTTCTTCTGTAATCGCGAGGAGATACTGACGGTAGAAATATACCAGATAGATGCGTCGTTGCGGTATGCTTGAATACTCCAAACGAAGAAAAGGGTATTGCGTTGCATTTTGGGGTAATGTGAGAACAGAAGCAAAGGCTAGAAGGAAAAAGTAGATGGACTTCGTCAAGTTAAAACGTGCAAAAATCCGAGCGTGCACCTCAGTTCTAGGTCTTTCGACGGTAAAACACCACGAATACAGTTCAAATGTTGCGCCCCGCTCTCCCTCCCTTAGCGATCTGTGTTCGGTGCATCAACTTCCAGCGGAGCGTATATTTTGTCTTCGGGCGGATGTACCTTGTTTTTGTTTCTTCGCGTTTGCTGTTGACCGATTTGTATTCCAGGACGCCCGAAGAAAAAAATCCCCCACTCCGCCGGTGACACTCTGTGTCGCTTATGGCTTCACCGGAGTGTCACCGGAGTGTCGCTCTCCATATCTTAGCCATATAACAATGACAGCAGAAATAATTTAGTACAGTTCATGGCATATAGATTAAAAAGAATTAATTGTATCTCTGACATTTTTACCTCTCATTCTTAAAAAATAGTTAATTCTTAAATTAATTTGTTCTTCATGATTTTTGGATTCAAAACCAATTTTTTTACCTCTGAAAAATCCCTAAGAACAGACGACTTTTACTTAGAATGAATTTAATTTAAATTACTTTTTAATTTTCTCTTATAATGGTAGGGTGCAAAGTAAATGTTTTAAGCGATGAGGTGTAACTGATGACGTATCGCTTTATGCAGGCACCCAATCGGCAGGATCCTTTATTCTTTTATTCTTTTATTCCCTTTAGCGCGATCGAACAGAAATCAAGTTTAATTTAACAAGACATCGCCACGTAGAATATAAAAGCAAAATGCTCCAGTGCAGTTAGAATGGAACACTAACAATGTATGAACGAAAGACACAAATTTTATATAATGGTATCGGGTGACCCTATTCGGTGGAATGACGGAATCGAGACGGAACGGCACAGCGGAATGGCGGAATATCCTAAAACACGGAATGACGGAAAATCCTAAAACGCGGAATGACGGAATATCCTAAAACGCGGAATGACGGAATATTCTAAAACGCGGAATTGTGAAACATAAAAAAAAGAAACAACAACACAAACAAGAACAAACAAACAAACAAGGAAAATTTTAACTGCTAACTTTCTCAGACAGCGATTGAGGCTAAGAATGTTGGTACTTAACTTGTGGATATTCGTTGCGGTGACAGAAAAACCAACTTGTTTTCAGCGGCTGCTAGCAGTAGGAAACCAGTTAACACTAAATATATCCCAAAAAAAGAAGGTTTATTTCTATATATTCTTAATCCTTCAAGGACGTCGATCTCGAGCCAGGATTTCGAGGTAGGACATCGAGTGATCGTCACTGATCGAGTGAGGATTTTGTTAATTTACAGAAGACTTTCTCTCCCCGGGCTCTCTCCGCTGATCTGATTATTTCTCATTCTCCTTATAGTTGAAAAAAAGAAAATTAGGGACTCCTCGACAGTCTATTTTATTTATATTTTGAACGACTTTTTGATCGGCCTTTTTCATCTTCTTTGCATAAGCCCCGGGGTATAGGAGGACAGAGGGGTTTGAACTTCCCGACTCGTTCTCTTTTACTCGAAATGTTGCGAAAAATTATCTAAATTTCTCCCGGTTCCCGCTACATTCCCGGAGGGTCCTGAAGGGGGGGGGGGGGGGGTTCTAAATCCCATTTCCCAGCCAAAATTTTGCCTAAATCCCATTTCCCAGCCTATTTTTTGCTCAAATCCCAGTCCCAGCAGTGACATTTTTGGTAAATCCCAGTGCATGAAAAATCGAGGCTCAAATTAACGCACTATACGTGCAGTAACTGTGTTGTTTTAATTGTCCTAAATCCTGTTTTTATTTCTGCCTGGCAGTTGAAATCGGTAAATCCCTTTCGCTTTCTGAAATTCTCAACTCAACACATCTGTATTAATGTTTTCTCCAGTTCTTTGAGTGAGCAGTTCAGAGGAATGCCTTATTCACAATTTTCCGCGTGTGTCGTGGGCTGCAGCAGCAGCTGTGGCCAAAAATAGGGACAGATGGCGAGCATTAATGTCCGGCCCTATCCCCCACCAGGGGGCAAGGAACTAAGAGAAGAGAGGAATTGCCGTCACATGTTTCGTCCAATCACGTACCTCAAGAAGATCGTTGAGTCATGGGTTTTAAAGCTAAGCATGCGCAATTAAACCGGAAGTCCGATATTGTTGGACTTCTAATCAGAACCAGGAGGCTCGTTTCCAGACCGCTGTTCAAAGGGAACGAAGACTCTGGGTACGATGATGATGATGTGTTTCGCCCATATTGGATTACTAGTGCAAAGTATTGAGTTCCAGATACCACAAGGACAGTATGGCACTTTGTGAACCATATATATATCTATAGTATGGCGGTCTTGCTAACTTTGTACACGTTCATTCCAAAAGTGCGCGGCCACTAGGGCTTAGTGAACATTGACACAAGGAAAAAAAATATCCCCAGCAAGGACTCGATTGCCTACCTCAGCGCAGGAGTGATACCCGTTACACTACGTACCAGGGCTTTAGGACCACTTGTTACCGTTTTTTAGTGTCTTGTACCTTAACATAAAAAACCTGTTATTAAAAGAAACCTTAAAAATTGAACTGCAACCGGATGAGACATATTAAAAGTGTAAAATAGCGTTCTCTGGTTTAAAAGAAGAAAAAAGGCTTCGGCTATTTTACTTAGCCTTTGACGATGTAAAAGATAAAGCGCGTGGTGGAAATATACAGGGGGGTGTGAAAAGAAAAAAAAAGAGTGTAAAGCGGACAAAAAAGAAAATAAGAATAAATAGATAAGCAGGAAAGCGTCAAGCAGGTTCGGTTGTGCTATGGGCGCCCGTGGCCTATGTCGCTATCTTTGCATGGGGTGGTAGGAAGCCGACTTGGTGCATCCGCTCCCTCTCATCTAGCTTTTACTTGAAAATCTCTTTCTTGACACTTGGTTCAGGAAAAATGGTGTTTGGACGGCGACAATACAGATAGAATCTGATTCTTCTTCCCCTCCCGTCGCAACTACACACTTTGAAGGTAAAGCACGCGAGACTAGTCACGCGAGCATAGCAACGGCTACCCACCAACAGTTTTCCAACATATTAAGATCGATCTCCCCAAGTTTTCTTCAGCCGTCTCTTCCTGGGTTTCGCTTCCCTATCGCGGTTGACTGAACTCTCCGACTTCGTATGAATCCGTGTAGTACCTAAACCTGCACTCTCCTTGCCCCCTTTATCTCATTTGCGCTGCCTGGGGAGAAACGGGCAGATGTACGGAAAAATAACGAATAGGGCTCGCCACGCAAAAATCACTCATACTGGGCGCACCGTGAAGAAAGGCAAACTTCGGACATAATCTTGCACATCAATTCGGCGCAGACAAAACTCAAACCGTTACTAGAATATTTATTTATTGTTTTTATTTTCTGTTTTTGTCTTTTCTTTTTACATTCTTTTTTTATTTCTTACTAGTATACGTGCTCGCAGGGCCTCGCAAAGTTCTGGGTTGGGGGGGGGGGGGGGTGTTATAAATAAGGAGTGATAACCGGTTTAACCGGTGATTTGTCACTTTTGCCTAGTAACGGGCGCCCGACACCTCGTCCCAGGTCTACTCCCTTGAGATGGCGGCTCTTTCTGGTTCGTAAAGAGGTATAAAGCGTTGGGAAGTGAGACCATTTAAATATGACGTGGATATTCGCATTTTGAATTTATTTGGGGCATTAAAAAAGAAGAACGAACGGCAGGAGGATTCGAACCCTCCGCTCGCGCGCCCCTGATGGCCATGAAAGGTTTATAGCCTGAATATGGCGTTGGGGAGTATTTGTGGAAATAGTGTTATTTTACGAAAGAAAAACGATAAAATGAATGGCTCAGGATTCCAACCCACAAAAAAAAAAAAAAAAAACCTAGCCGGATTCGCCGCCTCAGTCCCGAAGATCTGTGTCCGCGCCTACCTACCGCGCGGCGGCCGGTGACGTCATTCCGCCACACCCAAGCTCACAAATAAAAAAAAAAGACGTAAACTCACACGGATTTCATCCCGCCTGAGCCCTTTGAGGGACAAGCGCTCGGCCCCGGAAATTTTCCCCTCCCTTTAATTTCCACCCGCGCTTTATCTTTTTTACATTCGTCAGCCGGCTCTTAACTTTTTAAACCAGAGAACGCTATTTTACACTTTTAATAAAAGAAACCTGTTTTTACACCTATTTTCTTGTCTTGTCGTTTTTTTCCGCGCGGGGACTGGGACCGAGTTCATTCTAACCGTTCGGGGACTGGGACCGACACTCCAAGGACCCTGGGACCGACTCCTATGACATCATCAATCCTCTAAGTCACGTGGTTTTCCCTTTTACGCATGCGCAGACATGCTGCTTTCTCATTGGTCCATTCAAATACTCCTGCAATCTGATTGGCTACTGCCGATACCCTTTCCTCGCATTTTATGCAAATTAGGTTACTTCCGGTCTTTTCACTTCCGGTCCACCTCGGTTGCAATGGCAACCTCTTTTGATGAGTACTTCATCTAATTATGATGACGTTATCCCTCATTATATATGCAACATGAAAGCGAGGTTTTATTAACCGATATGACTAGTTTGAGCATGCTCAGTCATAGCTGTTCCGCTGAGTAACTAAATCACTGACAGGAAAATTGAGCGCCACTTAAAAGACACTTGCGTGCAAGCGTTGGTTTTGTTTCAGAGTTTTCAACATTGTAACTATGCCTTGAGGAATATTATTGAGCCTGAAATATATGTTTTTTTCGTGTACTGACGTGCTTCCCATTCCCATTTTCTGGTTGTGAATCCCAGTCCCAGTGACCCAAATCCCATTTTCCCAGTGAAAACATATGCAAATTCCAGTAAAAATAGGCAAATCCCAGTTCCCATTTTACCCCTTAACTTCAGGACCCTCTTCCCGCCCTTTCTTCTACCTCTTCACATACCCCCAAACGTACCCCTCTGTCCCGAGCCTATTGAGACAGCGGATTTCACAAGTCCTCTTAATCCCTCGTGTAAATCACACAGAAATAACTTTCCACGTGACTCTAAAAATCCAACATGGCGGGTAAGGCACCTTTTATTCCGCCGGTTATAGAAGATAATCCCGATGGCTGGGGCCCTTGTGCCATTCCAACTGCGTTCAAAGACATACCTTATCAACCATTTTCTAAAGGGGATCGTCTCGGCAAGGTAAGACCTCCAGTAATTAGAGTGGCAAAAAAAATCGGGAAAAACAACTCGAAGTAAGCTTATGCCACGTTGGTTTTCGAATTTCGTCGGATGCATGCATAACTCATTTCCCACATTGAATCGCGACTTTCTGTAACTTTTCAATTCACATGGATTTTTCTAATGTAAAATAAGAGCCGTTTGTTAAAATTGACAAATTTATATCTTTCCATTTTTCGTTCGGTAACCAGAAGTCCAAGGACGGTACCATAAACCATCGTTTCGCCAACGAGCGTCAAAACGAGCGGCCAGTTGTGATCGCTCTTAACAATTATCCTGCGTTGCCTGTCTTGCGCGGCCGGGCCGGGGCTAAACCTGACGACGATATTCTCCAATATTGGCAGGTTAAGATTTTACGTGATGAGAACGCATGTCTTTTGGATTACCTCTTTTGTAGGATGATGCAAAAGCTAATTTTGTATTCTTGGTTTTCATGTTACGTCATAAAATTCTGAAATCTAAATTCACTAGGCCTGCTAAATTTTCGTTGTCATTAGGCGAAAGATAAACTAAAAATATATATTTTTGCAAATTTCCAGATCGATAGTGTCATTCGTTTTTAAAACAGAGCATTTTAAATATTTGACTTTCCGTCGTATGTGACATCAAGCTGAGTGCCGTGACAAAGCTGTTTTGTTTGAAAAAAGGCCTTTCCTTTCCATTTTGTGCAGAATAAACATTTCAGATATAATAAGTGGTGTTTATGTGAAAGTGTACTAGCCCTTGAGCCAAGGATGGCCGCTGTTGTAAACAGAATTGAGTTCCAGATGGTTTCTCTGACATTACGACGGCCATTACTGTGTCCCTCGGCAGGACACAGTTATGGCGGCTCCATACTTAGCTTTATAAATTTGCGTGGAAAGGTTCGGAAAATAACTCGTGAACGGTACACCGCACAGACCCGAAACTTGAAGAAAGTGTTTATCTATTTATCATCTAAAATATTTGAAAGTCATAGCTTCTGTGGTTGAATGGTTTCGAATTTATTTTTTGATTGCGTGACAGTGAAAACCAGCAATACTAAATCCCAGTCAAGCATCAGTATATTTTAAAGGTAACACACCGATGGGTGGTATGTTGTCATCTAGCAAGTGGACAGGATCTTTTAGTCTGTTGAGCGCAATCGACCAATGGGTAGAAGTAAATGTTATGTGACGAGGAATCAAAATCGACGCGTAGAACACAAAGCAAAACACTCCTGAGCAGTTCAAAAGGACTAATACAAAGCATAAACAAAACAGACAAATTATATTTGTTGAGTTCAACTAGATTAAGAAAACAGAAATCTTGAGGTCCATCAAAATCTAATTGATTGTTGATCACCACAGTAAATCGAGTGCATTGCTTGTGACCTTATTGGTTCCCGAAGTATGATGGTACAGTGTATACAGAAGCTGTTCAGGGATGTAGCTAAGAAAATGCTAAGCTGGCTAAACAACAAGCCCAGCTGGCTTTTCTGGACTTGGCAGCTCTAAAAGTTCAAGTTTCATATGAAATTTCAGCCAGATTTACATGTAAGTTCTCTTTCAGCTGGTAAAATTAGCCGGCAGCCTGTCCTTATCTTCAACCTTAGTTGTCGCTGGTATCCATGATACAGCATCCTCAAATAAGTATTATGTATACAAATATATCTCAAAATAAAAAATTGATCCACTTGATATTTTGTCACATTCAGACTAGCATGTATTGCTGAAAAGCTTCATTTGTATATTTATTATTAATAATTATTCCAAATTTCTAGGTGTCTGATTGGACTGGTGGCACATATCAAGATCGTAGATATATGAGTAAGTACATGTGACCTTCATGTAGCTGCCACTTTAGTTCTTCCTCCTCATACAGTGAGAATAATTAGGTATCTTTTCCACATGCTTGTATGTGCACACTGAGTCTGTGAATGGTCTTAAAATAATATGGTTTGCATTGTAGCCAATAGTTACACCAGTGTTCTCACCTTAGGGAGTCCCAGGGCCCCCTCCACAGAAAAATAGGGGCCCTATAAGAACATTAGGGGGACAAAGCTACTCGCGGTTCATGACTGACGTGTGAAAATCCTTCGTGATTTCTCTGCCTTCCAGTCATCAAAGCATGTTTAAATGTGAATTAACTCTTGCAATGGTGGTCCTTCAGCTGAAATTACCATCAGTGTGTCCAGCCTCTCTGCTAGAAGTCTATTTCTTTGACCTCTGACAATTTTTAAGGTTATTTTGAAGGCTTAAACCCCTTTCATTATCATAGTCTGCATTATGAATCAAAATTGGCAATGTCAATGCCACAGCAGCAAGTTTAATAAGAAGATTAAAAAATGGATCCTTGTAAAACTGGTAAGTTATGCTCAAGAGTTCCCATGCTGTCATGCTCTGCTGTGCCATGTATACAATGTATGTCAATGAAAATCATGTGGTTCGAATAACCTTAGCCTGCACTCCAAATGGTCTGTGACAAGGTGTTTACGATTTGATAACGATACTTGCGCCAAACTTTGCTATGTACGTTTGACTAACGAAGGTAAAGGCAATAAAATTAAAGGCTTTTAATATTTTCATTACGACACCACCGCGCTTTAAATGTGTCTTTTTAAAATGGGCAATACCGCTGGAAATTGTAGTCTGAAGGCTCCATTTATTCCTTTGGGTATAAGTTTCGGTAGCTGCCGAAACTGTGTCGCACAACTTCGGTTTTATTCGTTTCTAAAAAGGTGAGATATTTTGGAAGAAGCCGCCCAAGTGTCTTCAAAAGACTGGAACAATAGCGCAATTAACCTACCTTGAGCGAATGGAGTTGTGAACATATCCTTTTGTTGTTGAGTTGTGATTGAACTTCCGATAACCGCTACAGACATTTTGCAGATTTAAGTCTTTCGCGACGCTTTTATATTTATTAAAAAATAAAGAGCTTGTTGAGAGCTTTACAAAGAGATTTTGAATGAGCTATTTTGATCGTTGTCTACAGGCGATTTTAGTTTTGTTTTCGCCGAGCGCGTAGCGGCGGGCTCGATTTACAGAGTTAATTATGCGTATCCAAATTTTGACACATGTTGATAGCTCCCAAATCCCTTTTTATAGATTTAAACTCTTCCTTCTGTTGCTGGTATTTAGTTCGAAGCGTTTTTAGTGCAAATAAAAGAGATTTTAATCGAGGACAATTCTCTATAGTCTATCTAATCTGAGTGATCGCTTTGTTTTTTAAAGTTTAGCATTTTCGTCTATCCCGTGCCGTCTATGAAGTATGTATCCCGCAAAGTGAAAAAACAAACAATTGATTTGATTTTGATTCCGTACAAAAATGCGGGTGTAACATTGATTTATAGTTTTGTGAACACAGAAAACTCTTTAAGCGTATAATTTTTCCTAGCCTTCGGTGAGAATGTGTAATGTGAAACCGTTCTACACACGCGCCAAGTTTTAATATTTTTCGCCGGCAATTGTTAAGCTTTCTAAAATAATCTTCGCTTAACTAAATTGTGTCACACCAAACTTTTGACTTACATTAAACAATTATTTAGTACTTGAAACGAAACGCATTTGTTCAGTCTCGATTCGACCGAGTCGATTTATATTAACGTGGTGTCTTGCATAATGTCACTCGTCTAAATGTCACTATAGTCACGCCAAAACCACGGCCGATCGACTAAGTATCCCAAACAACAAAGGCAAGTGTACAGTGATTAAAGGGTCCTGTTTTATTTGTAGGTGGTATTCCTTTTTACACAATTCCTTGCTTTGTTTGCATCGAAAATATTTTCATTCAGTAAAAAGAAAATATACTTTAGTACGCGAGCTTGCTTTGTTTATCTTTGCGTGCGTCCACTCGCTTTAAAACTTTTGCAGTTTTTAAGTAAATGAATTGCACTTCCACGCATTGAAAGTGATAGAAAATAAAATCAGTCAATCAGATTCCCAGGAGATATTTTTTAGTCTGTTAACAAAAGAAATACTTCTCACCTACATCAAAGATGTTGTGCTCTTCACGATCTTTGGAAGCTTGCCGGCTTGTCGGTAAATACATCGGAATGAATAGGCAATGAGTTTAAACAATAGCTTGAATATATGAATGCTTAATAACCTCAAAATTTGAGGTACACATTTAAAGCGCTGTGAAGTTGTCATGTTGATAAATGTTTTTATTCATTTTAACAAGCAAAAGCTGGGGTGTTCGACTGACCATTAAAACTACTCAACTATCATTCAAAAATCCGTTTGACACGTATCTTCTTGGCTTGTAGTGCGCAATCTCAATTTTTTTGCGGAAATCCCGCAAGGCCGCGGCCTGGTGAGAACACTGGTTATACTGACATCAGGAATTCAGTTTCCATAAAGATTGTTGATTTATTACTGGTTTAGTTTAGAAAAATATATAATGAATATATAAACTCTTTCTTTCTTGAATAGAATGTATTTCATAGAGCACTCAACTCATTTGATTGAGGAGCATTAACATTAACTTTACTAAAGTTTAGGCTTCAAGAGTATACATCATTTTATTGCAACAGTTCTGTTCGTATGGACCAAAATTGTAAGGATCACACTCATCAGGCAACTTCAATGACTGGCTGTTAAATTGAGAAGCTGGCAGTCAAATGTAAAAATTTGAATGGCTGCTATAGCAGATGTGTTACTTCGTTATTTGAAAGTAATCAAATAGTTGCCAGGTCACAGATGCATTATTTACACGGGGTGGTATCTTAATTAATATGTTACTCTAAAGTTCTGAAGTACGTACAGTTGAATCCCAATAACTCGAACCTTCAAGGGAAATCAAAGAATGTTCGAGATATCAGGAGTTTGAGTTATCGAGGAAAAAATTAGTAAGAAAACAACCTAGAGAGAATTATCGGGAAAGGTTTGAGTTAGCGGGATTCAACTGTATTGGTTTCTGTGGGGGCATGAACTCACTGATTCGTTTTGTCTGTTAAGGCTACACATCTCTTTTTTACAAATGATGATGAATTTTTTATACAGACAAAGATTACTACATTTTTGTTAATGTTACTATAGGGTTTACATCTCTTAATGACTTTCCATTTTATTTGAAACGGTTTCTTGGCGTCTTGCAAATTCCAAACATGTTTCGACAGTTCTGTTTCATTTCTTCTCTTTGAGTGTCAAAAGGAAGTCTGATAGTTTCTGTAACGTTCCTTAAACTTTGTTGCCAGTCGACGTAAGTTTCAGTTGTTGTCTCAGTGGCTACTGTGGCTTGATATATGACATTAGTCTAAAGGCATTTACCGTAAAGTTTCGTGTATAAGCCGCACCTTTTTCCTCTAAATTCAAGTCAAAAATCGGGGGTGCGGCTTATCTACGGAAACATCTCTGGTTGGAGTTCTCAAAGGCCTAATTACAGTGGAACCCCGATATAACGATCTTCGATATAAGAATTCCCCATATAACGATGAATATGTATGTCCCGGCAATAGTAGTATGGGACGTACCCCGATATAACGATTCCTCGATATAACGATATAATTTACTGCCCCCTTGGCATATCGTTATATCGGGGTTCCACTGTAATATTCATAAAAAACTTCTCAAGACGTCATTGAATGAACATATAACAACCTGAAAACTCTGTTGTTGTTCACTACCTTTTAGTTCCTCTGCAAAGCTGTTTGCAGTGAAGTCTGCCAGTCATTCGAATCGTGTCTTTCCGCCGCGTGCGAGAAGGCACCAAGATAAACGCAAATACTCACAAGGCAAATGGCCGACCGCTTCGGTTTTTTATTGACCTTCACAGCAAATACATCTGCTGAATTAACAAACTCTTATTCTGCATGAAGTTTTTATCCTGTTGCGGGTAGCAGTTTCCAAGAATCTTGAAATAAAAACGTGGTTTCTTCCGAAGAAAATGCCGCCATGTTTGTTTTTAATGCCCAGACTCCTCTCTACAATTCAGAGCTTGGCTACTAAGCATTCGTCATTCGCAAACGATTCGAACGAATTACAAGTGTTTCAGGAGTGCTTAGAAGTGATAATCTCGAAAAAATGATATCAAGAGAGCATCCAAATTTAAGATATTGTGAACTCAAACTAAAAAGAAGGTATGACAAGTGAAATTTAGCTTTCTTAAAACTTAATTTATATTAAACATTGCAACAACCACCGTGTCAGTGTTTCGAAACCGTGCTTGTTTGCCCTTGTTTGTTTACCAATAGAACTTCACTTGAACTTCAAACTTTATTGTCTGTACATTTTTTTTTCCAAAATTTGAGCTTCCAAATCGGGGGTGCGGCTTATCTACGGGTGCGGCTTATACACGGAACTTTACGGTAAGTGCTTGCTGGTAAGGGGCAATGGATTCATCAATTACTTTTTTTTTCGACTTTTTCTGCTTCTGCTTGTTTACAAGCAAAAAAGTAGGAGAATAGCGTTTAGTGGACTCAAATCTGAACCGGAAGGGATCGCATTCTTGTTAACTCTCAAGGGAATACTTTCCGCTGTGGGTGATCAAGTGTCACTCTATAGTTGTGCTTCAGCACTTCCGTTCTTGTAGAAAAAACGTGACTTGTCAAATTTACAAACATTATATAAGAATCAAAAACGTGAGTAGCCCAAATCTTACGTCACATAACCAATTAAGAATGTAAGCGGTTCAGCGCTCGAAGGCAGTGAAGTTTAACACGATTAAGAACGCAATTTTTACTAGTACAAGTCTTTAGGCGCTAATATTAATTTAACCTAAAACGATTAACAACGCAAATTTGTACTCGTACAAGTCTTTCACACACTAAAACGTTGCTAATAGTTAACCAAAGGGAACTCATTTCGTGACAATTGATTATTTCTGCTGAGTTGCACAATTGTGCTTCAGCACTTCCGTTCTTGTAGAAAAAACGTGACTTGTCAAATTTATAAACATTATATAAGAATCAAAAACGTGAGTAGCCCAAATCTTACGTCACATAACCAATTAAGAATGTAAGCGGTTCAGCGCTCGAAGGCAGTGAAGTTTAAAACGATTAAGAACGCAATTTTTACTAGTACAAGTCTTTAGGCGCTAATATTAATTTAACCTAAAACGATTAACAACGCAAATTTGTACTCGTACAAGTCTTTCACACACTAAAAGGGATCTCATTTCGTGACAATTGATTATTTCTGCTGAGTTGCACAATTTAGAATTGCAACATCATCTAGCGAAGCGCACTATTACTAAAAATAGATTTCGCCACATGATACCCCCCCCCCCCCCCCGCGTGAGTCGGACAACAATTTTAGTTTGAGCAAAGGCTTTGTATGGAGGGGACGCATTCTTGACAAGAAAAAAGGGGCGAGAAAGGCACAATGTGAGGCCGAGATTCTCAAAAGGCTCGAAAAATGATAGATTCCAAACATTTTTGCTTTAGTAAGTGAAAACAGATTGAAGGTATCCAAAAAATGGCGCAAAATTGAATTTATTAGTCGAAGATCCGGCAATAACACCTTGATTCCCACTGCAAAATTATTCAGGCTGCCGAGAAATTTAAGCGGCGGATAGCGAATTACTATCGAATTCAAATGTGTCTCAAAATTGGATATGATATTTTGGTGGAGTTTTTTCTGCCTCGACTAACTCGACCGGCCAATTCAAAGCCTATATAAAGGCACATAGGAATACTAGTGTACTGAGAGAATTATAAGGATCTATTACCACCACTCGAGTTCTGCTCCAATCCTGTCCGCTACAGTCTTTACTTCACTGCTCTGCCCTACTATACTCTTCTCTACTTTATACTGCTGTAGTCTACACCACTCTACTCTACTTCACCTCTATTCGACTCGACTCGACTTGACTCGACTCGACTCCACTCGACTCAACTACTACTCTTCTCTACTCTACTCCACCTCTACTATACTCGACTCGACTCGACTCTGCTCTATACTACTGTACTCTACACCACTCTACTCTACTCTGCCTCGACTCGACTCAACTACTACTCTTCTCTACTCTACTCCACCTCTACTATACTCGACTCGACTCAACTCGACTCCACTCCACTCGACGTTATACTACTGTGCTCTACACCACTCTACTCTACTCCACCACTATACTCGACTCGACTCTACCCCACTCAACTATAGGCTACTCTTCTCGACTCTACTCTACTCAATACTACGGTACTCTACAAACTCTACTCTACTCCACCTCGACTCGACCCGACTCGACTCGTAAAGTTAAGAATGAAAACCGGCACAGGGCCGTAGAAGTGTACAGTTAAGATATAAAATGTAGGGCCGTAGAAGTGTACAGTTTAGAATGAAAACGCAGAGCCGTAAAAGCATAA
The DNA here is from genome assembly GCF_052425735.1 of Oculina patagonica. NCBI lineage: Eukaryota > Metazoa > Cnidaria > Anthozoa > Scleractinia > Oculinidae > Oculina > Oculina patagonica. The sequence goes on along the minus strand of NC_135769.1, from coordinate 14,719,929 downwards.
AGTTTAGAATGAAAACGTAGACTTGTAGAAGTGCACAGTTTAAAATAAAAACATAGAGCCGTAGAAGCGTACAATTAAGAATTAAAACGTAGAGCCGTAGAAGTGTACAGTTTAAAATAAAAACGTAGAGCCGTAGAGGCGTACAATTAAGAATTAAAACGTAGAGCCGTAGAAGTGTACAGTTTAAAATAAAAACATAGAGCCGTAGAAGCGTACAGTTAAGAATTAAAACGTAGAGCCGTAGAAGTGTACAGTTTAAAATAAAAACGTAGAGCCGTAGAAGCGTACAATTAAGAATTAAAACGTAGAGCCGTAGAAGTGTACAGTTTAAAATAAAAACATAGAGCCGTAGAAGCGTACAATTAAGAATTAAAACGTAGAGCCGTAGAAGTGTACAGTTTAAAATGAAAACATAGAGCCGTAGAAGCGTACAATTAAGAATTAAAACGTAGAGCCGTAGAAGTGTACAGTTTAAAATGAAAACGTTGGGCCGTAGAAGTGTACAATTAAGAATTAAAACGTAGAGCCGTAGAAGCGTACAATTAAGAATTAAAACGTAGAGCCGTAGAAGTGTACAATTAAGAATTAAAACGTAGAGCCGTAGAAGCTTACAATTAAGAATTAAAACGTAGAGCCGTAGAAGTGTACAATTAAGAATTAAAACGTAGAGCCGTAGAAGTCAGTACAGTTTCAAATGAAAACGTTGAGCCGTAAAAGCGTAAAGTTTGAAATGAAAACGTAGGACCTTAGACGTGTACAGTTTAAAATGAAAACGTAAGAGCCGTAAAAGCGTAAACTTTTAAATGACAACGTAGAGCCGTAAAAGCGTAAAGTTTAAAATGAAAACGTAGAGCCGTAAAAGCATAAAGTTTAAAATGAAAACGTAGAGTCGTAAAAGCGTAAAGTTTACAATGAAAACGTAGGACCTTAGAAGTGTAAAAGCGTAAAAGCGTAAAGTTTAAAATGAAAACGTAGGACCTTAGACGTGTACAGTTTAAAATGAAAACATAGGGCCGTAGAAGTGTACAGTTTAAATTGAAAATGTAGAGCCAAAAAAGCGTAGAGTTTAAAATGAAAACGTAGAGCCGTAAAAGCGTAAAGTTTAAAATGAAAACAAAGGGCCGTAGAAGTGTACAGTTTAAAATGAAAACGGAGAGCCGTAAAAGCGTAAAGTTTAAAATGAAAACGTAGAGCCGTAAAAGCATAAAGTTTAAAATGAAAACGTAGAGTCGTAAAAGCGTAAAGTTTACAATGAAAACGTAGGACCTTAGAAGTGTAAAAGCGTAAAAGCGTAAAGTTTAAAATGAAAACGTAGGACCTTAGACGTGTACAGTTTAAAATGAAAACATAGGGCCGTAGAAGTGTACAGTTTAAATTGAAAATGTAGAGCCAAAAAAGCGTAGAGTTTAAAATGAAAACGTAGAGCCGTAAAAGCGTAAAGTTTAAAATGAAAACAAAGGGCCGTAGAAGTGTACAGTTTAAAATGAAAACGGAGAGCCGTAAAAGCGTAAAGTTTAAAATGAAAACGTAGGGCCCTAGAAAGTTTACAGTTTAAAATAAAAATTTAGAGCCGTAAAAGCATAAAGTTTAAAATGAAAACGAAGAGCGGTAAAAGCGTAAAGTTTAAAATGAAAACGTAGAGCCGTAAAAGCGTAAAGTTTTAAATGAAAACGTAGAGCCGTAAAAGCCTAAAGTTTTAAATGAAAACGTAGAGCCGTAAAAGCGTAAAGTTTTAAATGAAAACGTAGTGCCGTAAAAGCCTTAAGTTTAAAATGAAAACGTAGAGCCGTAAAAGCGCGAAGTTTAAAATGAAAACGTAGGACCTTAGACGTGTACAGTTTAAAATGAAAACGTAGGGCCGTAGAAGTGTACAGTTTAAAATGAAAATGTAGAGCCGTAAAAGCGTAAAGTTTAAAATGAAAACGTAGAGCCGTAAAAGCGTAAAGTTAAAAATGAAAACAAAGAGCCGTAAAAGCCTAAAGTTCAGAATGAAAACGTAGAGCCGTAAAAGCGTAAAGTTCAGAATGAAAACGTAGAGCCGAAAAAGTGAAGTGTTTAAAATGATAACGTAGAGCCGTAAAAGCGTAAAGTTTAAAATGAAAACGTAGAGCCGTAAAAGCGTAAAGTTTAAAATGAAAACGTAGAGCCGTAAAAGCGTAAAGTTTAAAATGAAAACGTAGAGCCGTAAAAGCGTAAAGTTTAAAATGAAAACGTAGAGCCGTAGAAGCGCAGTGTTTAAAATGAAAATGTAAGGCCGTAAAAGCCTAAAGTTTAGAATGAAAACGTAGAGCCGTAAAAGCGTAAAGTTTAGAATGAAAACGTAGGGCCGTAGAAGCGTAAGGTTTAAAATGAAAAAGGAAGAGCCGTAGAAGCGTAGTGTTTAAAATGAAAATGTAAGGCCGTAAAAGCCTAAAGTTTAGAATGAAAACGTAGGGCCGTAAAAGCGTAAAGTTTAGAATGAAAACATAGAGCCGTAGAAGCGTAGTGTTTAAAATGAAAACGTAAGAGCCGTAAAAGCGTAAAGTTTAAAATGAAAACGTAGAGCCGTAGAAGCGTTAAGTTTAAAATGAAAACGAAGAGCCGTAAAAGCGTAAAGTTTAGAATGAAAACGTAGAGCCGTAAAAGCGTAAAGTTTAAAATGAAAACGTAGAGCCGTAGAATCGTAAAGTTTAGAATGATCACGTAGGGCCTTAGAAGGTACAGTTGAGAATTGAAACGTAGGGCCGTAAAAGCGTAAAATTTAGGATGAAAATTTAGAGCCGTAAAAGCATAAAGTTTAAAATTAAAACGTAAAGCCGTAGAAGTGTAAAGATTAGAATTAAAACGTAGACCCGTAGAAGTGTAAAGTTTAGAATGAAAACTTTGGGCCGTGAGAAGTGTACAGTTTAGAATTAAAACGTAGAGCCGTAGAAGTGTACAGTTTAGTGGAGTGGATTGGAGTGGCGTGGAGTCGAGTCGAGATGATTCAAGTCGAGTCCAGTAGAGTAGAGTCGAGTAGCCTACAGTAGAGTAATCTTGCATCAAATATAGAAGAGTAGAGTAGAGTCGAGTAGAGTCGAGTCGAGTCGAGGTGATTCAAGTCGAGTCCAGTAGCCTACAGTAGAGTAATTTCGAATCAAATATAGAAGAGTAGAGTCGAGTCGAGTAGAGCAGCGTACAGAAGAGTAGACTCGAATAAAGTATATTATTGTAGAGTAGAGTAGAAAAGGGTAGCAGTATAGTAGAGTCGAGTAGAGTATAGTACAGTACCGTAGAGTCGAGTAGAGATGAGAACAGTCACATAAGCTTATATAAACGTACAGTAGCATGGAGACGACTGAATAAAGAAGTGTTGAGAGTAGAGACCAGTCCAGTCGAGAATCGTACAGTAGACTGAGACGACTAGCCAGAATATAGTTAGTAGAGTAGAGTACAAAAGAGTGTAGTCTAGTAGAGACGAGTTCTGTCAAGTAGCGTACGTAGATGCGGGAGTAGAGTACATGATAGTAAAGCAGATTCACGTGGTGTCCAGCAGAGTAGGGTACAACAGTTGGGTATTCAATTATTGCGTTGAGTTGAAAAGAGTTGTGATGGTGTAGTAGAGTTTAGTCGAGTTAAGAAAAGTTGTTTTTATGTGGTAAATTTGACTTGAGATGATAAGAGTAGAAAGTTTACTCGAGATGATAAGAGAAACTAAAGCTGTGATGTAAGTAGTTGCATAGAGTTGAGAAAACCTTTTATCATGTGGTAGGGTTCAATCGAGAGGATGTGAAGAGTTGTGATGGTCTAATAGACTTAATTGTGGTTGAGTCAAAATAATTGAATCAAGTATAGTTAGTTGAGTACTTACAGATCAACCGGAATGTTACTAAAAGAGGACTAATAACTTACAGAATAACTTTAATGTAAAGGCAGTCGAGCTAGTCGAGATACAGAAAAAACTCCACCAAAATTTCCTATCCAATTTCGTGCCAGGTATAATCGAATTATATAATTGCGAAGGATTGCTCCATTTAGGCACCGGAAAGATCGTCGGTTGCAAGAAATTCAGAATTCTTCCCGAATTTGACGGCACTGATCGCCGGTCATCCGATCTGTTTCGACACATGATTATAAGGGCGAATTTATTATGCTATTCAAACGCCTTTCTAATGGAATTGACGGCGGGTTTGATTTTAATAAAGCTGTTATTTATCCCCATTACTATTACAGACTGCAGCTACAGCTGCCGAGCTCGATCAGTGTATATTAAATAGTATTTGCCGCGACAACTGTGTAACGAAATTGACCTCTTAAAATATTTGGGTCAGGCAAGGGGACCGATCGGACGAGCGTTTCTTTGTGTAATTTTGTGGTGGCATAAATCTGAGGTTTATAGCTCTGTTGTGTTGGAAAATGTGCCACTAAGAACAGTGTAAACGTTTAGCATTTCTCATAAAAATAAATGTTTTCTTTCAGCAAATCCCGGCAGCAAATCGGGCCATTATAATCCATTCAATAACGGAGAGTAAAACATTTTACACATTTATTGAATAATCGCTCTGTTTGACAAACCTTTTGTTTCAAACCACGGTTTGAGCTTTCTACGTTGCACAGGTAAGGCTTTCTCTCGAAATCCGAGCCAATCTGGCCATGGTTTTGTGAAACAATCGCTAAATATGCCTCCAAAGTGCCCGCCAACCATACATTGCTCTTACAGAGAGCGGTTTGTTTGTTTGAATTTTGACTCACACCGGGGGTCAAATTCTGTGACGTCATTAGTGCGCTTCGCTAATTGCAACATCATTAAATGTGTTAAGTGATATTTATAAGTGTTTTTGTAGCCTGTTGTGAAATTACTTCCGGTGTAAGCAGTAAACGTTAAACGTTTCTTCTGTTCAGAAGTAAATGCATCGATCGCCATTAGAAAAATAACAGCAACTGTTTTGCTGGAAATGTAGTCGTTAGAAATGGCATGTGTAGCTGTAAGGTAAAGAATAACGCGAGGAGAAGCGGCTTTTGGTAATATCCAAACGAAAATTTACTTCTCAATGTGGAGTTAAGATTGCCTGACGAGACAAAAGGTAACTCTGTCGTGCGTAACCTAACCTGCGATCAGGCGTTATTTTTCTGCATTAGGCCGAGTAGAAATCTTTCTAACTCGAAAGGAAACAACTATTTCGATTAAACATGTTAAAGGCAAACGTCAAAGTTTACCTTTTTTAACCAAGCCAAAGTATATGAGTCGCAAAGCACCCAGTCGTCGCGACTGACAAATACAGCATTTACTCCGCGAAAATAAAAAATGCTTGAACTGAAAGACGTTTGAATTCTTCCATGATATGTTCGAACAACAATGCCCAGGATAAACCTTCTACTCATACTAACCTCATGCAAAAAAAGTCGATATCTCGAAGAGATCTTTGATTCTTCCTTGATTTTTAGTGGCCAAAAATCCCTCAATTTCCCCACAAATTTGTCCTGGAGACTGGGGTGAGAAATTTTGTTTGTGATGTCAGTTGGTTTGATCAAACAGTCGCCATAGTTGATTTTCAGTCAATCTTGTTGGACCTGCAGCTTTAGGTTTGTGTGATTTGTCCTCGTTTTAAACTTGTTTGGTTTAAATTGAGGAATTCATGTCTAGCGATTCAGAAACTGACGATTCTTTGTCTGTTGCGAAAAACTTAGATGGAAGTGAAGATTTCGCGCAAGGATTGGTGGGTTATAGAAAGCAAAAATTGGCAGCAATGGGCGGCTTACGGACTTTTCACCGAGGGAGGAAGTGATAACGAAGATAAAAGAGACCTCGATGGTTTAACTCCAGTGGTTTTAAAGGGATGGTACTAAGGAACTGTGCTTGTTAATTCTTGGTATGTCAAGTAAATTGAGCAAGCGCTGGTTTCTTCACGAAGTCAGAAAGATATTTTGTTTCAAGTAACTCTGCCACTGCTTTTGATTATAATTCTGGTGCAGATGCGGACACTGCCACAATTTAGATGGCCCATTCGAGTAGCGCTGCTGCCGGAAAGTCACTTGTTCATCCAGAAAAATGGTTTTCAATGGTTCAATTGAGAACATTAATTGTACTACCTAACACGATTACTGGTACTATTGAGCAATAACGAACCGAGCAGTTATCGTTAACTCAGGGAAACTTTCGCGCCATAGCGAAGTGCCTGAAAATGAGTACTTAAGAGATAATTTAAATTCGACAAAATCCCCTGTAGACCTTTCATTCAAATCAGGATGATCTGTTATAATGGTTGCCTAAACCTTCATTCTTTTTTTATTCACTTCATGTTTCCTCTGTGGTCTACATGCTAAAAGGTTCAGGGACTACATATACAGGGTTGGACTACTGAACTTACAAAACTTACCCTTATTTCTCAGCAAAAAAATTCCTTAGTACTTGTTACAAAGTTGCTGTCAATGCGCCTCAAATTTTCAGAAACCTTTTCCTTAGACTGTAGTTTATGGGGTGCATGAGCCAGAGCAGATTTTGTTGGTTTTTTTGCTTACAAACCAAAAGAAAACACAACTTACAATGCTTACAAAACCCAAAAAAACTACTTACAAAGCTTACGAATAGAAAACAAAAAAAACTACTCACTAATACAATGCTAAAAAGAAAAGAAAAAACTTCTGTTACAAAAGTTGTACTAAGTACGCTATAACTTTACTTACAATACTATTATATAATTCTTTTATTTAATTACATTACAATACAACGCATGCCAGAACCAGAGCAGTTAGGTAGGCAATATTCTATACAAATAGGTTTTCCAATAAAAATTTCAAAATGACAGAAAGAATTGCTAATCGTTTTAAATTCATCTACTTTAGGTTCCTAGTAATAGTTGTAATAGTTGGTCGTTTTGTCTGCTTAAAACATGAAGATGTAGATTCTCTTCTCTTATTTCTTTGACATCTTTACTGAGCTTTTTCTGAAGACTGTTAGAGTGAGTATTGCTCTTGAATTTCTCTCGCTGTATCATGTCAAGCATACAGTTCTCAAATTCATTAAGTTCTTTCACATGTGGTGGTGACCGTTTTGATTTAAACCCGTAAGTTTCTTTGGTTGTTATATCATCTGAGTTTTTGTTGAGAAAAAAGAGAGCTTTCCAGCGCATATGATGAATTAAGAATTGCCTGTGACTTCAAAATAACTAAATAAACTAACTCAATGTAAAGGGAAGTCACAGAACTCAACCCGCGGTCTGGCCAGCACCTCACGCACGCCGAAACCTTTCACCCGGGCAGTGGCAGCCATGGACAGCTGTTTCGGCCTTGTAAGGCCTTATCAGCATGGCAGAGCCGTAGGACAACGTGACACACCCGAAGGCCGTTTTACATGTCCTTTACTGCCGAGGCGGGTGCTTGGCACCCCTTTTAAGTGCCAGCTCCATACAAGCCATATGGTAGCTGGGGTTGGGGACATCACGTCCTCGGCAATGCGTTTGGGTTGAGGATTACTCAGAGTGATCTCTATAATTATATAAATTATGTAGATGTTTGTAAGTCTTAATCAGGAGCTTGGTTAATAGTTTTGTAGACCTGTAGATGTTCAAAATGCAGAAAATAACTGTTTATTTTTATAATAATGTAAAACCGAGTCTTTCATCATTTTGCATTCTTGGTTAGTGCAGACACATTCATATATATTTTACTTTGTTCTTTTAGATAAGTACCAGTCTCAGTTTGGAACAGGAAATCAAATGTTCTCGTACTACCATGAGGAGGATGAATCATCATTTCAGTTAGTGGATACTTCACGCCCTCAACGCCCTCTCTATCAAAGGAACAGGAACAGATTTGGGCAGGTTGGTCAAGCAGTATTAACATCTAGCCCATGTGGGAACAGCAAAAGCATGTACTGGAGTAAAATTTAAGCATGCAATCCAGTGATGATCTCAGAACTGTCCCAGTTTGTGTTTGAATGCAAAGGCATAACCATGACATCAGTACTTTCAGAAAGTTCTCTATTACATGTGTCACATGTAACTTAGTACTGATTAGTTCTCTGTTTTTTATGTTACATTAAATAGTTTTCAGTCAGTTACCGCGGAACCCTGCATTATGGACAGTTTTAATTTGTTTGTCCGACAAAGAGCTCATACATTTTCTCTCACATTAACCCGCTTAAGGTTACATAATACCTTTAGAGGGCTACTTTTGTTGAAATTGTTTTTTGTATTAAACGAAAAGTTTACTGTAGATCTTATATTCCCCCAAAAATGAGAGTAAAATGAGGATTCCAACGAAATTTGGCCAGAATATTCGCAAAGCATGGAAGAACAAAAGACGGTGTGTCAGGGATTTCCTTCATTTTAGATATTTCTCATGTGATGGCCGTGAACCAAACAGGGTCGGCAAATTATTCGATAGTTGAACTTTATGGCTCTATAAAAAGATAACCAATAAGAATGAAGAAAAGCCTGACACACCTTGCGAGATTGATGCTTGCTGATTAACATTGTGCAGAACTTTTGCAGTAGTGGTTGTGTTTGATACCTGATTAATTTGGCGGAATTACACTTGGTCATTTTCTCTTAAAACAAAGTGCGTATGAATTTTTTTCTGAAGGGCACCCACAAAGGTATTTTGTAAGGTCCATAATATGGACACTGGTTAATACGAACAACGGATGTACTTTTCTATGACCCTTGAAAGTGAAACAATGTCATAGCCTGCGAATACAGCCGCCTCTCATTCGCGTCCCGCAACGAAGAGCGAAACACCAAGAGAGACGTCTGCGATTCACGGCCAGAAATTCCATACTAATGACGTAAATCTGTCCAGAATCCGGACAGGAGCGCTGATTGGTCAGCTAGTTAATTTACATAATGTATGCGAAATATAACACTTCATTACACGAACGGTAAAAAACCGGATGTTATTGCGGAGTAAAAGTTGACCGGGCGAAGGATCGTGAAACTACACGGAAGCTATACCTTAGAATTTCTATAATATCTATAATTCATATGTAATTGGGAAACAAAAAGAAACTGCTTTATAACAAGATGAACGACCTCAAAGATGTACAGAAAGGACGCGCCACAGCGGCCGTTAAAAAAATAGATCAATTTTGTCACCTAACTTTTATTGTTGACATAAAGGCAGCCGGCAAAACAAACAAGCAACAGAAATGTGAAATACAGATAACCTGAACCATCCACAACCAAAGAATAAATGCTACAGAAAAACAGAATTTTAATTTGACAAACAGCGGGGAAGGAAGAATTGTTATGATCGTTGCGGTATCGGTATTTACCGCCCAACACCTCCGAGAGTTGCGCTCAAGTTCAAAACAATGTCATCTAGTGATTTCGCAGCTTATTTTTCCAAATTTTACTAATGTGCAACTCGTATAGGGATTTCTAATTTTTGAGACGAGGTTGTCCAGTGTAAATTACCCTAAATGTGTCCTTGGCTGCCTTGAAAGTGTTTGTGATCAAGCAAGAAATGTGCGGCTGTAAACAAAAAATATAATTATGCAAGACCAACTGCGTGTGGTGTGGGAAATCTAATTAGTGGTTAACGTCATCAGTATGGAATTTCTGGCCGTGAATCGCAGACGTCTCTCTTCGTGTTTCGCTCTTCGTTGCGGGACGCGAATGAGAGGCGGCTGTATTCGCAGGCTAACAATGTCATGGAGATACATGGCTTTACAGACACTTTTCGGACACTTATTTTTGCACTGTACATTTTCATATGTAATGATTGTGTGCTTATTGCGCCCTGTTAGAATCAAAGTCTCTTCGAGATACCGACTTTTTTGCATGAAGTATGAGTCGAAGGTTTATCCTGTGCATTGTTCTTTGAACTTATCATTACAGTTGCTTTGTAGTTTATCTTCGTGGAGGAAATGCAGCCATATAATTTTGTCAAAAATGGCTCGTCCGTGCCGGGTATTTATACACATATTCCTTAACATTACACAAATAAACAGTGCAAATTTCACCGAGATCTGACAATTCTATACTTTAAAATTGCAAGGACCTTTCGAGGCAGTCGATTACGGCAGCGAAATTAGCAAATGAAACAGCAAAATATGCGTTAGACGCTTTGTTTTTTGCGACGCCATATTTGAATTGTTATAGGTAGACCGCTGTTCAATTTGTTCAAGGCCGTATCGTTACGATTGCTCCATGAAAAAGTATGAAAAACTACAGATATTTCCGACTACTGTCGGAGAAAACATTGCGCATATAATTGCAGCGTTAACAAATCGATACACTCATGCTGCGTTTTGTCTGGGCTCTGCGAGGGTAGGATATCAAGACGGCTTCTTCGTGGGCTTAAGAAGGATTAAACAAAAGCCATAAGGCTGATGACGAAATAGAATGGCGCAAATAGCAACCAAATTTGGCCTAATTTTTAACCGCTTCTAAGCTAAAAGAATCCCCCATCTCTTGCATTTGTTTTAACTTCAATAATATCTTTGAAAAAAGCGATTTTTTTTGGTATGGCTTATTTTTGACGTTTGTAATTTTTAAACGTTGTAAATGCTAGTGATTATTTATTCGTGTTTTAGCGTTAGTTACGCAATCCATTGTTTGTGCGACGCTTTTTATAGATCGCCTTTGGCCATGCGCATGGTGTTGGTGTACAAGTCACAATTTCTAACGATGTCTGACTTTACCCATGTATTTTTTGCAAATTAGAATAAATATGACAGTAAATAATTATACAGATGTATTCTTCATTATCTAATCAAGTTGCATTACTGTTTGTTTAAATGCCCGTTTGCTTGGTTATAAAAAAGTTAGTCCACTCACCAAAATTCTCTACATGCCGCGTAACATTTTCGTTTATGAACGACACACTTTCATCATCGTTTGAAGCTTTTTTATCGTTTGAAACCCTTCCAACTAGCATTTGTGCAATGTTTTGATATCGTTCGTTTCTGTCGTGCAAATCGTTCTCTTATATGGTTTGAATCGTTCGTTTTATAATTATATGGTTTTCAATCGTTTGGTCTGTTTGGTTTATTTGTAGTTTGAATCGTTTCTTTCTTTCGGTTTGGTAAATGTTGTTTTCAAATGTGGATTTGATTTATAACAATTGTTTAACTGATCGTTTGAGGCAAAATTCAATAACTTTGGTGATTTTATCTGAAAAGGTTGCGATTTTAAAAGGACGGCTTTGAACAGAGACAAAGCGAGTTCCACACGAATAGTTATAAAGTCTTGTGTTCTAGCGCACAAAGAATCAATATTAATTTTATTGCATCCAAAAGCAACTTTGACATTTGTTTGAATAACTTTTTTGGATCCAAAAACATTTTGCGTTCTATTTTGTCTTTGTTAATTCTTAGTTGAAAGCCGTGTGTATACATCTAGTGTATAAACATTCATTTGACAAAAAATTAATTTGCATTTCGGTGGAAATTTGATATCGTTTCATTCATATTGGGAAATTTTATTATCGATTGTTTTCCATCTAAAATTTCTTATGCAACTATCGGTTTTTCATCAGAGAATATTTATCAAACCATATAATGCAGTTTAAAATAATGACATGGCTACGATCTTTATTTATTCGACTCCTATATTTTTCATGCATACCAGCACGTGAACTAAACCTTGATCCATACGCGTCGGAGCTAAATGTCTTATCTAGTTATCTCATCTTGTTCTCGCAATTTTCGAGTAATTTGACTCAAATTTTCCCCCAAAAAATAATGTCAGTTTATAATTCATTTTCTTTCATAAAGTAAAAAATTACAGTATTCGCAGTGTACGCGTTCTTGTGAACGGGTTCCGAAAATTAAACCTTGTTATTCTAGTGCATTCTCGTAGGATGCTATTTTGAGCATCATGAACGCTAGAAATGATTGAAACCAAAGTTCATAAACGATTGCAACGAAAGATAAAAACCATTGAAACCATTGGCAAAAACCATTGAAACGACAAAAACGATGGAAATGAAACGATGGAAACGAACGACACAAACCATTGAAACGCTGAACGCAAAGGCTGGATTGAAATGTGATCACCCAACCAAAACTTTACGTAAATTTTTTTCAATGTAACGCTAGAAAATCAGTTCTTTCCAAAAACCTGAAGAAATTTGATAAGAAGTACAGTACTGTGCAAAAGTAATGCAAACGAAATTCGTCGAAATTCGCAGCTTTTTGGGGCTTTTCGTCGAAAAAATCGCGAAATTTCAGCGAAAAAGTAGCAGTTTTCGTTTCGTCTATTGTTTTAAACGTCGCGAATTTTCGTGAGCATATTTTGCAGGTTAATCGCTATGTTCGAAATACACCCTTCGAAATTTCGAGCTCTGTTTTCGCTGTGTTCAAATGCCTGTTGGCCTTTTCTAAAGCTATGGCACTGCCCTGCTTCATGACTATAAAGAATGTCTCTTTGAGGTGCTGCCATTCAAACTTAAGGACGATGACCATTGTTTTATGACAGATCGTTTTATTTTACTTTAAGCATTAACGGAGAAAGCCTTTTAAAACTCGACCAAGCAATTAGCCCCCTACCTTAGTCTGTGATTCAAAGTTAAAACTCGATTCCTCCTTTTCTATGTTTAAGGTCGCGGGGGATACCAACAGCATGAATAAATTAATGAAGGGAAATTTTGCTTGACCTGCATCTTTTAAAACGCTTATATCTCGGCTGTTATGGGTGCGATTAAGCTCAAAATTTACAGAGACATAAATAAATGATGAAAGATTGTGAATGTCATCTTTTATTTGGTAGATTGCATTTTACGGCGATGTTATAGCCTCGTTAGTGCCAAATTGCGAAAAACATGATTTTGTGGCAGAGTTTGCGGAACGAGTAGAAGACAGCACACTGCGATTTTGACAAAAACTAATCAGTCAATACCTCTAGAGTGTCATAACAGAAGCGGATTTTTTAATTTAAAGTACGCCAGCAAGTTATGTCGGTTTAAGTGCGCAAATTTGAATTTAATGTCTTCTACCTCTTTCTAAAAGCGCTCTTTTAAAATTCCGCTTCTGTTATGACACACTACAGTATTCATAGTTTACCTATCTGCAGTGGCAAGTCATGAAGTTCTGTATCCGCGCTGTATTCTCTGCCACAAAATTGTCGGAAAAGTCCAAACTTTGAGATTTCCGAAGGTGTCCCGACCTAAATACGATCATTTTGCCAAGGAGAGATGTAATTATGGTAATTATATTCCACGCTTTTATGGTGAGAACAATGCGTTTTCAAAAAGGACACGATTGTTTATGCCGAATATTTTTGTGATTACTCTGAGTACACTAGTTGCAGAAATAGTCAAATTTAAATAAAAATAAGCTCAAAAACTTCCTACAATCTATATGAACGTATATCGCTAAGTGTTGTTTTAAATTGGTTAAAATATCAAAGAAACAGGGATTTTTTACAAATCACGCGCACGCGCCCATATTTTTCTCCAGTCATAAATATCTCGTAAAGTTGTCGATGTGAGTCGTTGTACTTCGTGCATACGCTCTAAATAAATACATAATGATGAGCCTAAGGTGTCCCCCGCTTCCTTAAGTGGCAAAGTTTATACTCTTCTTTTCGATCGCACATGTAAACACATCCACCATATTGAATCCATGATACTTGAACCCAGACTTCCACGTGCGCAAAGCAGTATGTCAACATTCAACATGGCGGACAAGTCACATGGCGAGCGTGTGCTGGCGTATGTTTCACCATTTTATTGAGCCACTAGATCGAAGGAAAGAGTAGATATGGAGGCGGTGAAAGATTTTTACTTTCTCAATATTTTTGTGTACAAAGTAGGACTTATTTTACAAGGTAAGATGTTCGAAAAGTTTCTTGTACGATCGACATGTAAACTTTGTGGTCCTCGCGCCATGTGCTTTTACTGATATACTGTAATTTGTACAGCTGTAAACAAGAATCTTACTCAAGGCAATTCGTTTGAGTTATGTAAAAGTACAAATAAAGTTTTCTCCCATCCAAAAGAGGCTGAAATGTTTTCAGTAGTAAACCTTTTATTTGTTTAACCCCTGTCTTGTTTCTTCGAAGTTGGCTTCTGAAAAAAATTATTATATATCGCGCTTGTTTATGTTGCTCTACAGTGATGTTCTTTGAAGTTTTAGGAACTTTCATTTGCCCCAAGCAATGTTTCAGTTATATTTTACTTTGTCATGGCTCAAATAATTTATTTAATTGTTATGACCTTGATGGAACGCGCTTCGCATTAGTTTATCTATGGTCGAGTGAAAGCTACATGCAGTGAATTTCGCTGCTTCAAATTTTGATAAGTCATTGTTTGTCTACCTCGAAAATTCGCTATTTCGAATTTCGCAGTCCCGAATTTTCGACGAAGTTCGCGATTTTTTCGCGTGCAGCGCTACAAAACATGTCTTGATAATTCGAAGAAATTTCGACGAAAATTCGCGAGAACAAAAAACGAATTTCGTTTGCATTACTTTTGCACAGTACTGTACGCCTTTAATTGGATTCTACAACTTATGTGCACTTTAGTTTTCAAGATTTTTGTGTCTAATTTTTAGTTGAAGCAGGAATAATCGCGAAAATGTCTTTTGTGTTTACTCCTGTTTTCACTGTAATTTTCGAGTACGATGATTTGATTTTGTTGTAAATTCTAAATAAGTGGATTTTCTGCCACTTTCTTATCACCAGGTAAATGCACATGAAATTTACATTACTTTTTTACATTAATTTTGCATTCTAGCTCGTTATTTAGCGTTACATATTTTGTTACGCCGTTGAACACCAAATTTAATAATAATAATCTTTTATTAGGAAGCCTTCATTCACTATACAGTGGTTTTCAGAAAGGTCCTAACTAAGATTAAAAATACTTAATAAGACTATATACAATAAAACGAAAAATACCTAAGAATTAAAAACTATTATTAAAAACTAACTTGAATGCAAAAGAAAGAATTAACTAAAAAATCTACTCTAATCAACACCGTCCCTTTCAGACACATGTGCGTTGAGATAAGAAAGCTGACATGTCACTTTTAAAATTGTTATTTAACGTTTGTAAATGTGACAAGTCACGTTTTTTTCTGCGAGATTGCAAGTGATCACCCACAGCGGAAAGAAATCCCTTGAGAAATCAAAACAGTCCCTTGAGAGTTAACAAGAATGTGGTTCCACATTTACCCCCACTTAACTGCTATTCTCCTTCATTTTGCTCGTAAACAAGCAAAAAAGTCGAAAAAATGAAAACTTTTTACAGGTTAATGTGTTTTTATTAGTAGTAGAGTAGCATTTATAATTATGTATCACGCTTGAAAACTTCTTTTTTTGGTATTTGACCGGTGTGGACACTAAGTGCAAGACATTTGACTAACGGTGTTCTTCTGTACATTGTTTTATTGTAACAGTAAACTGAAAGGGCCCTTCATTTTCTCTGTGTTATTGATGTAACTAATTACATCACATGGAGGTTGGGGGACACTTACCACTAGTTTGTAAGCATTATTGGCATAGCCAATGTAGGCATTCCTTGTAAGATTCTTAGGATGCCCATGCATGTATTCTGGGAGTCTTGGAGTAATTTGACTTCAAACTCAGAAAATGATTATATTATTGGGAGAGGAAAAATTGATAAAATGTAAAACAGTTTTTCACCCTCAGAGAAGCCCTTGATTACTAATGTGCAAAACAGAATATTATGGATCGGCAAACATAAGCATTAGGTAGATAAAAATCATTCTAAAATTATCGCATAAAGCACAAATAGCAAATTGCACCCTGCAGAGAAATAACAAATGAATTAATTAAAAGTGAGATGTTTCAAAAAGTATTCAAACATTTTACTATGCTATGAGTAGATTTCAAGTACTTTAATTTTTGCTGATCCCACCTGTTTCAAGGGCTCAAGCAGCTTAATTCCTACTCTGTGTGTGTTTTAGTCCAATCATTATTACTCATGGTGTAGATAGCCTTGTTTGTTGGTTATATTTTATTTTAACATTAACTCATGTCTCAAAGGTTATAAGTACATGTACATGTATACAGGTGGCAAAGCAACCCTCCAAGTTAAGACCATTTTAGTCGCCATGGCGACTAAAATTTTGGAGCTGGCGACTAAATTTGAACCAAAGTCGCCAGCCTGGCGACTAAAATTGAGAAGAAGGATTGAAAGTGTGACTAAAAGCGACTAAAATTTTCACTGGCGACCAAACCTGAGCAGTCGGTGGCCAAATGGCCACTAAGGAAATAAATAAACTTGGAGGGTTGCAAAGGTTGTTGGTGTACCAGTGTATTTAGTGTTTATCTCAAAATTATTATTTTGTATCATATTACTTTTACTATAACTATTACTTTTGATGTTTAGAGAAACATCAGGAGAGACCAGCGGAACCAGCGATATCCTGCAGGAGGAATGCAAAGTCTATCAAAGAACCAGAACAGACAAAAATTCTCACGGAAAATGCAACGAAATTATGGACGTGGACAGTGGCATGATAGGAAGCCTGTTGTGAGTGTCCAATAATGTTTTGAATTTTTTTTCTTTTTAAAATTAATACTATTATGTTGTTCTCTTGGTTGTCAAAAATTTATTAGAGGCGTGCTTATGTGACACTCTTATAGCTGATTGTCTCCGGGTTTGTTTTCATTTTGTTGATACATTGCACGTCATTTATTAGTGTTCATGAAGTTTTTGAGAGTTCCATTACAAGTTGTTTTGTTCAGGAATACTAAATAAGCGGAAATAACATCAAGGTTCTTACTCTTTATTATTGTTTTGCAAGGATGTCCGAACATTCAACTAATGTATGCGAAATGTGGTCATTGAAACCACAAGCCTGCTCTCATCCAAAGCAAACAGGGATACAATTTTTGATGCAGAAAGAAATGTTTTGTGGAGCACCTGAAGTATTTCTGTTGAATGTACAATGTGTAAACAACCTGTCCATGAACTTGCTTTATTAACTTATAGCTTTACAACTGATATTTGGTGTTTTGTATCATGAAGAGAGCTTAATTTCATCATCATCAGCAATTCTCATTGTGCCTGTAGGCCCATAAGGCTGTCACATTCTCCAATGCACAACCTCTGTTCTGTGCCAGCACCCTTCCACCCAGCCTTGTTTCTCTTTTTCTCAACAGTCCTCCGAGTGGTGTTTGGTCTTCCTCTTTCTCTTTGACCTTCTGGTGTTCACCCCAATGCTGTAAAATGGTCATTCACAGCATCTCTCCTGAGTTCCCGGGCCTCAAAATAATTTGTGGACAGTTGCTGGTCACACTGACCCGCCAAACAGATTTTAGCTCGGTCACATGTCATTTCTGACCGTTTAAAATACCGTAATCTTGATCCATGTAAATTCAAGTCAAAAATCGGAAATCTATGGAAACATCTCTGGTTGGAGTTCTCAAAGGCCTAATTAATATTCATAAAAAACTTCTCAAGATGTCATTGAATAAACATATTTAGCAACCTGAAAACTTTGTTGTTGTTCACTGCCTTTTAGTTCCTCTGCAAAGCTTTTTGCAGTGAAGCCTGCCAGTCACTTCGAAGCATGGCTTTCCGCCCAGGCGAGAAAGCACCAAGATAAATGCAAGTACTCACAAGGCAAATGACCGACCGCTTTGCTTTTTTATTGACCTTCACAGCAAATGCATCTGCTGGATTATCAAACTCTTATTCTGCATGAAGTTTTTATCCTGTTGCGGGTAGCAGTTTCCAAGAATCTTGTCTTTCGAAGAAAGTGTCGCCATGTTTGTTTTTAATGCCCAGACTCCTCTCTACATTTTAAAGCTTGGCTACTAAGCATTCATCATTCACGTATGATCCAAACAAGTGTTTCAGGAGTGTCAAGAAGTGATAATCTCGAAAAAATGATATCAAGAGAGCATCCAAGTTTAAGATATAGTGAACTCAAACTGAAAGGGAGGTATGACAAGTGAAATTTCGCTTTTGTAAGACTTAATTTATATTAAACATTGCAAAAACCGCCGTGTCAGTGTTTCGAAACCTTGCTTGTTTGCCCTCGTTTGTTTACCAATAGAATTTCACTTGAACTTAAAAACTTTATGGTCGGTATTTTTATCTACGGGTGCAGCTTATACACGGAACTTTACGGTATTGAATATACAATGTGCATGTAGCAATTTTAGCTACCACTCATTTTTGCTGTTTGTTGAATTGTCTTCGCTCCCATGATATAAATGCTTACATGATGTACCTCTTGTCTCCTCAAGCTATTGTCTTTGTAATGCTGTATGGTTTCTTGATCCTACCGTAACACTCTTGGCAGACTTTTCTGCTGCTGCAGTCCTCTTCTCTATCCAATCCCTACGTTGTTCTTGTATTCCTTCTGTCCTTCACTAAGACATGGTCGATCAGGCTTTATTGTCCTCCCATCTGATGACTTCCAGGTCAGCTAATGGATCTCTTTGTGTGGGAATAGTTATGCTATTCCATTTGCACTACAGAAGTCACACAATCTCTTCCTATTGTCATTCATGACTTTAATGCCAAACTTCCCCATAACCTCCTCCCCGTTAATGTTGTTGTTCCCTACCTTAGCATTCACATCTGCCATCACCATATCATAAATTATTGTGTAAGTTGCAGCTTGAGACAGTGTCCTGCGGCTGGTTGTAAAATTCATGCTTTACCTCATCTATCACATCATATTAATTTTTGTTGCTGCATGTGCTTGCGTCACTGTGAGATTTTTGTATGTTGAGTAGAATAGTGTTGTTATGATCCTCTTGCTGATCAGCGTCAATTCCATCAAGGCTCTCTTTGCCCTCACACTCATCGTGATGGCTACTCCTCTCTGTTGTACCTCTTAATCTCCTGGGTACACCACTGCCCCACCACTCCGCATAGTTAGGTACCCAGGAGTCCAAATTGTGACACCCACGGGCATTTTTGTCTGATTTTTGGCAACATAGCTATTTCTACTAAATCGAGTACGCTGATTTCGAAAATCAATGTTACCAAGCTTAATTCTTGCATTAAGATGATGTTTTGATGCATTTAGTGATGACGTCATGGTCCAAATAAGGAATTTTCTTTCCTTTAAGCATAATACATCCAGAAATTCATTTAAAGCATTGCTAGTGTACTGTAAAAATGATTTTAAGAGTTTTAAATAATAATAAATTATTAAATAATAATAAATTGAGAGTTTTTACGCTGTTTCTGTAAAAATCAAGCCCTTCAGTGACAATTTACCACGCTCTCTTAAACAAAATTCACCCTATCACGGGAATCTTATCACAGGTGTAGTTTTGCACAATTTTTGCATTAACAAATCGCTATAGTTGCAATAAGAAAGAAAAAATGTTGTCGTCTTGCAAGGCTGAAGCTACGATCTAGCAAGCATCAAGAATGACGCCATTACAATTTTCATATATCGAGTTTCCCTTGTTTCAGCACTTCGTTTAAGTTTTGTGGTAAATAAATCATCATAGATTCTCTGAAGTTCCTGCCCATATCCACACTGTTGATGAGAACTTAGCACGATCGATGTGCCAGGAGAATTCGAAGTAACCTGGAGTGGAAACTATTATGTTGTCGACAAGCCCGCTAAGACTGACTGCATAACGAACAAACTTCGTATCGGCTTCCTCTTGGTTGGATCTCAAAAAGGCTACATCTAGGCCAGGATCTGAGCAGAATCCACTTCGTATAAAAAACCACCAGATATACTACGATTGCAGAGTCAGTGCCTGCAAGATAAGTTCATCTGAGACAATCCGTGCGAAGTCTGCTTTGTTGTCTCCTAGTGCCAAAAATGCTCGCCACTTCATCGGCCGCAACTGAACCTCTCTTACGTACTTCATTGACTCTGCTCACAGGCCGCGCCGTGTTCTCGGAGCGTTGACTTCTTGTCGTTGCTTTTATGGAGAGCCTCCTATCGAGTAACACATTGATCCTCTGGTATCCAGGACCTTTCTGCAAAACAGTGTTCACGTAACATTCTGCAAAGCCACTGAAAGCATTTGCATTTTTTGGTTTGCCAATAGCTGCCACCATAATTTTTAACATTTTTAACATTTTATTGTAATTTGCCCTGAAAAACCATTTTTGGAGAGGTAAATAAAATCTTATCTTATCTTATAATTAGTTTGCTGCCACCAGGGCGAAGCCATCGAAGAACAAACTGACTCTAGGCATTTGACCTTTTCTCTGTGAACGTCTGCTAAAATTGACTTGTTTCACACTTGTGGGGTTCATTTCTGCGAGAAACAGTGACACCGGCATTATACCTCAGATGCTACAATATGGCTTGCATGTTTATCTCGCGCCTGCCTTCATACACCGTCACTTGACAACATAGAATACTCTGGTTTCCATGCAAATTTAAAGTCTTTCTCTTTTTGGGGCTAGTTGCAGCTCTTTTGACTTCATTAAGGCTGGCAAATAGAGGTGGATTATTCTTGCGAACAGGGTCACGAAAGTTTGTCTTCCATCCCTTCTTCCCCTTCCCGTTCCCGTTCTTCCTCTCTGTCTGAAGATAGTAGCCTCCATTCCACAAATCATTTAAGCGGAGTCTGTCCAATCGAAAGATCTTGTTTTATTTCTAGAGTCACAAGATCCTTCTTGGCAAGTTTTTTCAAAGTTTCATTTGTCCTTGACAACAACGACCCGAATTTTGTTGTGTGGAATGTAGAGAATTTTCAGCTTCATTATCTTGCTTCTGTCTCTCCTTGCCACTCTCTTTGTGGATAAAAGCAGATGTTATGGTGTATGTCAAACATCGCTGATGTTTGTGAAGCAATTCAATTACAACTTTCTATTAATACAAGAATCACATTGATTTTTTAACAAAATGTTAACACTATACCCATGATAAAGTGAATTTTTATGAGAGGGCGTGGTCAATCTCACTGGACGGCTTGATATTCATTTTTTTCCCCCCCCTATAGAAACGGTATAAAAACTGTCAGAATATTCTTAAAATCATTTTTACAGTCAGTATACTAGTAATGTTTTGAACAAATTTCTGGATGAATTATGCTTAAAATAGCTGAAGGAAAAAATCCTTATTTGGACAATGACGTCATAAATAAATGCAATTAAAACATCATCTTAACGCAAGAATTAAGCTTGGCAACATTGATTTTCGAAATCAGCGTACTCGATTTAGCAAAAATAGCTATGTTGCCAAAAATCAGACAAAAATGCCCGTGGGTGTCACATTTTGGACTCCTGGGTACCTGACTAGCAGTGTTTCTGATCCCATCCCTTTCCACTTGGTCTCACTTATCCCGCGCACTTGAATTCCATATTCCACCATCTCCTTGGCTTCTTGAGCTGTCTGTGTTGCCCCCGCCACGGTTCTCACGTTCGAGCAACCGAAGGTCATCTGTTGCTTGGGAGCTACTAAGGGGCAGTGTCACACTGTTTATTCAAAGCACGCAAAGCTTTGTGACTTTCTTATACTTTCTGCTGCAAAACAGCATGGAACCCTTTAAAACTGAACAATAACCTGTTTTTCTTTACACTGAATACATCTTAAATGTGTTTTCCGAGCCTTTTGGCTTGATAGCACCTTTATTGTTGGTACAAATTCTGGAAAAACGATGTTTACATGGCCATCATCACTGACAAATTTTTTCAGATCTATCGCATGTTAAGATTCAAACTGCTCCGAATCCAAATGTCTAATGGCGGAATAAAATTACCCATAATTATGTGGTCAGAAAGTCATTGTTATCTGTCATCTGAACATAACATGTATTGTGCAATATGCATAATTTACTTAGATTTCAATTTCACTGTTAATTACCTGTTTGTAATAGTTTTTTACAAATCTCATGCAATTGTCATTAATTCTTTTCAGAACATACACAAAAGGGCACCTTCAGTGGCTGTACGTGAAGAATGGAAAGTGTTGGAAGATGGTGAAATGGACTTTCCTCGACTTTCCAAGCTTAACCTGCCAAATGTAGAGGAACCTGAAAATCTGTAAGTATTGGCCATACATCACTACAATAACTGTATATTGTATTGACCATACATCACTACAATAACTGTATATTGTATTGGCCATACATCACTACAATAACTGTATATTGTATTGGCCATACATCACTACAATAACTGTATAATCATGTTGAAGATTAAGGGAACATTGTGTCATTAAAGTGAAAGCCAAATGCCTTCTTTTCTCTTTCTAGGTATGTGTGTGGTAGTGTAGAGTATTATGAGAAAAGTTATGATCGTGTGACAACAAAGAATGAAGTGCCTTTAGCTGGAGTAAACAGAATCTTCCACAAAGTCACAACCACAGATGACCCCATTATCAGGAAGGTATTTATCCCAATTCTACAATGTTGGAGATGTAGACAGATATGATTATGTTGACGATGTGCATTAAAGAAAGCAGTAAATTGCAGTAGTCAGTGTTTAATCTGTGCAAGCTGTCTCAGAAACACTACTACGGTAAAAAATAAAACTTAAGGTAAAAGCTGTTAAAATTGATGCTAAACGTTTTCGATCTGTTCGATCATCATCAGAGTGAAAAAATCTGCATACACTCATCGTTCTTATAGTTCAGATAACAACAGTTATGTAATACCTGTTCCCATTGGGAACAAGGTGAGGTCCAGTGATTGCACTTGTTTGTTTAGTTCAGGGTGGTAGCGTGCAATGTAGAATGCTTCTTTTATTCTTCTTTTTAACCATGAGTGGGCAGTGGTTAAAACATTCCACGTGAACTTGTGATTAGGGTGTTTTCTGATGTGCTTGGCTGGCTCTGACTGCTTATTGACATCTGAATGTTCGTTAACACGAACCTCGAGGTTGCGTGCTGTTTCGCCAATGTATGTTACTCCACAATTACACTTGCCTTTGTAGATGACGTGTGACGGGTGTGTGATTTTGTCTTTTAACTTGAAGATTGATTCTGTCTTGCGTGTTTGCCACATTATGAAAAAGTTAAACCTCCATTTGGTGTACAAAAGCTTCTTTAAGAATTTCCTACTTTCTACTTCATTTGTTCTGCAGAAAGGGATACGAATTCCAAGTTTAGGTCTTTAATCGAAACAGTGGACAGGAATTATTGTTTCGTCGCTTTTTGGGTTTTCAAAATCGCGGATGACTTCATTCACCAATTTCGTGGGGTATCCTGCTTTGATGAATGAATGTTTGATGGCTTTGACTTCTGCTTGCCAATTGGTGGCTATTCGTTTTGCTTGATGTAGGGCCCCTAGAATAGTATTGCGCTTCCACCTATGGGATGGCCGATTTCCAATGTACTTGTAGTTTACCCGGTTTTTGGTAGACGCTGGTGGTGAAGTTTCCCTCATGATGGTTGAAAGAGGTGTCCAGGAAGTGGCCAGGGTTTTCTTCCACGGTAAACTTGATGTTTGGATGGTAGCTGTTTAACTTATCAATGCTCCCGACAATCTACTTAGATGTTTCTGCCTTTGTTTTGTACAACAGCGCTGTTTAGCGCTTCGGAAAAAACGTTGCACAAACCGAGGTAGTTTTGAGCCTGGCGGCATAGAGAGTCGAAAACAAGAGGTTTCTTGCCGGGAACTTCGTCAACGCGAGTTTTGCAGGATCCGCTTGGGTGCTGCCGCGACAAAGTTGCCGAGAAGTGACCTGGTTTTAGACTTAAAAAAATTCTTTATATGTTCCCCAGGACACCTTCCCTTCGCAAAATATTTTCTGTGTCTCATTAAATATTCATCAATGAATCTATCGATTCGTGCGAACGAAAACCTCATAAGTTTATCTTGTTTTCGCGGGATTTTGTAGATGTGTGATGATGTAAGGAGTGGAGATAGAAGTGAGAGCAAGCCGGCGGCACTCAACTGAAAGCAAAACTAGTATAATGTGACAACACGAGCAAGCGTATTCAATCAACAATCAGTCTTTATTTCACTTTCACCTCGGCAAATTCAGTACAGCTAACGGTAACGGTAACAGAGTAGAATAGTCTTGCCCGAAACAACAAAAACTAGACAACTGCAAACAGACTGCAGAAAAAGCTAGCTGCAAGCAAACTGGCGTGAAAGCTTACTGCATTAAAAGCGCGATCTATAAAAGGTTGAGGCTGACTCTGATCCTAAACTTAACTTGAAACGGCTTAACTCCCTAATCCCTTGGGGTTAGTGTTAAACTTTTTTTTTTTTTTGCGTTAGGGCTAGGCTTTTGCGTTAGGGCTAAGTCTGTAACCCTAATCTGAAACTCTAATCCCGACCCTACGGCCTTGGGGTTACCTTTTGCGTTAGGGCTAGGACTTTAACCCTAAAAATTTAGCTGACTTCATCGTCTTGAGAAACAAAAGGTTTCCTTTATTAATTGTTTGTAAAAGAAAAGTCAAAAGACGCCGCGCAAGCAAAAACCTTGTCTTTTTGCATGTGTTATTTTTCGAAAACGAAGGAAAGACCAGCAAAATTAAATAAAGGGCAGTGTTGAGCACACGTAAACGAACTTGCGTGCGAAATTTGGAGTTGTTTGTGAGAATTTTCAATTTGGCCAAAACACAAAGTGCGTTTCTTGCGCTTACGCCTTCAATTGTGGAGTAACATACATTGGCGAAACAGCACACAACCTCGAGGTCGTGTTAACGAACATTCAGATGTCAATAAGCAGTCAGAGCCAGCCAAGCACATCAGAAAACACCCTAATCACAAGCTCACGTGGAATGTTTTAACCACTGCCCACTCATGGTTAAAAAGAAGAATAAAATAAGCTTTCTACATTGCACGCTACCACCCTGAACTAAACAAACAAGTGCAATCACTGGACCTCACCTTGTTCCCAATGGGAACAGGTATTACATAACTGGTGTTATCTGAACTATAAGAACGATGAGCGTATGCAGATTTTTTTCACTCTGATGATGATCGAACAGATCGAAAACGTTTAGCATCAATTTTAACAGCTTTTACCTTAAGTTTTATTTTTAACCTTTTATCGGCGAAATGTATATATACTACTACGATAGTCAAGGGAATTTTGTTGAAAACTTTCAAGCTCTCTTGGAATGATTATCAATGGGAACAAAGTTGTAATTATAACTTGTGAAGCAATTCTTGTGATGTACTTGTATTGATGTCCCTATCTAAAACAAACTTTGAAATTTGTTTATATAGCAACTTAACATTCCAACTCCAAATATACAAATGTAAGTTTATGTGGGTACCACTATTTTTTGTTTCAGTTGCTTTCAAAAGGAAATGTTTTCACAACTGATGCCATTACAGCTACCCTCATGACTGCTACACGTTCTGTTTACTCATGGGATGTTATAGTTCAGGTATTGTACAAAGTGTACTTACCTTAATTTTGTAATTGTAATTCCTTCCACTTACCACGTTTGTCTCACAATAAATTATTATGATGTTGGTACATTTAGGTACATCAAGGGTAAACTGAGATTTATCGGAGTGGTTGCATTGTGCCTATTATATAGATGACAAAATACAAATGGTGAGATGTTATGGTGAACATGTTATGGCCATTCCTGTCTGGGGGATATACATGTACATCTGTACACTACAAGTTGCTTCATGATACAGAAAGATAGCAGAGGTGGCCTGATGAGTCACTAGGAATTTTACTGATACTGCACAGAGTTAAGGATTTAAAAAGTTTTGGTTTCAACCAATCTGCTAGCCCCCTCACATACCCTGAAGCTCACTTATTTTAAAATGTTCATATGCCTCAATCTGAGTATTTTCCTTTGTTTTGTATTCATTATCAAATACTTCCATAAACCAGAATAAACTAAAAGACTAAATTGAAGGAAAATTGAACCACAACATAGCTGTACCATCCCCTCTTACCATAGAGGAAGTTTCAGTAAGCTGTTGCTCCAAGGTACAAAATACACAGTCTCAAGATCTGTTTCTATATGTTATATCTGTAGCGTGTTGGATCTAAGTTGTTCTTCGACAAGAGAGATGATTCTGAATTTGGTAAGTTGAGAGTTGAAATTAAAACAATGAAAAAGCAATTTGTCTGACGTGCCTGTTTAAAAGGCACAGAGATTCCAACCCTCTCATTTTGGCCGGAAAACCTTCCTGTTTCTGCAATCGTTTCCGGCCTCCCAGATTCGACAATATTCTCCCGTTTTTTCGGCTATTTTGCTTGTTTACAAGCTTGTCACTCTCTTACCGAATTTTGCACATAGTTGGGACTGTTTTAATTTCTCAAGGGGATGCTTTTCATTGTGGGTGATGAAAGCGTCACTCAATAGTTATGTGTCAACACTTGCGATCCCATAGCAAAAACGTCACGGACTTGTCAGATTTGCAAAGGTTATGTAACAAATCTAAACTTAACCCACGTGTTTCTGAAAGGTGATCTATAAAAAGCGTTGCTTATATTTAACTTAGGGCATTAAATTTCGTAGCAATGGATTTCGTAAATAATCACTAGCACTTGTAACATTATTTAAAAATTACAACCCGTGGCCGATGTGCTAGCCTCCTACACAACTTCTGCGTAGGAGGCTACCGATGTGCATGATGTGCACAAAATGATGATTTCAGGCAGTTCTGTAGTCTTGATAAATGTTACAAATTTACCCTGTACTTTACCTGTATGACTCAAACCGTAGCGAAAAGGTAAAATGAATTTAATTATTACGATTACAGTGATCCAGTTTTTGATAACATCAAACTAAAACATATTAAAATTTACAAATGCAAGAGAAACTGACAACATTGAACAATCAAATTAAAAACGAAACGAAAAAAGGTTACCGATATGTCCTCCCTCTTGCCTGAACATCTGAAAACGCTAAAGGCAATGAAGACAAATTTGTACTGGTACAAGTCTTTCACACACTAAAGCAGCGCTGATATTTAACCTAAGGCACTAAATTTCGTGACCATTGATTGCGTAACTAACGCTAAACACAAGTAAAATATCACTGCACTTTTTCGTGTTCTTCCAGACATACACATTCCAGAATGTCTGGGACTCGGGGACAATTGCACTTCTTCGTGAATTTTCTGTCGTGCATAACCTTTATCCGGAACCCTGCATTAAACCGAGTAGAAATCATCCTTACTCGAATGGAAACAACTATCGGTATTTAGAAAAAGGCAATCAACAATTTTTTTGTTTTTAACCAATCCACAGTGTAAACAACTGAGTCGCAAAGCGCTCCTGTAATGATAAGTTCGAAGAACAACGAACAGGATAAACCTTCGACTCATCCTTCATGCAAAATAGTCGATATCTCGAAGAGATCTTTGATTTTTTGTTACTTTCTTCTACGGTGTAGCAAAGTAAGCTTTGCTACACTAGCCTTTTTTGTACGATCCTTTGTCGTTTCTCTATGGTATCTCGGGCAATCATCTCGGGCTTCTTTTACCTTAAGGACAACCTACCTTGATCGACCCTTGATCCCGCGGTTTTTTGGACGTGGTAATGCGTCGACTTTGTACGACGTTTGCGTTCGTTCATTCCTGTTTTTGCTTGGTTTTGTATGGGCAACCTACCTTGATCGACCTACCTTGGTTTTTAGTCGGTAGATTTTCACTGACTATGATCTCAAAATATAGAAAATGGCATCTTAGAGGCCTATATTTTTTTTCCGGGGGTGCATGCACACGAACCTCCCAGAGGCTCGCACAGGCTCGCACCTTCCGCGCTTGTGGCCGCAACCAAAATCTCCCGTTTTTTCATCTCAGAGGGTTGGAATCTCAGAAGGCTGATCTTATTAATAGTACCTGCATGTGTTACCCTGTAACAAATACAGCATCAAACAGTAACCATTAATAAACTGTGTCATCCCTTGACTACAGTTGCACCAAGATTATTACACCATTTTTAATACCCTGCACACTGTATGTACAGCTATTCTAACGGGACAGGATGGGAAACTCTTGTGGGTCCCATCATGTCGCCAAAGACAAAATGCTTTAAAGGGACAGTTTCACGGTACGGCGCATGTACAAGTTATGATGCAAGCAAAATCACTTCTATTGTTTATAAACCAATCGAAAGCGATATGTCAATATGTCAATATGCAAATCCTGCGCGTATTTTGCCCATGTCATGGAATTTTCATGTACCGTAAGCTGATCGATTGACTCGTCTGACTCGTTCAATCGACTCTCTTCACAATTTCAAAGCTCGTGCTGAAAATGTCGCCAGCATCTGGCAAACCATTCAACTGCCAGTGTTATGGTGTGTGCTCAATGAAAGACAACTGGAAAGATGGAAGCAAATCGAATGATTTTCCTTGCAAAATCACACGGCGAGCTACACAAGAAAATACCTCTGCATTGCTTTGTTTATATGTCTGGAATGATTGATGAAAAGCGTAAAACGAAAAGGATTTTCAGTTTTCTTTATACTTGAAAGCTTGTACATTCAACGCTTCTGTTATGATACAATTCTCTCACTCGCATGAAGTTGCTGTGAAGATAAATTGGATAAATCGACTGAAACGTACGTTCGAATTCAATTTTGAGATGCAGGAATACAATCGCAAAAACGTTGATGTTGACATGAGATTTCTTAGCTTATGCCGTGATCCAAAATAGATGTAACTCCTTGTAGCTATTTTCTAAATGGTATCAACAATCTACCGCTTTATTTTGTTTTGCAACAGAACTTTGTGGTATTTGTGTAGTGAGCTAACACTCAGTGTGATCGCTCGTTTGTATCTTATCACGTCCACTATCACATCACACATATAAATTTTATTCAAGCGCACCAAAACACTGTTCATACCAAACCGCACATTCTACAATTACATATATGAATTTCCAAATGATAGATCCTTCTGTAAGCCACACAAGACTGCTTAGCCCCACACTAGATTGATCTGATTATCTTTTCGACCATGTTCGATCGCCAAGTACTCTTGAGAACGTCCCGTCGCCGGTCAATCATGATGTCGCTTGCAAGTTTCCGTATATTAAATAGCTTTTTCGTTGCCTAAAGGCCTCAATCAGTCAACAAAACATCACTCACAGGTACTTGAGAAATAGCTGACTTCAGTTTATCTACTAAGCGGAACGACGGATGACAATGTTTAACGACGGATTTATTCGGATATAACAAACGATCGCTACTTTGAATTTGTGTTGACCCGTATACGTCACGCATGCGTATTACTGTGAAACCCTCGCTTTAAGATGTGTATTTTTGTATTGGACGGTGTCGTCAATAATTTGATCTTTATAAAAGCACTTTACAAAACCAATCTTTTCGAGATGGTAGAAATCATTCCTTTCACTGACTACGCTGAATTTGTTCTTCTTGATTTATATAAAGCAAACACTTAAAAACATTTTTTGAAGAATTAAGAATTTCCGTATGAAAAAATTATTCGAAACGATCTGGATATTTAATCACACAACGAAAGATCGATTTCTTTAATACAGCTGTATGTACATTTTTTTATATTTGCTTGAGAGGTTCTGTCAAGGTACTCGTTTATACATAATTTTCTCAACTGTACTTACACTAATTTATTAATCGGGCGTGGCCGATTTATAGTTTACCCTTTGGTCGTCCTAGACGATAGTCTCCTGTCAGCTAAAAATGACGGGAATAGCCTGGGCCAATCGTTTTCATTTCAGTTTTGACAGTAAATCGTTGTAGGAACACTGGGTCGACTTTTGGGCTAATCTACAATCTGATTCTCTTCTTTGCTTCGGCGGGAGAACAGAGAAAAAAGCTTAAGGGGTAAAGTACTAATAATCACCATTGCGAAACTGTAGTTGCTTTGACAAGTTGAAGCTATTTTTGTAAATTAAAGGGGTAACGTCATTCATGTCACGCAATGTTTTTGTGGGAAACTTTGAAACTAGACGCTTTGCTGGTTTCTACAAAATTAATAGCAGTGTGATCTGGCGGTACATTTTTTTGAGGCGGACTCCACTTTTTTTTATATATTTAGCAAGAAGTATGCCATTTTCATTTCCGCACAGTTGGGCGTCAAAGTCACCTGTCACAAAGAGTAGAATGTTTGCACAACTTGGTTTGGATATATTTTAGATTTGACTAGTGACGTTAGTAAGACACTTCTCAATACGTCAGCAAAACATTGGCAATGTACAGTATTGGTGTGAACTTGAATGGAATTTTCTACGAGATCAGTAAAGCTATCGAATGAAAAGATGACTTGAAAATGAAAACTTCGAATAATTATAATTAAATACCAATTGAATTTTAGATGAGAAATTCCGGAAGTGACATCTGTGTTCAAAATAGGAACTTAAAGTTCCGAAAAAAAAGACCACATGTTTTGTAAAAATCACAGACAAACATGATCAAGAAAACAAAACATGCCAATGGGTTTTATTCACGAAAATACAACTTTCTTAAGAAAGAGTTTGTAAACAAGAAAATGGAATCGAATTACATTTCACACGAAATTTGCATACATTTGAACTTGCAAAAAAGAAGTATCTCTGCCGAGACATAATAGCGAGACCTTACATTAATAATTATTGTATTCTGATCTGATTGTTATTTTTTATGCATTAACTATTTGAAAGTGGTTCTCATCGATGAAAACAAAACGGTTTTTCATTCACTGCTTGAAGTATTTATAGACATGAAAACATTCGCTTAATCAAATTACATTCTGCACGAAATATTTTGTATCCATTTGTCTCGAAACTTTGAGGTAATTGAAATCTTTGTGGACAGTACTGCATAAAAGCAGTTCATAGAATTGAATAAAAAGATAAGAACCATATTGATAAAGGATATTTTAAAACTTTATTTTGACGAAATTCAGGATTTTCAAAGACTGCCAGTAAACGGCTGTATCTTGTCTGTCTCTAACGATTTTGCTACGGTTTCGAACGAGCTAATTATTCAACATGGTATCATGGAAGCGGGCAGAAGTCGGTTCGTTCTGAATTTTTTAATACGGTATACAAGTTACAGGTCGATATACAGACCCTCTGTACAGTAAAAAACGTTTTGGGAACAAACCATTGTGACATGATTGTGAACTTATTTTCTATGTTGATCAGTAAAAATCCTTAGTACGACATGAGGTTTGTTATCAAGTTCATTAGTACGTTAATACTGCAAGGTGTATAACCTCAGAGAATTATTATCAAGTGTGTTTTGTTTTATTAGCGGTTTATACTCTAAGGTCTTGGTATGAAAGATCAAAATTAAGGCATACGATACTGAATTGGTTAGGAAATGTAAACAAACATTAAATTGAATGAAAGTAGAAAGGGAGGGACAGGTGGGGGTGAAAGGCTAAGGAGATGGAAAGGGAGGGAGAATTAAAATCCATGCTTGGTTATATCACGCAACCTTTGACTTCTGTTGTTTTCTCACAAGAACAAAACTTAAGGTGGGGTTCTACCTAAATTTAAATGGAACTTTAAGAGATTTAAAGAAGGGATTGAAGAAAAGAATGGAAACACCTCCAAACAGTTGACCCCCTCGCAAGAGCACTCCGGGTTGTCAGGAGACTGTTTGGTGTCCGTCCACCAATTTTTAACTTCAATTCAAATTTTAAAATCACATTAAATCTCCAATATTTCTTATTTGTCTAAATTTTACTAATCCTTTGAGAAAAACTATCGCCTCCCAGACATCCCCCAAAATCGTCCAAAAATGAACAAAATACTGCAAAACAAATATATATGGGATAAGTAAAGCTTTTTTGGATTCCTTGAAACGCCGTTGAAATGGTTTTCAGTGATTTCCAGCCCTTATACTTTGGGTCAGAACTACTATTCTTCACCAGTTGCTATTACAGTAATGGTATGAAACAAATACCTAATCATTGATCAATAAGTTGTGATCATTTTCTTGACAATAGTAGTTACCTGATTAGGAGTTGTATACTATTCCATTAAAGTGTAAGGGCTGGAAAATACTGAAATGCGTCAGCCACCTAAAGCGTTGGAAAAATTGGTCTTTAGGTAAAAACCCTGCCTTTATTAAGTATTGAGAAAAGGCTGCACTTTGCTAGGTGTTACAAGTTTATATTTTCTAGACGTCTAGTTCAATCGTTTATTTGTATTGTGCGAAATATATTTTTATAAATTGAGCCCATTATGTCATTAGGTAATAATGCAATCTTGAAAACATTCCAGATTTTCATTATTAAATTGAAACACGAAAAATTCAAATTTGGGAAAACAAGCATGTCAAAATGACGTTGCCATGGTGATTTCAAGTTACTGGCACAATAACTAATCCTACCAAATTATTGCGAGATAAATTTTAGATAAACGCGCAAAATTTGGCAGCGTTTGGTTGAATCTTGAAAAAGTTATAAGCGTCCAAAGTCAGCGCGGGCCTCAAAACCCGGCCTGAATAGGTTTAAGTGACTGTTTTTCCAGTGATTTTTACTGTACTGTACCCTGCCTTTCAACTCAAAACAGATAGCTAATTGAAAGATAGCTAATTATTAAGCGCCCGATTTTAAGCTTCTCAAGCTTCTTGTTCTTTTTGCATGTTTCCTTTTTTGCTTGAACACTCGTGATAGCAACTAAAACTCAAATGAACAGTCGGAATATTCATAAATTTTTTTGAGTTTTAACGTATTTCTACGTTACAAAATATGCGAACTTAATAAACATTCTTGTCAGTATAACTGAAAATAACATCGATTAGAACATTTATCAAGCCAAAACAAGTGTAAAATACTCACATTCTCAATACGACGGTAAGGGCGAAATGCCCTCCTTGACAAGACGAGGACGGCAGAGAGTTGAGTTTTTGTGTGATTGCCTGGTTGTGTAAATTTACTTCCGGTAGCCATCCTAGCTCATCCCGTCCTGTTATCTTAAGGTCACTAGTGTAACAGATCATATACTTCAACATGTATAAGTACAGTGACTGCTCCCTTATGTGACAACACCTAGCCAGCCTATGAAATGTATTTGTTGCACAGCAAGTTGTTTTCTGATTTGCTGATGAAATCTTTGTTTTCTTAGATTTGCTCACAGTGAGTGAAACTGCACATGATGTGGTTTTTGATGAAGGAAATGGGATAAATTCACCCACAAATCTTGGCCTTGAAGCAACATTCGTCAATCAAAATTTCTCGCAGCAGTGCTTGAAAAGGGGACTAGACAAAAAGGTGTTTCCTAATCATAACCCTTTTGTTACTGATGAGGATGAAGGCCAAGTAGCATCTGTGGCATACAGGTATGAAGATAAACAAACAAGTGAATAAAACTATTTATGAAATTATTTTCCTATAAATTAATGAAACTTGTTATTTTAGTTAACATGTAGAAATAAAAAACTTTCTTTGCTTTTTCTCTTTTGTGTCAAAAATGTCACATGCTTGTGTCAAGAATGTCACATGCACTGTACAATGTACATTAAGTTTTAGTTCTATTTAACTTTAGTCCTCATAAGCTACCCACTACAAGTTTATCAATACTTGTGGTGACCACACATTTGAGGAATAATAAAGTCTAGATCTTTTCACATGCCTGGGTCATTTGCCAGCTGGGTGTGATGTATAATCCAGACACATTAATTATTTTCAGCACCGATTTTGTGAAGCCATGCAGTGTACAAGATCATAATTCCTGTTTAGCAACAGTTGTTGAACTTGAAACTACTCGAACAAAAAGCATTTGAAAAGCCTGCATGGTTATACAGCATAGCTTTTTGTGGCTCCGTTTGCACATGCAACGTAGCCACTATGCAGGAGAATCCGTAATGCTGTAAGTGTTACAAAAAATAGTATGTTTGGCTAAAAATAGTAACTGTTACTAAACATGGGTTCTTTTGTTCTGTCACGTATGCTTTCATTTTGTTTTACTTGCTGTTGACATCATGCTACAAGTCATAAGAGCAAAGTGTTACATAATGGCAGGAATTGCTGACACAAGGAAACATAAATTTAACCTTTTGCGTACAGTCAACTCTCACTATAACGGACATTTTCAGGACAACAATTTGGTGTCCTCAATAGTGAAAGTTCATAGTAACGGGAGTTATTTTCAGTTATTCTCATTCGCCATTCGCATTCGGTGTCTGTAATAGCGAGGTGTTTCAAGGTGGGAGTTGAGTCTGTATTGGGCGTAATTGCTTGTGGGATATTCATGCAAACGAACCTATTGACGTCTTCGTGGGAGGCTATGCCATTGACCTTTTTTTGAAGGAAAAGGCATTTTTTGTCTGCTTTTTGAGTTATTTTCCCAAAAATACTTTTTAGTAGGTGCGATGGAACGTGTAGTCAGTCAGTCAGTCAGTCAGTCCGTGTGTGAGTGAATCAAGTATGTTTGTTTGTCACACCAATCAGGTTTGAAGCACTATCATAACCGAAGAAATTGCATCATATAAAGGGGAAGTAATCTGACACAGTTGTAAGCGGGTGATTCTATTCAAAGATTTTGCTCGCCTGCTTACAACGAACACGCCGCCAGCGAAAAGACCCAACACTAAATTGTTATTCGAGTGTTTGTTTAGGACGGGCTAGTTTTGCTGACCGTAGTAGAAATTGCATAAAGCATTTGCACAAAGCAGATTTGAAGAATAATGTTCTCATTGTGATGTTAATACTGTGGGGTATATTTACAAAGAGTCGTAAATATGGTAAGGAATCTTCTTAATGTGTTGTGGCCTCTTGTTTTAAGAGTTTGTGACGAGGAAACTTCCTAAATTTAATATATATATATATATTTTTTTAAATTAATTAATATTTTATTGACACTCAAAATAATACAAACAAAGTATATAACGGTTTTAGATAACATCAATGTTAGCAAAAATAAATTTAAATACACATATAACAAGGAAAAAATGATACAACATAGGAAACAATTAAAAAGCGGTAATTTTAAATATACATTATAATTATTTCATGGGGCATGGTGGCGTATTTTGCGGGCTAAAATGGAGAATTCAGCGGGCTAAAATATATTTTAGCCCGCTGCGGTGGACCAATCAGAAACAAGAAAAAAAACGAAGTCAGCCAATCAGAACTGAACACCATTCAACTGTTCGCGCCGTTTTCTTGCTGGCTGGCATAAGCTGGCATCGCTTCAAGCTCCTTTAGTCGAGACGCTTCAAAACTGTTTTTGAGCTTCAAAATGTTTGAAGGACTGAACGGGAAAGCAAATTTTCAGTCTTCTCAGCTAGAAGAAGAGGAATTACAGAAACTCAAAAAGAATCCAGGCGGCAAAGTGAATGTAAGTTTGTCTTCGTCGAGCAAAGCTCGCTCAGTTGAATTTCAGGCATATTCCAAACTGCCAGTTCAGTTAACAGCACAATTAATTTAAACACATCTACATGACAACCTTTTTCAAGCAAAGTTTGTTTTGAGTAATTTTGCGGTTTTCTGCCGAGT
Source organism: Oculina patagonica (assembly GCF_052425735.1). Taxonomy (NCBI): domain Eukaryota; kingdom Metazoa; phylum Cnidaria; class Anthozoa; order Scleractinia; family Oculinidae; genus Oculina; species Oculina patagonica. The sequence goes on along the minus strand of NC_135769.1, from coordinate 14,684,780 downwards.
TTTGTAAATTTTTAAACCTGGTTTACAATCAGAAATAAACGCCGACTCGCAAGTCGGCAGTGTTCAAGATATCGCTTACTGTTTTTGATTCCTTAACTAAATGCCCTCCGAAATGATTATAATAGTAATAGAGTTGATGTTCGCGGGCGGAAAAAAAAACCGAGATTCAAGGATATCTAAACGTGAATACTTAAAAATTAAAGGAAATTCTTCCACTGCTTATTAAATTCTTCGAGTTGTTTATTTTTTATGGCAATTTGCCTAAGGGTATCAATCCTGATACCTAAGAAAGGGGGAAAGCTGTAAAAATTTATATTAGATTCGTCTTGAAAGCAGCAGAATATAAAGTATTTAGCGACAAGTGTAGCGTAATTTAGGAGATCTTTGTACTTAGTGTTGTTGTACCAACCGTATAGTATATTACGTTCATTGAGTTCGAAAGTCTGATTAGTTTTATCACACCACCAAATTTTGAAAGCATTCCAGAAGGCGGAGACTACATTACACAGGAAGAGCATGTGCGGAAGCGTTTCTGGCACAGCCTGGCAAGCGCGGCAGAGATCCGACTCAGACAAACTCGCACGAAACAATAATATTCTCGTTGGAAGGATGTTTTGTATGATTTTATACTGGAACATTTGTAATTTAACTTCTTGCGTTGTTAAGAAAGGCATCATATAGACATTTTTCAGGCTTTCTTTAGTAAAGCCATAACGTAAAATTTTAGTCTCGGCTAGCTGTAGGTGGTTGGAAGAAATGGTCTAGGATGGCTGTATAAGCAGAGTGAGTAGTGATATTTTGGGTGGGGGGTTCAAGCATGTAAACAAGACTATGGTTGGGGGGATCTGTTAATTTAAGTTTGCGCCGCCAACTAGTGGGGATGGAATTTATTAGTCCAAAATATGTGGTAAAGGGAACCTGCTTCAAAAGTTTTGCTGAAATTTGTCAATGGATAAAAAAGTAGAGTCAACATCAAGAAGGTCGTGCAGGCGTAAGATTCCATTTTGAAACCAGTGTTTAAAGAAGATTGTTCTTTTGTCTATTACTATATTGCTTTTGTTCCAAATTATTTCATTATGGATCTGTGTACTGTCATCAATAAGATCTGATCTGTAGTCTTGCCAGTACTTCAGTACCGAGCAATAATAGAAGGCCATCAACTTGGCTCAGCAAAAATTCTGGTATGGCTTTCCAGCCAGCATCAGAGTTTTGTTGTATCCTTGGATATCACGCAATTTTTTGGGCAGGATTCCATTATACTAAAATCCATCATCTTAAGACCACCACTGCTTTTCTCACCAATAATTGTGGCTTTTTTTATTTTCGGAGGTTTACCTTCCCAAATGAAAGTGAAAATCAGATTGTTGGTTTCATCAACAACACGGGGTGGTACGTACAGGTTGGAAGCGTTAAAAATCAGTTTTGACATTGCTAAAGTTTTTACAATGTTAATCCTGCCGATTAATGTCAGTTTTCTGCATTTCCATACATTCAAAAATTTTTTCATGTTGCGTATCTTGTCGCCAAAGTTTAATTTGTCTGCTCTAGGTGAGTCATATGAGAAAAAAACACCAAGCGCGCAAATAGGTTCTTGTGGCCAGTTAAAATTGAAAGGGGTGTCTTGTCTGTCTTTCCAACAACCCAACCACATAGCTTCGGTTTTTGACGTATTAACCTGTAAACCAGAAGTAGAAGCGAAATTCTTTAGCATATGTAGTAAATGTTCTATTGAATTGAGGTTGCTTACAAAAACGGTGGTATCGTCGGCATACATAGTTGATTTTTTTTCTTTTTCTCCGATTGTGATACCTTTAATGCGATCATCACGTTTGATAGCTCTGGCAAAAAGTTCAAGGCCAATAACAAAAAGTAAACCTGATAGTGGACAGCTCTGTCTCACACCTCGGTTTATTGGGAAAAGTGTGAAGCGTGCCCGTTGTTTAAAACGCAGCTGGAGATATCAGTGTGAAGAGTTTTAAACCATTGTAAAAAATTACCACCAAAATTAAAATGAATAAAGACCTTTTCTAAGGCCCCGTTTACACGGGTCCGGACAAATTTTTGCACGGACAAAAACTTGCACGGTTCCTCCTTGCGTTTACACGGGACCGGCGGAACTGGACAAATTTTTGAAGGGCTAAGTGTGCAAGTTTGGGACCTGAAAAAAGCAGGTCAAATTTTTGACTGGCACGGTTCCATATTTCATACGGACTCGTGTAGACACCCGAACCATGCAACTTTTTGCACAGATAGCGCGGTTAAGGCCTGGAATCTAGTTATATTTTGCCTGGTTGCTTAGCAAAAATGAAACATTTTGTTGCATTATGCTCCTATTTTGTTACATTTTGTTTTAAAAATTTAAAAATTTGAGGCAAAATAAACCCAGAAAGCAGTTCACAGATATGAGAAGACGAGCAGCGGTACGTCGGGGGAATTTCTCCTTGTCGTTATGAGGGTACTTTTCCAAAAACATTTTGGTTACGTCTTCGTACTTGCTCCTGACCGTTTCCCAATCAACTCCTTCCCCTGCTTTTCTTGCTTTGTAGTCTATAACTACATTAAGCAACAAATTAATTTCTTCATCAGACCACGTAAAGTTCTTGTCTGCCGCTTCTGCCGCCATGTTTGATTTGCCGCGTGCTGCATTAGCTGCAACATGATTGGCTTAAAACATTAGCAATAACCAATCACAACAGAGACGTAAAAAAGCCATTCAAATGCCGCAACTGGTCTAAAATTTGCACGGTTCCGTGTAAACACCACTTCAATCTGTAACAAAATTTGCACGGATCCATGTAAACAGGCGGTCCAGGTACAAAATTCGTCCGTGCAAAAATTTGTCCGGACCCGTGTAAACGGGGCCTTATAAGTAATGCCATTCAATGGTGTCAAACGCCTTGCGAAAGTCAAGAAATAGGGCAATTCCTGGCAGACTTTCTTTGTCGGTGTAGAACATAAGGTCTTGTATAAGCCTGATGTTTTCGCCGATATAACGCCCTTTTACATAGCCTGTTTGGTCAGGATTTGCTAGCTTCGGTAGAACCTTTTCTAGTCGCTTGGCCAAAACTTTAGTGAGGATTTTGTAATCCACATTTTACAGAGAAATCGGTCTCAGATTTTCCAGAATTGTTCTATCCTTAAATTTAGAAATACAGTTAACAATAAATACAAGCGAAAATAATGAATGACGTTTCGGTGACATCCTGGCACCATTTTCAAGTTAAAATTCATATGCGAAAGAGAGTTATTTATACTAAGATAAAGGTGTGATAATGAATAAATTAAGATAAAAATAACTGTTCAATGTTCATGTTCATTAATGAGAACAATGTCCGTTCAAGCCTAAACAAATACCTTCGCGCGAATTGAGTCCGACTGAGTGTTAAGGCTCGGTTTCTTCATGCGAATCCACAACATTTCGTGGATCAAGCAATCGAACTTTCCCTGACATTTCTTTAAGATCTTAAAATTGTTGGTCAGGTCGCCAACTTTATCAATTCGGTGTTCATTTTGAAGGTGTTTTCCAATGGCTGAAAATCGGTGTTCCTCAATGCGCTTATAAAGGCTGGTGTAACCGACGTATTCTGCATCGCACAGATCACATACATAGTTATAAACAACGCACTGTTGATTTATTACAGGTGGTTTTGACTCCTGTAATTTGAGATCACCTGTAATAAATCAACAGTGCGTTGTTTATAACTATGTATGTGATCTGTGCGATGCAGAATGTTACCCGCCGTCACCTTTATAAGCGCATTGAGGAACACCGATTTTCAGCCATTGGAAAACACCTTCAAAATGAACACCGAATTGGTAAAGTTGGCGACCTGACCAACAATTTTAAGATCTTAAAGAAATGTCAGGGAAAGTTCGATTGCTTGATCCACGAAATGTTGTGGATTCGCATGAAGAAACCGAGCCTTAACACTCAGTCGGACTCAATTCGCGCGAAGGTATTTGTTTAGGCTTGAACGGACATTGTTCTCATTAATGAACATGAACATTGAACAGTTATTTTTATCTTAATTTATTCATTATCACACCTTTATCTTAGTATAAATAACTCTCTTTCGCATATGAATTTTAACTTGAAAATGGTGCCAGGATGTCACCGAAACGTCGTTCATTATTTTCGCTTGTATTTATTGTTAACTGTTCTATCCTTATTCTTTTTTGGGATAAGAGAGATAATTCCGCGTCTTTGGGATATTGATAAAGAGCCATTGTGGAAGGCATACCGTAGTTAAGCTACTAACAATTGAGCTTTTCAGTTCGGACCAGAAGTATTTTAAAAATTCAGCAGGTAGTCCATCTGTACCGGGAGTTTTATTTGTAGAGAAACCCTTGAGGGCAATAAGTGCTTCTGTTTCTGTAATAAGACCTTCGCATTAAGCTTTTTCATCTTCGTTTAAGGAGGGAGTATTTTTTGGATTAAAAAATACATCGTTATCCTGTGAACACTGTGGCGGAGATTTTGTTCCTCTAAAATGTCAAATTGACTAGTTGTGAAAGAGCCGTCGCTCAGATTCAATTTAGTGACTAATTTTCTTGAATAATTTCTCTTTTCAAGACCATAAAAATATTTTTTGTTTTTAGTTCGTTAGAAATCAAAAAGTAATCTAGCCGACATTGCACTTTAAAAGACTTGTCCCTCCACGTGAATTGGCAAGCATCCGGATTTATAGATTGCCATATATCGTCGAGATCATATAGCTCGCAGAGTTTGTTAATTTCGTCGATGACTGGGCCTTTTTGTGTAACCGGGTTTCCTCCTTTTTTTATCCCGTTGAGTAAGAGCGCAATTAAAGTCGCCACCAATTATTATATTATCATGCGGGTATTCTTGAAGTTGATTTTGAAGGTCTTTGAAAAAGTATACCTGTTGATTAACGTCGTTAGGAGAGTATACGTTCACTAAAGTGAGATGTGAATCATCAGTTGTTAGTTTTGCAATTATAAATCTCCCGTTACTGTCTTGTGTTATGTTATCAATTTTCCAGTCGAGCTTGGGATTTAAAAGAATCATAACGCCTTTACTGTGGTTGGTTCCATGATTAAACAATACTTTTCCACCCCATTCCGCTTCCCATATATTTGCTATTTCTTTTGAGCTATAAGTTTCCTGAAGGAATATAAAGTCTTTGTTCTGTTTATGCAGCCATCTAAAAAGGGCACGCCGTTTTAAAGATTTGTTAAGACCTCTTACGTTGACAGTGAGACCTTTTAAGTTGAAGGTGTTGATTAAGGAGAGGTGTGGCGATTAAGCCAGAGCAAGACGTATGAATTTGACAGCTTTCTCCCTAAATTTAATATTGCTTGAGACTCTGTGCCCGACTCTGTGCCGCCAGCTGAAAACCGCAATTAATTTATTTAATAGTCTCTTTAGGGTCTTGCTTGATTCACTGATTTTTGGGCAATAAGCGTTTATGTTTATACCTTAAAATACACCCGTTTAGACATTAAATTAACTGGTATGGGTATTGATTTTAAAATGGCTTTGCTTTTAAAAGTAACCACGATCGATAGTGGCAACAGGCTTGAATAAGAGCATAAATTAATTAATTAATTCTTGTTCCTGTTTGTTGAATGAAAATTTTCTGTTACGACAGGAAACAAATACTCCAGGTGTACTACGCTTTAAAAACTTTCCCAAAAAGATGGTTTTTGATTTGATTCCTTTATTACTTTTTCGATTAATCAATGGAGACATGGCGTTTTCAAGAAAAACAAAAGTATCATGTTACAAAATGAGATAAACAAAAGTGACATGCTACGTGCATTTTAAAAAAACAAAGGTATCGTTTTACAGTGTTTGAAAAAACATAAAAGTATCCTGTAACAAACAAAAGTATCATGTTACGGTTCTAAACTTAGAGACTCAGGACAGTGCAGAATACAATGGAGTCGATCAACTAAAAGTATGGTGTTTTATTTTTAATGTTTATGTGCTTTATTTTACTTTCAATTAGACAATGAAACACCACTTGTGTTCCTTACGCTTATCTTTGCAACCGTTACACGATACTTTTGTTTTCCTTGCAAATGCTGTAACATGTTACTTTTGTGTTTTTTTGTTTTTAATAATTAAGCCAATTATTTCACTTTAATTTATTTAAGTTGTGGTTTTAACTGCTCGAAAGACATTTCTCGAAGAGTAAAGAACAAACCAAATAAAAAACATCTATTTCAATTTTTTTTTTTAAAGCGCAGTACAGCTTGGATAGTTGTTTCCTGGTTATTATAAGTTTTGCGGCGAAAATCACGGTGCAAGCTTTTGCATACTTAATTACGAAACCACTGTGAAAGTCTGAAAATCTAATTTAATTTATTTGCGGTTTTAACTTGGCGCCACGGAGTCGGCAGGAATCCTACTGCAAACACGTGATACACGTTATTAGAATATAATGTAATCTAATCTGCGCATGTGTTTGGCGCAAAGTACTATCTAAAGAATAGTACCACAAGGAGAGCAAAGGGTTTTCTGAAACAAATACGGTATATACCGGTACCTTTGAAATCTTCATATGCACCACATTTTACCTGAGGCATACAGTCAGGTGCTCCCCACCCCCACCCCGTCCACAGGAATAATTAATTAATTAATATTAATTTATTCATTGACTATTAATGTTTACACCTAAGCACTTTTAGTGGTTTAGGGGTTTAGCAGACAATAGCCCCAACAAACCATCACAATATTGCATTATGCTCTAAAAAGCTCGCAACAAAATAAGCGCTTAAATTTCGTGACATTTTGACAGTTAAATTAGTTTTTTGTTTTTGAAATGATAAAAAATTTACTATTCAACGAAACAGTTTTGATGTAACAAAGTGCACATAAAAATTGTTTTGTCTGCAAGCACTTTTTTTCCAAAAAATGCCTCCTACCGGTAGTCGTAGTAAGGGGCTTTATAGTTTTCAGTGATGCACAAATAGCTCAACCCATGAAATAAACCATCCCAACAGGACTAACACATTCAGTCTTACCCCAAGCCACCCAATCAATTAAAAAGATTACTCAATTATGTAGCGTGGCAATGTTTATGTCAGTTTTCGTTTTCGCTTAGCATGAAATGAAATTCTAAATTCTCCTAAAAGATGATTTTAAAGTTAAACAAATCCAGTTGCACCATGGAATTGAAGATTAAAGTTGAACGAAGCAATCAGGTTTCGGATTCTACTGTGGAAATCACAATGAAAAAGGCTCAAAAGATCAGAGAAACAAACAGTAAATTACAAGAAATAAAGGTTCGAAAAGTGTTGAAGGAGAGAAAGGTTCATTTGCTTTCTTGCTTTCAGGTCTGTTTCTTTTTAGACACGAGTTGAAGCAGGTTTTCTCTAAAGGAATAACACACAAAATGTCAAGAACAAAAGTAACTCGAAAGCCTAAAGAAGTGTTTTTTTTTTGTTTTGCGTATTCTGACAGCATGCTTCTACAAGAACGTAGTATTGTATTGAAAATTGCCACTATTCTTAAGCATGAAGTTTATTTACAGGTATCGTAAATGGAACCTTGGAGATGGAATTGAGCTTATTGTGAGATGTGAGCATGATGCTATGATGCTGGGTCCTAATGGAGAAGAATCGTTTATCAATGTCAAGACCTTGAATGAGTGGGATCCCAGGGTTTGTGTTGCTTTTTAGTATTTACCACATTTGGCCATTTCGCTAGGGTCGCGTTTTGTGACAGCTTTGCTCTGACACGTGCACAAATCGAAGTTCCAACCTATTCCCTATGACTTGCCGGGGGTTTTTTCCCTTTACTCTTTCCCTGTGGAAATTCCTTACCATGGCGTAGCCAGGGTAGAAGATGAAAGTTTTCTCCAAGTTTTTCACTCAAATTTCTTAGCATTTTTGTACGTATCTCAATCTCAACTAAGCCAATTGCTGCTTTAGGTATCATTGCATAGATCTTCCTTTTACAGCATATGCTGTCCATGATAATTGTATCACTTATGCATAGGTGTTTCACTCCGTCTGTTGTATCATGTGAAAAGTTCGAAATATGAAATACAGATTTCCACAGTGTCAATTGTCAATGAGCTTAGTATATCAGTTGAAAAAAGAGACACGGTCCAGAGGATACATAGCTACATTTTTTATTTGTTCTTGCCAGTTTTCATCTGTTGGTTGGTAGCGAGCCTTGAGATTTGCACAGTGTTTGTTTTTCTTTTGAGTGTGTGCCATCTTTTGTCAGAAAGGATCAAACAAAATGTCAATATTTGCTGCCTGTCTAGGGCAGCCCCCAATTTGCATCTTAAATCTCGACTTTGAGGTTATCTGCCTCGCTGTTTTGCTGTTTGTTAGCAAATCCCTGGCCCCGTTGCTTAGGAAGTCTGTGATTACCAAAATAGCATCCACGCGGCTCACTGTCACAATGTTAAACGTGGTCATTCACTCCTTTGCATTAAAGATTTAAATACACCTTTATGGATCTCTTAGTGGAAGGAGAATACCCTAAAGAATACTCGAATGCCGAAAAAATAAACATCAAGGTCTTAAAAGCGATGAAGTAATCATTCGACTTTAGAGTCCTTAGATTTCTGAAGAGCGACAAGAAAAATCAAAAGCGGACTGCTGACTTCAAATGGAGTTTTCTGGACTAACGAGAATGCCACGGTCAAGAAAAGCTAATTTTAAGTGTTAATTTTAAGCAATATTGCTTAACCAATGATTTCATTCCAAATCAAATTACGTTTAATTGGCACGCAAAGCTCCCCATAGTTTGGCTCCAAGAAATTGAATCAATACAAAGTGACGCTCACTAAAATATTACCGTATGTCATACACGTAAGAAAATGAGTTTTTTGCTTCTAACGGCAAATTTAATGTTTACTTGAATAAAAATTCTGTCTCCAAATCCTTGTCCGTTTTGGTATGTTTTCTATCAACCTCACTTCCAATATAGAACCACTAGACGTATGTTTAATATAGCAGAAACGGGGTTGTGCTGGAAACTCCTCCTCTCAGATCTTGGCTTGGAGCTGTACCCAATCCTTTAATACAAACCTTTAACTTCTAGTTAATATCCTGATGGCAAACAAGCTGACATTACAAATGTTTTGTGTGCCTCGGACCTTATTTTTTTCTACAAGAGTTTTCAGCTGCATTGGGTTAGTGTAAGACACTGTGTACATGTTTCAGTGTGTGAAGTTTTTGTGTGTGTGTGTTTTTGTTTTTTCAGGCAGTTGGTGTAGATTGGCGTCAGAAGCTGGACTCACAGCGCGGTGCCGTACTAGCAACAGAATTAAGAAATAACAGTTGTAAACTGGCTAAGTGGACTGTTAGTTCTATTCTGGGTGGATCAGAGTACCTCAAATTAGGGTAAGATAGGTTTTCCATGATCCTCAAAAGAGCGTACGGCACGTTTTTTCTTTCCTTCTTTTTTTAGGGAAAGAAGAAATAGTTCTCAGTTTTGATTAATTGTACTTGTACATTGTAACACAAGTGACAAATTAAATTATGTTTTGTTATTAATTGCTCGTTGTATTTCGAGTGCAATGCTCGCAAACCCTTCCACTTCACTCTCTTCACTTTAATCACAATGACTATGGTGTCCCCAACAGGTACGTGTCTCGAGTAAACTACCTGGATTCCTCAAAGCATGCAATCCTTGGCACACAGCAGTTCCGTCCAAAGGAGTTTGCTTCTCAGATAGCCCTGAACATGGATAATGCCTGGGGGATCCTGCGTTGTATCATTGATACCTGCATGAAATTGCCAGATGGAAAATACCTTATACTTAAAGACCCTCTAAAGGTGAGGAGTTATGAATGAGTATAACCGTCCTTACTGAAACATTGTTAACTTGTTTCTCTTTGGAATGCAAGGGCAATGTTAACATTGCTAAAGGAAAAGGTTTATATATTATCGTTTTGTATGAAAATGTTAAATCGGCGTTAACTAAGTTTCCTATCCCATGGATCTCGACAACAAACTCTACTGTTGTAGATCTTATGTTTGATTATATCGTGTGAGAAACTGTCCAAATTAACCAAACTAAAAATTTATTTGAACAATTTCAAAATTAAGCGAACAATCGTAGCCACGATTGTTTTGGATTTTGGTGGCGATAAATTATTTCCAAAAATGTAATATAATTCCTTAACGCAGTCCTTAGTCCAATTTCCATTATTGGTCTAACAATTTAATTATTACTACCACGTTATGGCCATAAACATGCTTATAAATGCAGTGTGTAATCGCGCGTGAATGCAGACGAAAGGGACACAATATACATATGCATATACCTGAAGAAGAGTACTGAATCTATGTAAATATAGGTGTCATTTGTGTTCAGTAGAACCCACGCCCCCCTGATGGTGAATCGGTTGTGATCACCACTACACTGCTAGGACAACCATTCTGGCAACATGGCTAATGTAGGTAATGGATGGTCAATTCGTGGGTCTCTCTGGCAAGATTTTGCAGGCCCAAGAGAGGCCCGCAACTCTAATCTTGACAGTGACCGGCAGATTTCATATAACAGGTGCACTCCACGTTTATAAAAGTCCAGCTGCAAAGCAGAAGTTGAAAATTTGTTCTTCCACCAAGAACGATCAGAATGGGAAAAATGTGTCAATCACAACAGTTTGTCAAAATACCGGAAGTTGACAATCTGTTCTTCAAGAATGATTAGAATGCGAAAAATGTGTCATTCTCACCAATTTGTCACGTAAGATCGAGGCTTCTGCCACATGGAAGATTGGAAACCAGGGGAGGTTGGACACCGATCATGGCTAATTTTGACCAATGAGAATGGCTGTTTTACGTGACCTTGGCGAACCGTAAAAAATATTTTACAGTGACAGAATGTGGCAGTTATTTGCGTTTTTCTGATCTCTTTTGGACGCTAGTCATCTGAAAATCGTTTTGTGGCTTCATTTAATATTATTCCTTCCGACTGTGTAGAAATTTCAGAGGTTAGTTAATTTATTATTTCGTATTTTTGTCAAGATCTGAAGAGCAATTGAACGGTGTTGTTAGTTTCATACGTGTCATAGGACACATTTTGAAGGAAAAGTTTCACCCGTTTTCCTTGGGTTTTAGGCCGTAATCTTTACATTACGCAAAAGTAGGTTTGTTGCTCTTTGTTTTTACACCCTTGCCCCCGTTCGCCCCTGCAACCGTTTTTAACACGTGGATACGGGTTTTTGTTGGGACTTTGATATGCAAATGTGTCCCTCGCTCACTCGGGTGTAGATCTTCGTAATTAGTCGGCCCCGACGACCAAACCGCATATTAAACACGAGCGGACACAACGTCACTCTCGTGTTGCGCGGTCGCTCAGTGATGTGAGCGTGTGTGATTTCGAATGGGGCGTGAGAGTCTCGGTGGACTTCAATGTTTGCTTGCTGGACTGCGCTTACGGAATGAGTCGTGGCGCTTTGGCCAAAAAATGGAGACGTGTTTTTCCTTATCTAGCAGGATGGAGTGGAGAAGTAGAACGATCAAGAAGTAGTAGGGCGCCCGCGTGAAGGAACATCGAGAAATGTGAAAGAGGCGACTCTTTTCTTGTGTAGGGTGGTCCTTTGTGACTTGTATGCTTTTCTCTCTGGCTTGAAAGGCGCCGCTCTTCCTCAAGGGGGGGGACGGCTGCCTTTTTGTGTAAGGAGGGGTCTGGGTAGGTAGGTAATGGGCTGGCACTGAAACAGCTCCTCAATGGTGGTAGTGTGCTACTGACCTCCACCTTCCCGCGCCCCTTCTCTCCTCCCAACTAACTCAGAAACTCAATTTTTCCCTTCCCCCCTTCTTCTTCCCTCTCTAAACCTACAACAAAACCAAACCCCACTTCCCCAGTACCCTCGCAGGGGAAAAAAAAATGTTATTTTCTCCTCCTCTTCCTCCCTGTCGCCCTGTTAGGCTACTGTCAACAATCTCGCAACCTTTGAAGTAGAAGGGAACTGGGGATGACCTGCCTAAGGAAGCAAAACTACAGTGGCTGAACATTAACTCAGGGGGCTGTGCTCGGCACTTAATAATGATATAATTCCCTGACAGGGCAGAAGGTCCATAAACTTACGGTTCAATTTCTAACATCCCACCGCGCGTATGTATTAAGATAACAGTGTGCCTGGCACGACCCAAGTTTTAAAGTTATAGTACAGTGATTGCAAGTTCACTAACATGTTTATCTCTAATAATTTACTTTATCCACGTTTCACTATAGGTCTATTTGATTAAGATATTTTGAGTTAAACTTTGCTATGTGTAATAGTTGATGTGACGAAAATATGGCGCGAGGTGTCAATAATTTCGCTAACTCCACGTTTGAAGTATAACGTCGAAAAAAAAAAAAAAAAAGACCTGTTTTGAAGCGGCAAGAACATTGCGTGACAAGAAAAGCGTTGCGACTTTCGGGTGTTATGCAATCCATGTAATCTAATTTGTTGACTGTGTATTTTGAATAAACGAGTGTTACAATGAGAAAACTTATCGGTGGTTGATTTATATCATTCGTTTTATTTTCGCCGATTACTTTGACAGTTCGAAATCAGAAACATTAAGATCCATCCTGAAACTCAAACAAAACAACGGCGACTTGAATCCGTCTAGTTTGTGGAGAAGTGCCTCGCTAAACGGCAAAATAAACATTCGCCTTTCCGCTGCTTTCCGACGTAAAATCAACAACTGAAATACGCAAAAAGCCCATTGAGCCCAAGAAACGTCAAACTCGGTATAGTAAAGATAAATAAATTTGAAACGTTGCTGCCATGTAAAAATATACTTCAAAGAGATCAGGTTGTGACTCTTGTTGGTTGAAAGCAACGATTTTGCACGACGGTGCGATGTTCACTCTCCCTATTTTTTTATTATTTAACCCCCCTAAAAAATTTTTGAAAAATTATTATTATTCACTCTTTCACGTCTCAGTTCAAATGAAGCCGAAATGACGGTCTACCCATAACTCTTCGCGGGCTGGTGTCCAACCTCCTCTGATTGGAAACCTTCCTTCGCGTTTCCCGGTGTGTATTGTAAGAATTCCTTGTCTTATGCTGCAAAACAAAAAGTTCTTAATGCAGCAAACACATGTCAAAAACTGAGAGTTGGATGTTTAAAAAAAAAAAAAGGGGCACAATGTGTATGTGATTTGTCTACGCTTTATTATTTTTTTCTTGTTTTGTTTTTTCGGTTTCTATTCTGTTTTTTCTAGGCAGCTCATTTCTTGTTGTTTTTGGGAATAGTGCTTCTATCATGTTTTTAAAACTTAAAAGCGTCGTCTTTTTCTTTAAACTTTCAGTTATATGGGCTTTAAAATTTCTAGGGAAGGCTGTGTTTATAATTTATGCATGTAAGGACTGGGCTGAGTCCCAAGAGAGTGAAGCAGAACAAATACAATTGCAGTCAAAGCTCTCGTAAGCGGACACCCTCGGAACGCGAAAAAAAGTGTCCGTAACTGGAGCTGGCTGCTTACGAGAATGGTTGTCTTGAGCGGCCACGAAAGGTGTAGAGGATAGATGGCTGCTTATGGCAGCACCCACAGTTAAGTGAGCTTTAACTGTATTACATGGGAGAAGAACCACCAGAATTGTAAAATTACATTGACATTTTGGGAGTACAGGTACTGAACGTTGAGAAGCATGTAAAGGTACACCTTTTTTGTTCCATAGTTTGACAACATTCTATGTTCAAGTCCAAAAATTTAAGCCTCCATTTCCCGAACATCTTATCTTGACCCTTATCTTAGACTCTGTGTCAATCATAGGCAGTCCAGAAAATTCAAAAGAAATCGGCTATGCCATTTGAATCACTGCATTCGGGGGGAGAGGGGCAAGACAGGAGGTCTGGGACCGAATAATGATGTTCTCACAACTTGCAAAGCGATCAATTCATGTTATAGTCAGCGGCAGTGTGGCATCAGACCTTTTTCGGTATATAATGTTAAGGTGGCTCGATCGGATTTTTGAGTGACGATACCTTTCAACTTTGAGCAACTTGTACGCCACCGTAAACAATCCCACTAAAAATCTGTAGCTGTACTTAAGAAAGATGAAAGTTTCGAATGAGATAAGTTTCATCGAAATCGGAGTAACCATAGCAACATAATGACGTCACCACCCATTTTACACGAGACCGATTTTCTTGTAATAGAGGGATAATTTTGAAAAAAGGCTTCTAGATCTTGGACTTGACATAGTTTTCTCAAGGTCTGCGAAATTTGAAGAATTTCTATGAGAGCGTTTTCGAGAAAATTTTGGATGAAGTTTTCAGGTGCTAAAATACAACAAAAACAAAGCAGTCTTAAAACATTATTGAGAAAACGTTCACAAGGCCCTATCAAGTAACATTTTGGCCTTAAGTGAATCTTGTACTATCCAATTACCTTGGGAGAAAATCTCAGAGAAATCGTTTCATTTGATTTCTTGAAACATCGGCTTGAATATGAACTGGTATGAAGTGTTATTTCGCTCTTTTATCGAAAAAGGGCCTTCGCTTACTAAAATGATCGCAAAATAAAAAGCGCTCGATAGAATTTTTTTAAACTTGGCAGTCAAAAAGAAAAATAAGTTTGTAATGAAATTTCTGATTTTCAAAATAATTGAAACATTCTTAGGCAATTAATTTAAAGCCTTAATTCAGGTAAACATTGCGCTGTTTTTCACCCTACATCGGATCGCTGCCTCATTATAAGTCTCTATTGTGTCGTGCCCCGTGCATTTGTAAATTTCAGCACATCTTGAATATGTATAACAGCTGCTTGTTTTCCGAAAACTGCACAGAAACAAGCTAATTTAACAAGCCAAAATACAATAACAACGAGGAATAGGCTAGTAAAGCACTTGTATTATCTTCAGTTTCCTAATAGTTTCAAGGCCAAGGCGGAATTGTCATAAAAATCTCCAGAAATAAATAATTAGTGATTTATAATCTACTGGAATTTACAAATGCACGCGGCTTGAGACAATGGAGACAGATAATGAGGCAGCGATCCGATGTAGGGTGAAAAACAGCGCAATGTTTACCTGAATTAAGGCTTTGAATTAACTGCCTTAAAATGTTTCAATTATTTTGAAAATCAGACATTTCATTACAAACTTATTCTTCTTTTTGACTGCCAAGTTTAAAAAAATTCTATCGAGCGCTTTTTATTTTGCGATCATTTTAGTAAGCAAAGGCCCTTTTTCGATAAAAGAGCGAAATAACACTTCATACCAGTTCATATTCAAGCCGATGTTTCAAGAAATCAAATGAAACGATTTCTCTGAGATTTTCTTCCAAGGTAATTAGATAGTTCAAGATTCACTTTAGGCCAAAATGTTACTTGATCGGGCCTTGTGAACGTTCATCTCAATAATGTATTAAGACTGCTTTGTTTTTGTTGTATTTTAGCACCTGAAAACTTCATCCAAAATTTTCTCGAAAACGCTCTCATAGAAATTCTTCAAATTTCGTAGACCTTGAGAAAACTATGTCAAGTCCAAGATCTAGAAGCCTTTTTTCAAAATTATCCCTCTATTACAAGAAAATCGGTCTCGTGTAAAATGGGTGATGACGTCATTATGTTGCTATGGTTACTCCGATTTCGACGAAACTTGTCTCATTCGAAACTTTCATCTTTCTTTAGTACAGCTATATTGATTGATTTTCAGTCAGATTGTTCACGGTGACATACAAGTTGCTCAAAGTTGAAAGGTATCGTCACTCAAAAATCCGATCGAGCCACCTTAAGACACCAGCTTGGTTAGCATTTATTTCCTGCGGTTTGCTTGCGGTTAGCATTTATATTTTGGTAAGTACTTCCAGAATCCTACAAAATTTGACAGCGAGCTCTTATAGCGTTTCAAGTATTGAATATTAGCGGAGCTCCCAAGGCGCCGAAGGCGCCTTGTGCGGAGCCCCATAGGCAGGCAAATGGTATGAAAGAAGGAACACTATCGAAATGAGTTTTCATGGTGAACATGGATAGCGGCATGGTTCGCGGGCGCGTACGTACGGCGTCCGTACGGAGTCGCGCAACATGGCGGCCATAGTGAAGCAAGAAGGCCGTATAAAGGCGGCCGTATAAAGGCGGCCTTTAAAATTTAAAGAGGTTTAAAAAGAAAAACAAGAAGCAATGAAACAAAATGTGGCTGAAAATTACGTTTAGAAAGTAATCGACCGCCAAAAAAGTGGACATTGAGAGCCATAATCGATCGATGACTTTCGTGTCTATCTGTAAAGCCAGCATCGTACATGAAGGAGCATTCGAAAGCTAAATCGGGTTGATAGAATAAACAAACCATTTTATTGCTACGGGGTAAAAAAAAAAAACTTGACTCTATGGGATTTGAACTCACGACCTCCGGATCCGCAGACTGGCACCTTACCGATTGAGCTAATCCGACAGACTCTGTAATGCACGTTGAATATATCCTATATCAATGTAATAGATATTGTGGAGTCTACTAAACTGCTGCGAAACTATAACAGGATCGCGAAACTATTTTCTATTGCTAGAAAGCAGATAATTTACTGTACTCTAAAGTAATTTTTCGTGCCATGAGTAATGATTTTGCCCCGCTTTAAGATATTTTTGTCGTACTGCTGACATTCAGTATAACCGTGAGCTATTTAAATTTGTGTCGCACCTATAAACCGCCATAAACATTAGTAATTTGGCCGCTTATTCACTAGAATGAAAGCATTGTAAGCTCCAGTGAAAATTAAATAAATGGGGAGCTCCGCTTTTAGGCTTGCCTAAATCTATATATTAGAGAGCTAACGCAACCATGACAGCCATATGAATTATATTTTTCTAAGAATTTCACTGCCTAGATGCAGACAGTGTTTGTAAAGAGGCTAGAACTACCTTTGCTGAAAGTGTAAACGTGTGGTTCAAATCCGAAAAAATTTGTCGTCATAGTTTCATTGCCATTGCTGTCGTCATTTGATTTCACAACAACCACATTGACACATTGACAGTCGCTCATTTTAAAGACACAAATGAGAAAACTTCTTCAACTGCTGCAAAAAAGAGAGAATACCGAACTGTCCCACCGGCAACCATGCTGTGGTTGTTTTTGTTGTTGTTGTTGTTGTTTGTAAGCTCAAAAAGGGAATCTGCTCATGCGCCTTCAAGATATCTGCTGACTACCGCCCCAATGATTGCTTTGCAAGTTGTGAAAACGTGAGAAGATGGGATGTTGCCAACCTCCCCCCCCCCCCCCCCCCGACTGCATTACTACGGAGCACAAGTCTGATCAAAGATTTTGAATGAAATTTTTAACCCAGAGAAACTAACTCTGGAAACTTAAAACAGAATCTTTTGGGCATGTTTGGGAACTATGATGTCTCTGCTGCTCAATCCTGTCGTTTATTTATCAAATACGCTTCTTCTCAACCCGGTGGTTTTGCGCAATTAGGGCTTAGCTGCAAAAAGCCCACTCAACAGCACATGACCCTAACCGTGTTACTAATTTTTAAATTTCTCAAATGGTACACATACAAGTAATTGTTGCAGTTGTGGTGGTCATTAATTTGAGGAAAAATAACTCTGGAATTTTTTTCACATGCCATGACATTTCTCCATCATGGTGTGGTGTAAGCTCCAGAAACAGTTGAATTTATTTAGTTTTTGTGTTTTCGATAAGCTAATTTTAAAACCTATGATTTGTCGGCTCGATTGGCCCAGATCTAAAAGGAAAATTAGCGAGTGGATAAAAATTGGCTGATTTTTTAAAATATTTGGCAGTGCAACAATTTAAATATAGCATAGTAATAAAAAGGCCAACATACCATAGCATGTTTTTTTATGAACTTTATCTCTCTTCCTTTCCTGTTGTACGGTTTATAAATTCCTGACACTTTCAGAAACTGGGTTTTCTTTTTACTACACTCCTTATTTTATTTCAGGAACCTTTTTCATAAAAACGTTGTGGCAGAAATTGACCATAATTACTGAAGAACAATCTAAAAATGTACCCCAGGCTGAGAGTCAGATAAGTTAAGAACGTCTTTATTTTGGCCTTTTGTTTTGTTAAATGTGGTCTCTGTAGAACAGCACATTGCGGCAAACAATATTCTTTGATACGTTTTCTGGTCACGTCCGCATTGATTTATTGAAATACTATAACATGTAACTTAACTAAGGAGATATTAAGAACATTAAGATTAGCTTAGCCTCACCCAGGCAAAACTACACGTTGTGATATAAAAATAGTGTATAAAAGTTCGCGTATTGAGACTACAACGGTCGTGCAACCCGCACAGGAAGATGTAAAAATGTTAATGTTGTACATTTAAATTTAGTAGTATATTTCTTTGTTTTGTAGGGTGTGGTTAGAATATACGACATTCCTGACAACACCTTTGAATCAAGTGACGAAGATGAAGAGGAAGAAGAGGAGGAGGAAGAGGAAGACGAAAAAGGTGAGTTGATTCAGACATCCCAAGCCTCTATTCCTCCTTAAAAATATTGTATTTTTTATCTTGAAAACAAGTTTTCCTTTGGATACCTTACATCGGTTTGGAAAAATGAATCATTTTATATCTGTCATGTGACCAGGATGAACTCGTTATCTGGTCAATACCTGAGGTTCCCCTTTTTTCTGTCTTGGGTTAGCCTGCGAACGCAGATATATTTACGGCTGTCGTTTCTCTGCGCCGAAAAATACATCTACGTTCGAAGACTAGTCTCAGGTGTGATTCTGTTTTTTTGTTGTTGTTTTTCGGCTGCTTTTTTCCTGCGATTATAAAATTAGTCATTCTTTTACTAAACCAAGAGATAAATAATTACTAGTAAACTTCAATCGTAGTAGACTATAAGGTAGAAATGTTCACATTATGCTCAGTGTTTCACAGTACTGTGCTTATTCTTTTATGCGCAACGAATGTCACTGCTGTGCTTACGTAGCATCATTAAATGTGGTACCTGGACCAGCTGTGGGGAATCTTGTGATTCTGCCATTTTTTTAACACAAGGATGAAGAGCGTTGCAGCATAATGCTTGATTCTTTTGCCTCGCTATTTATGCTAAATATTATTCCAGCATAATGTGGACACTTGCACCAAAAGGCCCTGTTGTACTGTAAACCACGTAATCTTCTTATTAGTTATATAGATTCTGCATTTATTCACGCTTCTCTTTTGCAGATGGAGAGGACAAAAACTGAAATGACAGCCTTGTGACCAAAACTTACGTTAGCTTGAAGACTGGCAAAGATTGACTAGACACAAAATGTGCAAAGCTTTGATTATTCTATCTGCCAAAATAGTCTCAATTTAAAGGTCAAATGAACAGAAATTCTCAAAATGCCATTTAAACCAACCAAACACTAAAACTATCCATTATTGAGTGCAAATAAAAGGAACTTTTGCTTTCAAAGCCTTAAAGCGCGAATTACAGCAAAAAATACAAAGATTTCCGAAGGCTTCACGAAAACGTTTTTGAATGACTGCGCACTAATATGGAAGGAATGGAACTAGTTTGTGACGTCATAGTTGGTGGTTTTTAAAGACGACCGCAGACCGATTCCGCAGGCCGCACTGGTTGTCAAAGTTTGAGACAATTCTCTATTTTCCAATTGCCCGTAATGCACTTTGTTTGCCCCCCAAATTTTGCATAAACTATTGTTTTGGAAATATGCAGTCCTCCCAAGAGAATTTGAAAACAATAGTTTATGCAAAATTTGGGGGGCAAACAAAGTGTGTTTTGGGCAATTGGAAAATAGAGAATAGAGCGATATCGCAAACAAATGAGAATCGTTAATTGCTAATGAGAAAGGACAATAGACTCCTGATTTGTCTGCATACCAGCGTGCATACTACCTAAATGCTAATGAGAAAGAACAATAGAGACTCCTGATTTGTTTGCATGCCAGCGTGCATGCTACCTATATCTCACATATGCAAAACGACAGCAAACAAAACTTGAACTTGCTTTAGCTATTTTATTTAAATAAAATGCGCGTCTCCGAACAACAACCAACAAACAATCAAATGAAAAAAGCCGAAAAGAACGAAATGACTGCTTGAAATGTCACTAAACACATTTGTTTAAATTCTAAAATGCAGTCTGCGGTATCGGTCTGCGGTCGTCTTCAAAAACACCAATTATTACGTCACAAGTTTTTATCTCCGACAATTTTCCGAGTACTCTACGATCATGAAGGCCTAAAAAAACATTTTTCAACTTGCAATATCCGATTACTTTGAAACTTCGGGATATGTTTATTTAGCTCTTAATAAACACATGGGCAAAAAATAAAAGAAATCAAATTTTCTGTTCATTTGACCTTTAAACTTTTTCATCGTAGTTGGTGTTTTGTTCGACGGTTTATTTACGGTCATCTAAACATCCTTTGTACGCTGGACTTACGTTTGTTTACTGGCACTTTGTGGTAGTCAGTATAAGTTAACTAACTAACGCACATATTAACAATTGTAAGTTTATGTCAGCGGTTGTTACTGTACAAATCCTGGCAGCATTATTGATTTAAAGGTCACTTATTTAATGGTCGCTGGCATGAACCTTTGGCGCAGATCGAAAACTCCTCGCACACAATAAGTTAGGTCACTTGTCTTTTCATTAAACAGAATCAGAACTTCCAGTTGTTTTGCATTTTAAATATATTTTTAGGCATGGCTAGAGATCGATATCCTCAGCTAGTGGTTAATGGCCTTTATTAAATTCAAGATTTATGCGATGATACCATTTAACCATAGTTAGAAGAGGGGACTGATGGACTTCAAAGGAACATTCTTTTTGTTATGGTTTTCGCTTAGTCACGTGATCCTGACCCTGCATACACAAATAAACAATATGGTGACTCGTAAGTAGCTTTGCTTCGAGTTGCGCTTTACTTGACAAGTTTTCTGCACTTCCTGTGTATGATGAGAATCTGATGAGAAGAGTTTAAAGAGAAGGTGATTTTGAAAGAGAGGTTGATGATCAGAGCGGCAAGTATTGGTAATTGACAGGGGGTTCTTCCTCGCGTACGCGTCGAAATTCAAAACGTTTGTTTAAGAGAGGGTTCATAATCTATGTAGAGGGGGGGGCTATGTCGATTTTAGTTTTTATCCCTTGCATTTTTTGTAAGCCCCCCCCCTCCGATAATTCGGTGTGTTTTCTACCTCCCCCCCCCCCCCTCATTGCATAACTGACAACCATAAGCAAAATACCATGACATCAAAACTACTATTTACTACCGAAACAGGTAGAGCGCGAATTCAAAAACATTCGTAACGGTTGTTTTTGGCGCCAAACGGCAACGATCTGCGTCACGTGGCTGTGCTTGTCAAATGAAAAAGGTGAACGTACGCAGTCACATTCCTGAACGTTTCATTCAACATTTGATGAAGCTTTCGATGATGGCGTTCTCTGTAAACAGCAAATGCAGGACATTTATATCAGGAAAACCAATCAATGACAGCCTAAGAGGCAGTATAGTCAGTATAATCGACACGATTATTGCTGATGGCGTCCCGAGGACCACATACTACCGAAACAGGTAGAGCGCGAATTCAATAACATTCGTAACGGTTGTTTTTGGCGCGAACAACGAAGTCAGAACGCAAAGAAATGTAACTACGTGCGTTTACCTTTTTCATTTGACAAGCAAAGCCACGTGACGCAGATCGTTGCCGTTTGGCGCCAAAAACGAACGTTACGCATGCTTTTGAATTCGCGCTCTACCTGTTTCGATAGTAATAGTTAATTGAGAATGAAAAACTTAAATTTATCAAGCATAAATAAAATTCACTGCAGTCTTCTAAACCAGCTGAAAATGGCCCTTCGGTTTATCGAGGCATCATGCATTCCACTAATATCTCACGTGAACAAAATACACAGAATGCGTTGATTTTGATAAACAGACAGTATGCTATTTAACATCATACAAATAGACTAAAAATTCTTTTAGGTTGTATAATGGAGTCAATCATGGCCATGTGGTCTACACATGCTGTACAGCCAATTATAAAACAGTTAGTGGTTTGCTAGAAATGCTGGGGTTTGATAAATGTGAGAATTTATTTATTCACACCTTCATCAAACCACTGGATAATATCTCAAACTGGCCATGCAGTATCGTCCAACAAGTCATCTATGAGCTTCTCCATTGCCTCCAATAACCGTGGGCCCCTGTTTATGGAATTTTTTATGCCCCCCCCCCCCCCCTCATACCTGCTTTCATGTTGGTCGAAATTTTTGATAGCCCCCCACCCCCCCCCCCCAAAAAAAAAAAACCTAACAGGAAAACATAGCTCCCCCGCACCTACCAATTGACATAGCCTCCCTCTACATAAGTTATGAACCCTCCCCTGTAAATCGTCGAAGTTCTGAAACTTCTGGCGCTTTTCCCTATTTTTACCGTTCCCAGCAACGGTTTACTTGACACAAAATTAGCCTCCACATGATATAAATGGAGTATAAGCTGGATGTAAGGGACAGTTAATAAGGGGGTCACTCAAAATAATTATCATAATGATATGGGAAAATCTCATTTGCATTTACTTTCAACACAATTAATACATATACGACTACAAAAACTAGTTTCGTCAGAAGACCTCGTCAGTTGGAAGCCATATGCTGTTGCTCGTCAGTTGGTAGCCATATCATTATGATGTTCTGTAATACTTTCTTGGCTTCGGCTAGCCTGCAGAACAGGCGGTTTATTTTGCGGGCCGAAGCGCGAAGTGCGAGTTTTAATTTTTCGGGTCGCGTGGGGGCGAGCGCGAAGCGCGAAGGAAAACCCCGGAAAAAATAAACCGCCTGTTCTGCAGGCTAGGCTTCGGCGAGCAGAATTTCACAAAGGTCAAAATATTTTCTTTTTAGTGTGTTAACACAGGCTTATCACCTATGTTTGTCAGGTCACAGCGTGCCTATATAAATATTCAAAATTCATATCGGCATGCTGTGACCTCACAAACAT